>NW_009953386.1:2559264-2636025 GCF_000747805.2 Chaetura pelagica | reverse complement strand
TTTTTTTTTTTTTTTTTTTTTTTGGTAAGAACATTCCATGTTCCATGGATAATCCTTCCTTACCTAATTCAAGGATGTTCGACTTGTAGCTTTTAAGCCACAGGCAGATACTGAGCAACCGAAGTATGAATTTCACAATACATCGTTTTACTGACAGCACACTGCTAATGTTAGAACTATTTTATCTGTGTGTCCATGTAGGAGAAAGCTCTCAGCCAACAGCTCCCTACAAGCTCTGGGACTCAGCTGGACACTTAGCCTCACCCAATCCCCACACTGGGTGCTGGGACCCCAGGGACCCATTGCTGTTTTCTGCTCAGAGCTACTTGTTGAAATACCCCTCACATTGCTTAAGGTACTTGGTAGGAGTTTGACACCTCCTGAACACTGGAAGTTTGGTGGCTTTTTTTAAGATGCTCATGAGGCCAATAGGTTTGGGCTCCTATGATTTACTTAATTGCATTTTGGAAAGTGAAATCTGGGTAAAAGTTGAATTATCCCACGCTACTAGGAGTAGAAATAGATTTAGGCTTCCGCTGCAGCATGAGCTAGATATGTGTGAAAAAGCCCACAGTGAAGCTATGTTAGAAGAAAGTTATTAAGGCAGCTAAGCCAGGTATTAAAAAATTAACCAATATTGGAAATGCAGATGTCTGTGCAACCTCAACATGGTCTTCTCATCTGAATGTATTTCAGTACACTTCTAATAACAGGGACACATCTTATTTTCCTTCCAGGGATTCCTAGCACATTCAGATCACAGAATGGACAGTGCTCACTTAATGAGCATATTATTCAATATTTCATTCTCTCATAATAAGTCAGCACGTGAGCTTTGCTCAATAAATACTATTCAAACTCTGCTCTGAAATCGGAAGTACTAATTTTCTCTTGGGCTGCCTTGTGATTCTGAGTACATCCCTAACATTATTTGGTAAATCTTTGCAACACCCATCTGAGATAACAGAATATTTTCACTCAATTCTTGGAGATGGATGACTGAGGCACATGGAGAGAGTTTGGTCAGTGGGACTCCCTCAGTCTATGTGCTGAATTTGAGAAACAGAGGACCTGACCTTTATTAGTAGTTTTTATTTTCAATTGCACATATCTGAAAATATCTCCTATTACTGTCAGCTGCAGCTCTGACTGCTCCAAATCAGACTCAAGGTATCTAAAGCCAGCTACTCAGAGATGCAGAACATGCCACTAAGAATCACCCTGTGACAAGTGTGGGGGAGAATAACAAGGGAATTCAGCAGCAAAGGTAGGGCAGTGCAGTAGGACAGCCATCTCTCAGCTTTCTTGACCCTGAGATCCTGTTCTTTGCCAAGCCTTTGCCTCCTGCATTTTAACTTTCCAACTTCCAGCTGCAAAAAAGGAGACCAAAATTTTAGTGTAATCCCTGAGTTTCCTAAGCTTTAAATATCCAGATTTCCTACTAACACTTTAAGTCTTCTTTAACCTCCTTTGTTTTAATTGGCAATCATTTGGCATATATGTACAAGTCTAGTTCCAAACAGTGGTAGGGCGGCATCAGGTAATTTGCAGAACTGTCGTAACAAATAGGATTTACATAGGCAGGAGCTTTGCAAAACTTTCATAGAATCATAGAATGTTAGAGGTTGGAAGGGACCTCTGGAGATCATTAAGTCTGATCCCCCTTCCAGAGCAGGACCATCTAGAGCAGGTCACACAGAAACACATCCAGACAGGTCTTGAAAGTCTCCAGAGGAGGCTCCACAATCTCTCTTGGCAGCCTGTTCCAGGGCTCTGTCACCCTTACAGTAAATAAGTTTTTCTTCATGTTGAGATGGAACTTCTGTGTTCTAGTTTGCGTTGATTGACCCTTGTCCTATCACAGGGCACTACTGAAAAGAGATTGGCCCCTTCTTCTTGACACCCACCCTTCAGATACATGACTAAGATCCCCTCTCAGTCTTCTCTTCTCTAGACTAAACAGCCCCAGGTCTCTCAGCCTTTTCTTATAAGACAGGTGTTCCAGCCCCTTAATCACCCTCATAATCTATTTTGGACTCTCTCAAGTAAATCCCTGTCCCTCTTGAGCTGGAGAGCCCAGAACTGGAAACAATACTGCAGATGTGGTCTCACTAGGGCAGAGTAGAGAGGGAGGAGAATCTCCCTTGACCTTCTTGACATGCTCTTCTTAATGCACCTCAGGATACCATTGGCCTTGGCCACAAGAGCACATTGCTGTCCCTGTTCTCAAAGAGCCTTGGTGCCTAATTTACACTGGTTTCAATGGGGTTAAGGCAAGTAGGCATTTGTCAAGATCCCACAATGCTTTTCTTAAAACCTGGCCCTTTAACTCTTCTTTCAATCAAGTTTGTGTTGGGCCACTAAAGCTAAAGCATAGGAATATATACTGAAGTTAATATTTAATGAGTATTTCTAAGATGCTGTGAGAGTACAATCTGGAAAGCAGGCATCTTGGGGGGTGTGTGTTATATTTTCTTCAGGCTTCAAAATAATTACTTCTGTCACTGAAGCAAAATACAGGTGAAAACTTTTTTCCTTTGCCCTGCACTGAGATCAAAATACTAGTTACCTGAAAGCTCCAACAGGTGCTCCAATTCTACACTAAGTACTGTCAGATATTACTACAGATTAGACAGATCCCAAAACCTTGAGTTACTGACTGGTTTGAAAGAGTACAGAAAGTGTTTGTGCAATCATAACTAATTTTTTTTAATTTTTTTTTTCTGGAAGGGATGAAATAAGTCTTGTTGAATGTAATCTGTTTGAAAATACTCTCCATCTAGACTTCATTTCTGATTTCATTGCAGCAGGATATAGTGAAATAGTTATGCAAAATGACTTCAGGCAGTGGATTTCTTGCAAATTATTCACTTCACTATGTGTATATGTTTGTGTGCATGTGTTTGTGACAGGCAGTTTGTGATAGCTATACGATATGATTTCCTCTCTCTGGCTGGGAAGGAGGAAAAATAAAGAATTACTGAAAAAAAAACACATATAAAAAACCAAACCAAAACAAACCAAAACAACAACAACAACAAAATCATTCATTCTCATGGAATTTGCATGATTTGTGTCTATTTTCATGACTGAGGGACTAGTTCATCTGAAAGGTAGAACAACTAATGACATAACCTGGCCACATAGTGTACACATTTGCATACCATAATCTTTGCTTCATTTGAGCAGACTTATCATTTGCTTAACTCCAATGATGAGTAATGGCAGAGAAACTGATGTCATCTACCTGGATTTGTGCAAGGCATTTGGCACTGTCCCACACAACATCCTGGTCTCTAAACTGACAAGGGATGTATTTGACAGATGGACCACTCTGGTAGATAAGGAATTGGCTGGAGGGCCACACCCAGAGAGTTGTGGTCAATGGTTCAGTGTGCAAGTAGAAGCAAGTGATGAGTGATATTCCCTAAGGGTCAGTATTGGGACCAGTGCTGTTCAGCATCTTTGTTGGAGACATGGTCAGTGGGATTGAGTGTATCCTCAGCAAGTTTGCTGATGATATCAAGCTGTATGGAGTAGTTGACACCCTAAAGGGAAGGGATGTCATCCAGAGGGACCTTGACAGGCTGGAGAGATGGGCCAATACCAACCTCATGAAGTTCAACAAGACCAAGTGCAAGGTCCTACACCTGGGTCAGCACAACCCCAGGCACAAATACAGGCTGGGGGGAGAATGGCTAGAGAGCAGCCCTGAGGAGAAGGACTTGGGGGTGGTGGTAGATGAGAAGCTTGACATGAGCCACTAGTGTGTGCTGGAGCCCAGAGAGCAACTGCATCCTGGGCTGCATCAAAAGAAGTGTGGCCAGCAGGGCCAGGGAGGGGATTCTGCCCCTCTGCTCTGCTCTGGTAAGACCCCACCTGGAACACTGTGTACAGCTCTGGTGCCCTCAGCACAGGAAAGACAGGGAGCTATTGGAGAGGGTCCAGAGAAGGACCAAGAAGGTGATCAAAAGGCTGGAGCACCTCTGATGTGAAGACAGGTTGAGGGAGTTTGGACTATTCAGCCTGGAGAAGAGAAGGCTCTAGGGAGACCTTGTAGTGGCCTTCCAGTACCTGAAGGGACTACAGGAAAACTGGGGAGAGGCTTTTCAGCAGAGAGGGCAGTGAGAAGGCAGCGATAGGACACAGCGTAATGACTTTAAACTGATTGAGGGTAGATTTAGGTTAGACATCAGGAAAAAAGTCTTTGCTATGAGGGTATTAAGATGCTGGAATATGTTACCTAGAAAGGTTGTGGAAGCCCCCTCCCTCGAGGTATTTAAGGTGAGATTGGATGAGGCTTTGTGAAACCTGGTTTAGTGTGAGGTGTCCGTGCGCATAGCAGGGGGGTTGGAACCTGATAATATTTAAGGTCCCTTCGAACCTTAACCATTCTATGATTCTAGTATTATTAATAGGTCAATAAATTGGACTGGCGAGGACCAGTCTTGTCACGTGACTTCCTGAAGAAGCAGAAATTGTGTCTATCAAGAAACGGTTCTATATTTTAGATGATGCTAGGAGAAAGCAAGCTGGGTCCTACAGCATCTGAATTGTTTTTCCTCTGTAAACCACTATGCTGCCTGTGCCCTTTCTTGCACTCAGCACACTCCCACTGTCTCACCTCCTGTTGCTTGTTTCATTGCTTCATTTCCCAGCAGCACAAGTGAGTTATATCCCAAGGATGTAGAAATAATACTAGTTGTCATCACCATAAATCCTCATGTATTTGGCTCTTCTCCCAGTGGGCATGTCTTCCTTCATCTGGAACCTCACCATTAGGACACCAAGAGCCTGGACAGAAACTCTAGGAGAACTTTGGAAGTGTTTGACAGTCTTCCACTCCATCTGACTTGTCCTAGCCTGCTCCAGCTGTCCAACTTCTTGATATCTGCAGAAAGCTCCTTAATGTACTGAATCACATTTGGGGGAGGCTGACAGGAAATGGAGCAATCATAGACTCAGGACTGTGTTTAATAATCTGTGTGGTTTGTCATCTATCTATAAGACACCTGGCCATTCATAAGTTCTCCATAGCTTTGTTTTTCTTTTTTCCCCTCAGAGCTTAGCTATTTTCAACACCATCTATGTTCATGGCTGCAGCTTTTCATATTGCCTTTGGGAGTCTCATCCACACATTTATTTTTAGCTATATTGCTAATTATTATTTTTGTAAGTATAGTGTTTCAATATTCAAAAGGGGAGACAGTCACTTCTCAGTAGAACAAATGTGAATTCAGTAACCCAAATAAGATCACTGAGTAGGGCTTAAGTGAGCTGGGAAGAATGATCTGGCAAAGAAGGATGGTGTGACAGGTGAGAACTACTGATATATGAAGTAGTGTTACTAAGAAAGCAAAGCCAAGCTATTCTCAACATGGATAAGATGCAGGGGCTGGCTGAAACTATGAGAGGAACTCTAGTTTACCAAAGGACAAACTGCCAGAGAAACCCAGGGAATCATCTTTGGTGGAAATATCCAGAGACTGGTAAAAAATCCTGCTCTTGCAGGGTGGGTTAAAGATGAAGAAATCGGCTCTGCTGTAGTGCACAGGGAGGGCCTAAAGAACCCTGGAGACTTCTAATTATTTGCTCTTCAGTGTGTGATAAAGCAGTGCAGTGTGAACTGGCCCTTACTGACAGAAGGGGAAGCACTGTATATTTTCTGGTGTAAGATCTGTGTGTACTTCCCAGAGCTTTCTGTCTGGCCTCGGAAGGGTTCCTGAGGGAAGAAGGTTCCTATTTCAGAAACTCAGGATGAAAACTCTTTCCATATCACATTAGCAGCAGAACAGAGAGACATGGAAGGAGCTTTGTGTGCTCTGGCTGCCTAGCCATCCCCTCATTCTGGGGATGACTCTTTGCCTGGGGGGCTGCTGAATAAAGCCCTTCATAGGAAGGGCTCCAGGGATGTCTGATGTACATATAGTATGGTTGTGCTACAGGGGCACCAGGTACAAAGTGATCTAAACGGTGTGCCTGGGGAAAACACATTACAATGTGCAGTGCTTTGGGGCTACTCCCATGCTTCCGGACTGAAGAATGGAAGAAAGCCAGAAGACTTTAGAACCAAAGTTTAAAGCTTATTGAAGCCCTTTTAAAATAACCACTTAAATATGGGAAACCCAGGGGGTGAAAAAAATTGAAAGAAAGAACAGCCCTCCTAAGGCAGGAAGCTTAAGAGAAGGTTTGGCTGACTACTTAAATGTGGCTGTGATGTACTAGCCCTTATAACTGGTGAATCCAAATACTTGTGGCTTTTTTCCCTAGCACATCTATTCAACATGTTCCTGTTGTCTGGAGGTCTTTATAGCACTAACTTAACAGTGTCCACAAAAGGTCTATAGCAGCATGCAGTGCAGGCTTGCCTGCCCCCTCCCCCTTTTTCAATAGGGCTGTATGCAGCAGAGGAGCAAAGTAGGAAACAAAATGGCTTGAAGCCACATGTGCATTTCCCATAGCTCAATGCCAGTCTCTAGAATAAGTTATTAGATGTTACATAAACTGAGCATGGTCTCAGGCCTGTGGCCCCAAAGGATCTTTCCAATCAAAGCCATGTCTGGGGACAATCCCACCAGAAGGATGGGAGAGTGGTATGGCACAACATGATGCCTTGGGTGCTGTGCCAGTCAGGAGTGACAGCTGCAATCAAGGGCCCGATTCATCAGCTTTACAGACCTTGGAACACACTGATGTTACATAAACTGAGCATGGTCTCAGGCAGTCTAGCCCAGGTTCATGGGTGGAGTAAGCTGTGTCATAGAGTCCCCTCTGGGGACTTTTCAGGTTCTGACAGACACTTAGACCTTTTTTCAGGATGTTCTCATCCTGCACTGACAGGGGAGTATAGATAAGAGCACAGTTTACATATTGCACAATGCTCTACCTTGCTGCAACACCATGCATTTGATGTTCTTGCAATGCTAGAAATACTAATTCAATGAGGTTCAGAGTCCGTCTGGAACATAACAATGTCTCTCCTCTTGTGTGTTGTTTGGAGGAGCAGAACACAGAGGTCTTGTAAAAAATACCCCTAGTGAAAATGCCACTGAAATAAATGAAATTAAACATGCCACTTTCACCATCCATCATTGCATTTGGCATTGAACTTCCAGTAAGATCTCAGTATAACTGTTTGTTAATAAGTTGTAAAAACTTTGTAGAGAGATGGTCTAGGTCTTCTCACACTTTACTGTAAATCATCAATATCTAAGAGTTCATAGTGGGAGGAGTGACATGTCTCCTGTATTTGCTATCTTAAGACTAGGTTCAGCTATTGATGGTCTCGCTTGAAGTAGTGACTAAGAAGGTAAAGATAAAGGATCTCTCTCCTTCTTTCTCTGCCTGTGCTTTAAACACACAAATGGAATGAGCAAAAAATGTAGGCCAAGAGTGTATTCACAGAAGGTTTCTGTAAGGTCTCTGACATCCAAGACACGCTACTCTGAAGAATTCAGATCCATAAGATGAGTCAATGTCTTACCCATTTAATGTGGCAAGTTTGTACATATGTTGTCATGAGTGACCTATCAGCCACCTTGGAGAAGATCTCTTCCATATCTCCCTGCTGCCTTGGAGAAGCTGCTCTACCTCACTTCCCTCTTTCTCTGTCTGGGATGGGGAAGGAACAGGAAATCAGAAAAGCTGTCACACATTAACTCACCCACATCCAAATCATCCTGCTTATTGACAAGGCCAGCTCTCTAGCAGGGCACTGGAGAGGCTGACACAGGGTCCTTGGGACTGCTACTAGCCCAGTGCACATGGAAATGACAGCCAGGGTTGTGCAGAGAGGTGGCATGGGCCAGAGGGAGCACTGCCAACACCTCTTTCAGCTGTGCCACAGTCAGTCATGCAAATCTGCTCCAGGAGACCCTGCTTGGCTATTTAGCTGTCTGTTTTTTCTTGGTATTTCCTGCCGTCATGCCCTTCGAATGTGAATCAGTGATTTTCTCTCTCCTTTGCACTCTCCCTTCCTCTGTATCACAACTCTGTCATTGTGCCTCTTATTTATTTGCCTCTCTTCCCTTCAGTGCCTTGGCTTTGGACAGATTTTACCTCTCTTCCCCTTTCCTTTTCTCCTCTCCATTTGGTTCCTTCATTCTACTCTTCTCTACTCTCATTCCTTTCCTTCTCCACCTTGAGCTCTGTCTTCTCCCTCCTCTAGCCTTCTGCCTTACTGGACCAGCTCCTTGCAATGCCCCTTCCACCCACCCTGGCTTTCAGCCCCACACCTCCCCTTCCCTGCCCACCCATGTGGTGGCAAAGCTTGGGGCTCTGCTGGGTTAGGAGGTTGCTGCTGCAATAACAGAGCCCACTCTGAGCAGATTCCCAAGCCACTGGGAATTAGTCTGTGTCTTGCTTGTTTGCTTGACTTAAACAAACTTGCCAAGGCTTTCTCAGAGGATAATTGCCCCCATTTCTAGTGACATAAACTAAAATAATAATAGTAATAGTAGAATAAATACAGCCCTGAGCTTACCATCAAGCAGAGAGGGAGCTACTTGATGCTTAGCTCTCTCTTATCACTGGGTTGAGAGACTTCATGGTGTTGACAGTCACTGGCAGAAGGAGGTCCCAGAGAAGATTCAAGGTTAACAGGCATGTTAAAAAGAAGGTTCCAAGACTGGATGGACTTGGGGCTTGAGACTTTCATTGTTACTCTGCTGGCTGCAAAAAATCCAAACAAACCAGGAAGGAGCACAAGCAGGTGCTGAGCTAGTGACAGGGCCTCAGTCTAGTTGCCCAAGTATTGATGGTCCCATCATGAAATTCCTCATATTCCTAGGTGCAACCAGGAAAGGTCATGGCAACCTCAGAGACCAGCAGTGAAAGGGCTCACAGTATTCCTGCCTGCAGTTTGCTCAGGTTGGCTAGAAGTAGGAGTGCTTCCCATCACCAGAGCTGGGTGCATCCCTGTGTTCCCATGGAGAAAATGGGGTGGGAGCTGCAGGACACAAGCTGTTGCTTCTGGTGGAAATGGCTTCAGAGGCCTTGAATAACCCCAGACTCTGGAGAGGCTCAGCAGCTGCCTGCATCAGATCTCAGAGGAGCAAGGCTGAGCTGTAAATTAGCCTCTGGCCCTTGGCTGCAGCCAGAGCAGAAGCAAATGTGTCCAGCCCTCACTCTGAGCCACCAGATGTTAATAACAATTCCCTGAAAATTTTTGTGGAGTCCAAAATTAAGCGAGCAGGAAAAAAACCAACATGAGACAAAAAAAGTTGAAGAGGAACAGATACCATTAATTCAGGGTTTCATTACCTGCCCATGGTCAGCAGACCGTGGGATTCAGAGCCTGAAGGCATTACGTTAATTCACATAGCAACAACCTTGCCAGAACTCCAGAACAGGACCACACAAACCACATAATTTGAGCCTGGATAAAATCTCTCTTTAGTCCAGTGACATCTATGCTTGTGTTTCTGTCTAAGCCCATCTGCAGCAGAAACAACTATTCATTGAATGTTCTTCTCTAAAGAAAGCATAGTTCAAGGGAAATTATTCACCTGCTCCTTTTCTTGAATTTCTTCAACATGGACTATTTTGGGAGTGGATTTACACGGTCAGATTAGTTACCTTCCTGCTTCCTTTCCAGGCTTTGGTCCCTTGATCTGAACCCCTGCTGACTGGCTCCTTCTGGAGTGACACAAGTACTTCCCTCCAAAAAGGAGACTAGGCACAACTGACAGCAGAATATGTGCCAGGATCCAACCTGAAGCAAGAGCATGGATTCTGATTATGCCGAACACTCACAGACTTCAGCACGGTCCACACAGAATGTGTGCCCTCAAGTGCCCTTACATGCTTAGGCCATACCCTAGGATATATACATGCCCTTGACATTCACTATTAAAGCATCACCGTGGTAACCTCCAACCCAGGCCTATCTCTTTGACTTTGAGTGCTTTGAACTGAAAGATGATGGAATGCATCCTGTGCCCCACAACCACTGAAGTGCTCCACAGAGCCCAGATCAGACCCAAAACAAGTTATTTTCCTCAGTGATGTCCACAAGCCACTCTGCACCAGACAATGTGAGTCCTGGACATCAGCCACTTTGCATCAGTTTGGGGAGCAAGGCTCTTTCTTTCTTTCTTTCTGTCTGTCTGTCTGTCTGTCTGTGACAGGGTGACAAACAGAAGAGAGAGTCACAAAACAGGTGAGGAGAGTATAATGGATTTTTTTGAGAAAGCACACTGAAATATCTAAATAGGTCTAGCTTAGATTATTTTCTACCACTCTTCTCAGTCACTGTACACAAGTGAATAGCAGCCATCCATCTGCTTCACCATCATTAGTTTATTCCATTCCAGGCAGTAAAAAATAGAGGGGAAATTTCATACATGTGAGAGGATCTTGTAGAGAAAAGGCTTGAAACTCCATTGTTAGAAGATTTGAAACTGGAGAGCTGAAACCCTGCTAGTTATACCCTGGGGAACCATCCTGCATAAACCTTCAGAGAGATAAATTAACCTTTTCTCTCTCGAGGGTGTTTTACCCACTATCATCATAGTCGTCTTGGGGAAAAAAGGAACTCTGTTTGTTTCCTCGCCTTGCTGACAGGTTGTGCAGAGAGGTGCCATCCTCCAGCCAGGTGTCTTCACACCATTTAACTGGGTTAAAAAAAGCTGTTCTCTGTGCTAAATTGCTTCCTCACTTCACAAGGCGTGAAAACCTTTTCTCTCTCTTGTGTGTCCATGCTTCACTCCTTCTGGGGAGACAGCTGGTCTTTTTTCTTTAATGCATTCTGTTTCTTAAATGCTGTCTCTGAGACAAATCAGGTCATGAATTGTCAGACCCACAAAACCCTCGAGGTGACTCAATCCTGTGAAATCAGTGGGAATAAGGTGCCTAAATATCTTTGAGTCTGGGCTCATGTGACCTTGAAGAACATCAGTAGGAACATACACTATGCTCGAGTCAAGAGCATGGGCTGAGATGCACCTTAGTCCCACAAGTACCACAGGCATCGAGTTGTTTCAGCACTGCTTCACCTAGCCAACTGAGGGAAAGTTTTCCACACATACCTTAGTGTGGGTGTGATGAGAAAGGAATGACTTGAGGTCCCTATATCTTTGCACTGGTTGTGGTTTTTTTTCTTAATAATCAGGTATCCTGTTTCATTTGGGTTGTGAAGCAGGTTACTGGTGACTGTCACTGGTCCTCCATATGTCCAGGCTCTGGCCAGTATTGATGCCTCCTCTGGTGAAAGCTGTGTCAGTTCTAAATCTAGACTTGTGATACATGGCTTTCAGAATACCAAGAGACAGAAATGTGAATCAAAGGGCTCTGGGATTTGATGTCATGTTAAAGAGGAGCTCCTATCTAAGGACAGAAAGGAGGAGGATACCAGGGTGATGACTGAGTGTGTAAGCAGCTTGATCCTAGGATGAACACTAAGGAGACTGATACACGCTATCTGTTGGTGGGCAGAGAAACATCAGGAAAGGAAGAACTGTAGAGAGGGGCAGAGGAAACCATATTATATGGAAAGACCTTTTAATGGAACAGTAAGTTCCTTCTTGATCTCTCCATCCCAGTATACAATGTACAAAACTATATGACTAGTTTTCCAAGTCCAAGCAATGAGGTACACCATAAAAGACAAGTGGACAAACAGCAAGCAAAGACCAAAAGCACTAAGTCCCCTCCTTTCTTGCTCTTTGCCTGTGTGTGTCTTCAAACAAATGGAATATCTGGAAAGCATCTATTTTCTCCATTTCTCTTTTCCTGATGTACAAGCACGTGAAACATTTAGAAGGGGCTGAAGGCCATAGTAACACTTTATTCATTCTTTACCATATTTTGAGCCCTCTGTAACCTGTGAGTTTGGAGTTGGAAGGTGGAAAGGTGGCCAGAGATTAGAGGTCTTCTTGGGATCATGGCTCCATGCAATTTCCAGATTTTTGGTACCTACGAATTAACCTCTGCCCCACCTGTGTCTTCAACATTGATTTATTATCTCCTGCTCTCTCAGCTATGAGAGCAAAGGAAATCTCACTTACAAGAACCATCTGCCTGGAAAGGGATGTCCTAGAAACCTGGAGATGTGGCAGACAAGCAGATAGAGATGGTGAGAGGATCATCATCCCTCTAGGATTGGAAAGGTGTTGTGGGCTGTATAGAGACATAAAAGCTTATCAGTGTTTCATAAAGGCAAAGCTTTGCATGCTGGCTTCAGTCTGTATGTGGGAATGGTCCAAATAAAACAGTGGACATGCTGGACTGTGTATGTCATTTTATATGTCCATGTAGCTATGTATCCACCAGCCTCAGTGATCTCAAGTCCTTCTGCCACTGAGGGATCTATGGCTTGTTTAACATTAAACGAAACAGAAGACATTTTCTCTCTGTAAAATGACAACATACTGCATGCATACTTAAAATATCATTAATATGTCAATATTAAGAACTAGTATGAATTTACTTTACACACAAATATGTAAATGAAGGGGGGGTTGTGATGGAATGCTGTTATAAGAAACGTGTCCTTACCAGACATGATTCCTAGCTGGAGCTCTAGATTCTGTACAAATACTAGTAATAATAGTCACATTATTCCAGCCACAGTAGTACAACCAAGATGTCATACATGCATGGCAGATACATAAGACAGATTTCTTGTTTTCCACTGAGATGCTTTTGAATACATCCTGGAAGGGCTGACTCACCCTTTTAGCTTTCCAAGGAAGATAAATTGCTTTCGAGGAGCTTCATTGTATACAGGTTATTTTTGAGCAGCTTCCTTAATTGAGGTTTATCTGCTGTATGCAAAATCTACAGATGAAGATCCCGTGTCTTTTTTTGTGTGAACACAGGCTTCCCTCTGAACAATCTGTTTCTCACCCAACCCATTGTTATACAACACAACACACATACTACAGGCATATTGTGTCCTCCCCCAGAAGTAGCTGCAGGCCAGTAGCCTGAAAATAAGTAATTTCAAATGCCTGGGATGCTTCAATGGGGAAGGACTGAATAGAAATAGGATTCCTGAGGGCCACAGTTGGCACAGACAAACTATTAATACATTTCTTTCATCAACAACCTTAAACTCCACCTTTGCCCCAGCCGCCAATTTCTTTTATATCTGAAATTATGCTGAAAGCACCCTGTTAGATATACATTTTGCAGTTTCAAACTTTGTGGTGTGGCAAGGGCTCATGCTGGTGTCATCTCAACTGGGTTATTAGAACAATGATGTCATCAGAATAGCAAAGGAACTTTTTAGCTCCGTAATGCTGTAGGTGCAATGAGAGGTTTCAGTCTGACCTCCCTGGAGAGAAAAAGTGCTCTCCCATTCCCTGCCAGATAAAGGCCTGGCTCATAGTCACAGCTGTCCATGAGTTAATCTGCCAGAATAGCAGGAAAAGCAACCCTGTGGCTGGCTGCTTCCTGGCCTCCTGCTACCAGTGGGAAGGAGATAACCCTTCACAGGGCTGCATGGCCCAGGTAGCAGGGTAACTCCTTTGGAGTCAGAGAGGCATGCATGCAGAAGCCCACACTTCATAATGGCTGTCCTGGTTGGTGTAGGAGGTGCATCAGGTGTGAGAGTAGCAAGATCAGTAGCAAGAGAGATCTCCCTTCAGTCAATAGTTTTCAACTTTGTTCAGGGATTAGCAATGTTGTCACATTCACTAGTGGTTCTGCAGGGATCAGACATATGACGGGACCTTTAGGGTCTTGTAATGTCTAAATTGTCTTTCCAACCCTGCTGCCGTTTGTATTTAGCCACAGTCTTGAAGGAGCGAGTCAAAGTTAGGGCATTGAAGTGTTACACAGTGCTATAAAGAAGTAACTAGTTATCTTCACATTGCTGTGGGTACATGGCAATGCAGGCATACTCAAGCTCTCCTTAAATCCGCTAGTCCAGGTATTAGTAGTTATGTTGCCACAGCAACTCAGGACTTACTGGAAGCTGCAAAACTTGCATAAGAAGCCGGATGGATGAGTGTGTGCAGAACTGTGCACTACCCTGGCTGGATCACAGCTGTTCTGTGAATACACTGGTTTAAAGGTATTTCAGATTCATTTCCATCACCTTGTGCTGAAATAGGCCAAAAACCTTACCTCAGATGCCGAATCACACCATGCAGAGTTAGCTATGTGAGCAAAAGCCATACCTGAATGGTTACAGCATGCCAACGCCTGCATTGTCTTTGCACATAACCATCACCTGCTCTCTGGTAAGCTGGCATGAACACAGAAACCTGCTTTCCATACCACATCACTTAATGCACTTGGGGAAGTGTACATGTAACTGCTTCAGCTGTGCCCCTGTGACAGGTACAACAACAGTTTTGTCCCTGGGCATAGCCAGAAGCATGAAAACTCCTGGAACTGAATTCTGTGTATTAGTATCTGTTGCATATCGATTCATAGGCTTTTTCACTCACCCCCTACATAGTCATCCTGGTGCCTAGTCTCACTTTTGTATCTCCTGCTGTATGTAGACCCATCCTTCCTCACCCCTGCACAGCTGTGTGGAGCTGTTCTTTTCCTTGATGATTTGGGGCTGCTCTTTCCTTGGCCACCACACCCAATCAAGCTCACCCCTATTTACTTAGGGACAGGTCCCAGGTGAGCATCAGTGCTAGGGTGAGGGATCCTCTAGGGGCATGGGGAGATAGTGGGTACCACCTCTGACATTCCAATGGCCAAGCACTTGGTACCCAGGCACAGACTGGCTCACACGTGTGTGCCTGACCCTGTCTCACTCAGTGGAAATGGTCACTTCTGGTCTGTTTCCCAGTGATGACTGCCAGTGGGGACAGTCCTCTTTCTCTCTCTCTCCACAGGCATAGTGTTTCCAGACCCACATGTGCATGCTGCAGTAGCTTCTTCCTTATTCCCGCTGCACTCTTTTTATATGTGTTTATAGGCTTTCCCTTCTCTCTGCTCTTCTGGTCCTGGGCCTTTTCCCAGATGACACCCCTCAGTTGAAATGGCCTAAGGAGCTGCTTCCTCTTTCCACCCAGGAATGAATGCTGTCCTTCTCTTTACCATCCTGTTTTCTTTCTTTTGTGACCTGAGGCAGTGTTGGAAAACAGGTGCAGACAGCAAAAAGGCCAGTGCCCCTGCTTCTGAGTAGCTCTTTTGAACGCTTCCCAGTGTGAATATTGATAGAATAGTGTCCTTTCATCAATATGCAGCAGAGCTGCCCAATGGCTGCTAAATTATTGGGATGGAGCATGGTATGTTCTGTTGTCATGGTTTGGGCCCAACACGACAACAAAGAACCAGCCACGCAGCTGCTCACTAAACTCCTCCTCCCCTCCTACACACACGCACTGGGATGGGGAGGACAAAAGCCAACTGGAAGCTCATGGGTTGAGATGAAGGATAAGGAGGGTCCTTCACCGATTTAAGGTCACAGGCAAAACAGACTCAACTTGGGGAAAAAATAATAATTTGATTTAACACTAATCAAATGCACACAGGACACAGACAACACAAAGAGCAGGGCTTGCATATGTTACCCCACCCCTCCCTTCTTCCTGGGCCCAAATCACTTTGTTCCTGGTTTCTCTGCCTCCTTCCCCCCAGTGGCACAGGGGGACAGGGGATGGGGTTTAGAGTCACTTCACAGGCTGGTGGTTCCTGCTGCTCCTTCCTCCTCAGGAAGAAGGATTCCTCACAGTCCTTCCCTGCTTTCCCATGGGGTCCATCCCATGGGAGAGAGTCCTCCACAAACCTCTCCTTCATGAGTCCTTCCCACAAGGTCTGGAGCTAGCTGCTCTAGTGTGGGCTTCCCACAGGTTCACAGACTGCCTCAAGAACAGTCACATCCCTTGGCATGGGATCTTTCATGGCTGCATAATCCAAGTCCACTAGCCGCAAATCCACATTCACCCCTCCTGGTGCCTTCAGGGAATGTTCCACCACGTTCCTCCATGAGTGCAGGGGGACAGCTGCCATCTCACCATGGGTTGCAGGGAAACTTCTGCTTGGGCACCTTCTTCCCCTTCTTCCTCACCAACCACCAGATCTCAATTTGACACCACTGTACCTCTCCAGCTCTGCTCTTTTTCCACTGCTTGCTCTGCTCAGGCCTCATATCTGTTCTTTCATATGTTAATCACTGAGGCACATCCACTGTCTCTCTAATGGCCCCTTGGCTGGGTTTTGAGCGGGGGAAGCTTCTCAGCTTCTTACTGGAGCCACCTGTGGGGCCCCTCCCCACTAGCAAAAACATTGCCAAACTGCCACACCTGTGGATTCAGTGGGGGTTTACAAGCTGAGCGTTACCTGTCTGCAGCAGACCAGCATAAGGCAGGGGCTCTGTTTTGGTCCCATTTAAGATTCTAACACATGGTGTAAGTCTAAAAAATATGGGGAATGCCTGCTCTTTCTTGCAAAACTGATTTCCCCCCAGTAGTCAGAGAAATAATAGTCATCTGCTGATATTGTAAAGACTGATATCTATCTGCCTATTATTCCTTCATTGAAACTGTGAGATGGGAGCAGAGGCAAAGTGCTTGAAGTGCTTGCAGGCAGGGCATTTGTGAGGAGTATATCATGTGGATATCTGTGTATGCCTGACAGCACGCATCTGCGGTGGGGCGGGCAGCAATGCTGTTCTCTGTTGGCAATCCAGAGCCAAAAAGCTATAAAGGACAAAACACTTGGTGTCATTAGAGTTACACACCTGTGAAACAAGGTGTCATTAAAGAGAAACAAAGACTTGAAGGCAAAGGTGGATTTGGAAAGACTCTGAAAATCCCCCTCTGGAGAGCATTTTGAAAATGAGTAGGGGGAAAAAAATGGTACATTTCAAAATGAATGTGAAAATAAATCATGGGAATAGAGACAGCCCAGCTGATGCAAGCCTTTCCACACAGCCAAGGTGCTTTCAGTATTGCTGACAGAGATGATGAGGTGCTTTAAATTCCTTTTATAAACTCCCTGTGTCTGTCCAGCCCTTGGATGAAATTAGAGCCACCTGGTTTCAAACCCATACCAAATGGAAAGGCTGCTTAGAAAATTCTCCCTGGTTAGCAGGAGGGGAAGGTGGGGCTTTCATGATTAAATCAGAGCCTGGGCTGCATATGGAGAAATCTTAACTTATCTCCCTGTTTTCTCCTCTGCCCTCCTCCCTTGTTCTTCAAAGGTTGAAAAAAATGAGGACGGGGACCAAAAGATTGAGCAAGATGGCATCAAACCAGAAGATAAAGCTCATAAGGCAGCCACCAAAATCCAGGCCAGCTTCCGTGGACACATAACAAGGAAAAAGCTCAAGGGGGAGAAGAAGGGAGATGCCCCAGCATCTGAGACTGATGCCACCGACAAGAAGGAGGAAGGCCCTGCTGGTGGAACAGCTGAGAACAAAGAGAGTGAGGCTCCCACTGCCACAGAAGCGGCCACTGCTGACAGTGCCCAGCTGGAGGAGGGCAGCAAAGACAGCAGTGCGCCAGCAGAGGAGAAAAAAGGGGATGGAGCTGCCGACAAAAGCTCAGAGCAGCCAGCCCCACAGGCTGCCACTCCTGCTGCCTCCTCCGAGGAAAAACCCGCTGCTGCCACCACCGCTGAAACAGAAAGTGCCACTAAAGCTTCTACTGATAACTCGCCGTCCTTGAAGGCTGATGAAGCCCAAGACAAAGAGGAGCCTAAACAAGCCGACGTGCCTGCTGCTGACACCACTGCCACCACCACCCCTGCCGCAGAGGATGCTACTGCCAAGGCAACAGCGCAACCCCAAATGGAGACAGTGGAGAGCAGCCAAACCGAAGAGAAGACAGGTGAGTGAATGCCTTGCTAGGGAATGGGCCTCTCCAGGAATGGATACATCCTTTGGTCTCTTGGGAACACATCTGAGGTTGGCCAGCAAGGGCTGGTGTGGGGGTTAGATTGAGGGTTAACAAGGGAATCCCCTTGCTGGGTTTTAGGGGTGGGGAAGTTGCATGTTCTTGCTCCACACCCTGTTCCCTGCTTCCTGGCAGCTTCTGGAAATACTGCATATCTTGAGGCTTCTGTTCCTCTACGTGGAGGTGCCATCCATCCCATTTTCCCATGGTGGTGGGAGAATGTCAGCCAGCTGGGAGGTTTGGAGATGCCTGGGAGTTCTACACTAAAGAGGGCAATGAACATTGCTGGTTACACTAGCACAGGCAGCTCCCGTGGGGCAATAGAACAGCCCAAGCTGATACCAGCTCACTGGAGACTGCTAACTTGACCTAAAATTCAACAAAACAAAAGCATTCTCATACTGCAGAAGGCCATTTAGCCTTGCTGGTGGGAGGGTCAAGAAGGAGCCAAAAGGGTCTTTTTTCCATGTGTTTGGGAATGGATGAGATTCCTGCTACAACCACCCAGTAATCAGGAACATCTTGTTATCAGCATGGCTTGTAGTTACATCCACACCAATACTTCTAGCCTCTGTCCTTGGAGTAGCCCATGACAGACATACTTGCATGAAGCTTTTAGACGTGTCAGCTGAATGAGACCCATGTTTTAAGAGGATCAGGTAGAGAAAGGGAAAATTAAAGGCCCTGACAGTTCAGTGAGTGTGGACGGAAGAGAAGGTTGAATGCGAACAGTCACTCAAGAGGTGTTTTCAATTCTTTGCTCTTGACAAAGTGTAACTCAGCTTAACTAGTTACCCTGGGAAGAGGAAAGTTTTGAGAGGCAAAAGTGAACATTTCTGACAGAAGCATAGTGTTTGCAAACCATAAAGAAGAGCTGTTCTTGAACTGTGACACTGAGCTAGGTAGAAAAATGAGTCAAAGACCTGAGGATAATTTTTCTCTTGTTCTTTACCTCCCTTATATTATCAAAGAAAGAGAAACTAAACTAAAAAAAAAAAAAGTAACATCAGAGGTCGGCACGACATGAAACTCAGTCAAGAGACTGTGACAAGCATAAATGCCCTCCACATTCACGAGATGTTCAGTTGTACAGAGCATTCTGCATTTGTCAACTTGGGCAAAAACGTGGCATATCACCCTGGTGTTCATAAACAGCCTGAGATAAATGTTACAGAGCCTCAGCATCCAGTCTTACACCTACTGACGTTTCTCCATCATTTCCTTTGATCTACTACTTCTCTTCCACAAATGACAATTCCCATTTTCCAATTAGACTTCTAACCTTCATAGCTAACTCAGGGCTTGAGATGACTTCTTTCCTATCTGGTCACTTTACTGAGCAGGAACAAACAGATATCCAAAAGTACTGGAAGAGGAGTTAATGCAGAACATTTATGATTTAAGGTATGGACGAGGAGAGCAGCTTTCCAGAGTGTGAGTCTAAACTGAATATACACAAGAAGAAAGGGTTGCTGTTTTTACCTCCTTTCATTTAAACATTTCTCAGTACCTCCTTTCATTTAAGCATCTCTAGAGATAAGCCTTGAAATTGCATCATTCAAGTTGACTTTTTGTTGTCCAGGTTTCTAGTCCTATGTTCTTACTTTGTGTGATGAGTTGAGTGGCAAAATAAATGTCACATGATTTGTGAAATCTAATTTGGTATGCTGCATGCTGTACTTGTTTTTATACTTGGGCAAAGGTATAAACATCAATGGCAAAAATAGGACAGTGAATCAGTGTTTTGGGATCCCCTATACACAAGATAATGAGTGCTAAATACCTCTCCTTTAAGACTTGGGATACCTTATTCCTAAACAAGAACAGTGGTTTGGCTTTGAATTAAAATCTATATTTATTCAGCTGAATCTGCTTTAATGGATAGAGATAGGAAATTCATAGTAGCAGGCTATTTCATTCTTTTTTAATTTTACCTGTTTTGAGTCACCAGTCATCATGGAATGGTTTATTTTTATGCAGTATTCTAAATTATTTGCAGGTATCTTCCCCATACTCTTGTTGACTTCAACATCATTTTAAGTGGCCAAGCATTAATAGCCACATCATCTGAAGTGGTCATTTCAATGCATGATTAAATATGTATTTGCACATGATATTGTTGCTTATGTAAATATCTAGCCAACAGAGTAAGCTGGAAAATCTGCAACCAAATTTATATTTTTTAAATGAATTTTCAGCGATTGTTTGAGTGTTCAAGTCTAGTATGTGTATCCATTTATACTTATTCAATATGCATGCAGTAACACTCAAGCTTACCAATGTTTGCAGAAAGCAAACATGGAAGATGTGTGGCTGCAGTCAAACTGATGGTCTCTTTAAAATGTTAATGAATATAGATTTTTTCCTAAATTCCTATTCCAGGATGATATAAGCCTTTCAGTCACAAACTTGAACAGCTGGGTAAGTGCCCCCAGAGCCATGCAAGAAAGAAATGCAAAAAAGATTAAACAGGCCTTCTTGTCCATCTCTCTGAGGATGCAGGGTTGTGTTGTGCAATACACTCCACAGCACAATGTTGAGAGTAGTAATAAGCTGCATTCTCCCAAAAGAATATTCCACCAAAGAGGATCATCACAGTATAAAAGTTCCCACAGACAGGAAATACTTCCTGACAGAAAGCCTATGTCTTCTTGTTCCTATCTTCATCCTGTTGTTCCCTCTCATCTCTTTAAACCTCTCTGTTTCTCTCTTGGTACTTACTCTTTCCATGGACTTAAAGACATTTGCCATGTCTCGACCTTTCTCCCAGTCATCCCTCAGGCAAGTGCAGCACTGGTAGTTGCTGGCATGGCTGTAATGGTCGTTCATGAAAGAAGGAGGGCTACCAAACATCTGTTACTCCAGTATTCCTCCAGTCTGGGGACAGATCCTCTTTCAGCTTCATTGGTCCCCTCCTCCCAGAAGTCATCCCCTTGGCTTTCAAAGGTCATCTCTTATCGTTTCTGTGATCGAAGACTGGCACAGTAGTATGCAGTGTCAGGGTGCCAAAAATAAATCAAATTGGCTCCTGGCCAGTGTCATTGGTTGGCTGGTTGCCATGGCATGCTTGGCTGCTACTACTGTGAGGCAAGCTGACCGTGATACTTCTGTGTGGTGATGTTCATCTGCCTTGAATTTTACTACAATGGCTGTATCGTGTTATCTGTTCAGATCTTCCCTGGTGCAAACACAAGCAAAAGGCAAGGGCATTTCATTTATATCCAGAAGAAATTTCTGCCTCTTATAAGGGCAGTACAAAAATGAGAGAAGAGGAGATAAGAGTAACTAACAAGATAAAGAGAAGTGCATGATTTTTAATGCCTAATATTTAGTGTTTCTGGAGTGGAGGAGAAGCTGGGTGTTTCTTCATGCCAGCCACAGATTCTCTGACAGCCCTCAGCTCTCCTTGTTATTGTTCTACATGCTCTACCTATCTCTAAGTAATGGCTTAGGAAATAGCTTCAAACAACTGTCCTGCATCCAGTGTTAGTTGATCTGGAGCCCCAGGCATTCTTTGTTGTACAGCAGGGCAGTTTCTAAGCAATCCTCAATGTATCAAAAAGTAGATGGAAAAAGCAGATGGATTCCAACCTGGCTAAGGCACAAAATGAGTCAGTGGGCTTTGTTCACTGGCAATGAGAGATTAATGTAAGAAGGACAATCTCTTAGGTTTTTCATGTCTTTTGGTGGGTGACTTACATGCCAAGAAAGTGTTCTCTTATCTAAGCATCCTTGCCAAGACTTATGTTTATAGGCTTTTTTGTTAATGATCAAACTTCTGCCTCTTTGGTGTTGGTATTATGATTAGAGAGGCTCCCTTAGATGCCAACCTACTCAACAGGACAAAATGCAAAGTGGTAGGAGGGAATTTATACATTACATATGGATCTGGCTTGTATTGGCTTAAATCCAGAGAGTCTCCATCAAAGTTGCTGGAAAGAGTCTGTGTTAGCACAGCTTTGAAGTGAGATCAGCATCCAGCACAGCAGACTATGGAAGAAGATGGGCTACTGTGTGCCTTGTGGGGAGGAGACCAGGTGAATGTCACACAATGTTAGATTCTCTGTGTACTTTCCCAGGTTTTCAAGTCTCACCTCCAAACTTGGCTAGCTGTCACACCAAAAGCACTCTCAGATAGTCAGGTAAGAATACAACAAAGCCCGTAAATGTGAGAGAGTAAATTGTGCCTAAGGAAACAAATGGATCCTCTTTTGTCGGGAAATGAAGAATGCTTTCTTCTGCTTTACAATGGAGCAGTTTCACAGCTGAAATGAAAAATCATGCAGATGACAATTGCTTTGCATGTAAGCAGCCCAGCAGTTCCCCCAGGACCCTGTATCTGGCAAGTGAGGAGCACTGGGAGGCACCATTTTCCCTTCTCTTCCTCAGAGGGAGCAAGTCCCGACTGATCCTTTTTCATGGTTTAGAGTTGAATCAGTTCTTAGTTTTCAGTTCAATCAGCTTATTGATGAAGGATGCTACTTGCTGCACCTAGGGAGCACTGACTAGATAAAGATTTGGAAAGGAAGACTGTCTGCTGTCATGTACCAACTAGAAGGCACAGCCTGCTCAATGCAAGAGGATTGCAGTTGTATAACTGGTATTTTAGTCTTGGCCCATGGGTAGCTGGCATGAGGCAGAACACCCTCGTTGCCATTCCTGTTTCACAGAAGCTTATCTCTGCTGCTACACCTGGCAGTCAGGAAAAGCAATGCAAATACAGTAGTCTTCCCATGACTGCCCCAAGGGGAACAACTCGAAGCAAGTGTGCCAGCATTTTCTTGTCTATTGTACTACTCCAGCAACAAAGGGTGAATATAAATGCAATCTAGGTTACCTGTCACAAGCTGAAAGGTGTCAAAGTATGTCAGCTAGCGCTCAGTTGCTCTGAAATTTTTCATCTTTGCATTGTGTCTACATGGATATAAGCATTACATTTGTATTTCACAACCTGTTTTGCATTACTGCAAATAGCCATTTGAGGGGCAGGGTGAGGAAAGGGAAATGTCACAATTTTCCAGACAACAGAAACCTACACAGTACCTGCTATAGGTGCAGGATTTCCTCCTCTGTTGCAGTGAAATACTGTCTCTGGTCCCATGTGTGCCTCAGGTCTGCTGTTTTCTAATGAGATGCATCTTGCTCTGTTATAGGTGGGAACTGTGCTAGTGGTCTAGTGGTGAAGCAGGATCTGACCTTTTTTAATGAAATGCTAGGTGGCACTAAGCATATTTGCCTGTGAAAATGTATGGGATGACACTAGAAAAGGCCTCTTGAGGAGACCAGGTTAACCACTCTTTTGCACTGAAGTACGAGCTCTTTTGAGACCTCAGTAAGAAATTCATGGGCACTCAGGGTTGGCTAATTGGTTTATTTTGTGAAGGATGGAAATTACTGGAAAGGTGACAGCAATCATTTGTCCCTTCTGGTGTTGGGAACCAGAGCTGTTGCAGTATTGACCAAGCCACTCCTCATTGATAATGGCACACTGCACAGAGTTCCTCTTGATGGGGTGGTTGGCCAGCCTCACTCTTCTTCACACCTTTATAGTAGTCTTCCAGCTTAACAAAGCTATCGGTTTTTGAACCTGTAAAACACTGAACTTTCTAGATGGTATGCCAAGGTTTGCTGAGAGCATTACACTCTTATACATCTCCATAGGAAGGAGCTCCTACAAGCAGTACATACAGAAGGTATTGTATAAGGCAGTGCACACTAATATCACAATATGTGCTTGTAAAATCATAGAATCATCAAATTGTTTGAGTTGGAAGGGACCTTGAGGATCATCTCATTCCATTCCAACCTCCCTGCATGAGCAGGGACACCTCTCACTAGACCAGGCTGCTCCAAGCCCCATCTGACCTGGCCTTGAACACTTCCAAGGAGGGGGCATCCACAACCTCTCTGGGCAACCTGTGCCAGTGTCTCACCACCCTGACAATAAAGAATTTCTTCCTAATCTCTCATCTAAATCTTCTCTCTTCCAGTTTAAAGCCATTCCCCCTTATGCTATTGCTACATGCCCTTGTAAAAAGAGTATGCATGTATAGTTGGGTAGTCGTCACTCATGCTAACACACAACTTGATACAACCAAAGCCAATGGTTACACTTCACTTAGATTTGGCTCAAAATCACTGTCCCCTCATTACAATGTTTTCCACGGTGAACCACTACAACTGCATTCGGATCATCTTCAGAAAAATGCTCCAAAATCCCCAAATGTCACCATTTTCTAGGAAGGCTTTGTGCTGTAAATAATAACCAAATTTTCTGCTGAGAAGGGGTCATATAGCAGTCCAGTGGACAGAACAGACAGATGGACAATGAAATTTAAGAGGCAGCTGTTTGCTGTAGCTGCCAGCAGTGCTCTGCGCCACCACCACTGTCATCTCTTTACACTAGGATCAAATAGACTTGAATTTTTCAGATAGATACAAGCTTTCAGAGTATCACCTGGGATTTACAGCTCCAAGGAGCAGTATTTTAAGAGTAGCAGTACTGCCTCAATGGTACAGATGACTGCCATATGCAGAGAAAAGGGATTGGGAAAGTTCACCAGGTCAGTACAATCAGATTCATTAGACATTCCTCAAGAGCTGTATAATGTGCATTAATGCTGGATTATCAGTGGCAGTGCTGTGATCACTTCCAATCTCTGTGGCAATTCCATGGGCGCTGGCAAGGTGAAGTTGTACTCCCAAGGGTCTATGCAAATAACTGGTAGAGTAACATAGATATTGCCAAGCCAGGCCAGAGCTAACATCCATTTGTTGTACTTTTTTAGTGGGTGGTGCCAAATATAGCTGGGGGCAGATTGGGGGTAAACTGTCCTCTGCTGCCTAGGATTTGGTTTAACAGTTAGAGCATGATGCATTATCTCTTTTGAGCCCCGGGTTCCTTTCCACAGGGCTGCCCTCCAGCCAGGTGGATCCCAGCTGAATTGTGCTCCAGGGTTATGCATTTCACCTCCAGTTCTGAACCTCAAATAGACCTGTGAAAGACCAGTGTACTCCAGCTCCATTTGAACAAGTTTCCAGCCACAATGCATTTCTGAAGACTACATTCATGCTGAAATCTTGACTTAAGGAGGGCTTCCTCACTCCCTAGCTTTCTTCTCTGTTGTTGTTTAATGCCTTTCAGGCAGAAAAAGGAGGAGACACTTAAAAACAATTTTAAGGAAAATTGTATGATGGAGAGTGCTGATGCTGTGTGCTCAGCTGGTCTCTGAAAGGGACTTGGTTGTGGTTTTGCAGGTTACTAGAACTGTGACTTTCTTCCTAGCTCTGTATTCACTGCTAAAGGCTCCCTTTGCATATCCTTTAGCTCTGATGTCCTGTACCATATAAAGAGCCTCGGTTTTATCATCATGAAATGTGAATATGATCTGTGGAAGTGTTTCTTTTTTTTCCTTCTATGACCTTAGGTACATCACTCTCAGCATGGGACACTGGAACAGAGCTGAAATTCTCAGCTGAGGTCCTGGCAGCCAGGAGCTCATGTTGGACACCTGCCCTTTGCAGGGCTGCAGAGTAGTTAGGAAAAGAACTATGGAAATCTGGACAGGGCCCAGAGATGTAAAAGAAAATGCCCTTCTCCTAATGACAGGAAAATTGAGACTCAAGGCTTCATGTAAATAAGTCTTAGATAAAGGTCATAAGGTCCCAATTATCCAGTGTTCAAAGGACCACACACTCTCCATCTGTACCTTGAGGCAATAGCAAATGAGTCCTCCTTTCATTATGAAAGAAAGCAGAAGGTGGAAGACACCATTCAACCTCTCCATCTTCCTTCAGCAAAACACAGTAATTGGGAATGCTAGTAATGATAACCAGACATTACCTGTAACCTACAGGGCTTAATGAAGAAGAAAATCTCTCTGACATTTGGAAGAGCATCCAAATCCCAATGCTAAAGTGGTGCAGTGCTGCAGAACCATAGCTGACAGTGCGTTGCACATACAAGGAAGGAGCGAGGCTGTGACCATTCTGCAGGAGCATTCCCCAGTGCTGCTGACCTTGGCAGAACCATCTTAGCAGCTGTGAAAAATGTTTCACAGACCTTACTGGATAGCCATTTGAAGAGATGAAAGGTGGAATAAAGGAAAAGTCATTTGAAGTTGGGGTGGTGGAAAGTACTTCTAAAAAACCCTTTACTGTTATTAAGAACCCACTGATTTGGAAATGACACGAGCTGGTAAGAGGGACGTGTGAATGCAAACTTGTGTGGACTAAGTCCATAACTCCCTAGGTTTTAGATGAGTACAGGACTCCATTCCATCACTGAGGAAATTAAAGAGTATGTATTCCAGCTTAGACACCCTATGTTATCTATCCCAAAATTTCTCTTCCAAGTTCCCTTTTATGTCCCTCCTTCCTCCCATTGCTGCATATTTGGAGGCAACACTCACTAGCCATAGCTGCATCTACAGGGCTGAAATCTAAGCTTCGCTAACGTATATAAGGCTAGGATTTCACCTCTGATTTCAGCATGCGTTGCAAGCAATTCAGGGTGATCTCCAGTCATTGGTGCTCTAACAAAGGGTATACCATAGAAGAGCGTAAGTCCTGGGCTGGAGGCTGCCCCCTGCACTTCAGAAAGACATGTGAGTTGAAGGAGTCTGTCATCTTAATCTTAGATCTGCTCACAAATGGTTGATATGTTTTTTTCCTCTGGGAACACTCAGTGCAATATTGTAATATTGGTCTTCTGCTTTTCCTTGGGGTCAGAAGGATGGAAATCCCCCACATTCACAAGGTCTGACCAGGGGGCTGTTGTGAGGTTAGCTTTAGTCAGGCTGCTAAAATTTATAGGAGCAGTAATTCTGTCTGCCCCTTTGCATTCACAGTCCACTCAGTATTCAACTGGTACACCAGGGATCCAAATGGTGAAAGTGCAGCCACAGGCAGTAACTTCTTTATTGCCGAACAGTGAGCAGGCATGACTGCCACTTAGATATCCTAACCCTGTACCACACCTGCTCAGTTCTGCACTCTGTCCCACAGTACAGCTCCTAGTGTTTGGCATAGACATTCCGAGTGCTGCAGGTTTGCAAGTCAGTGGGAATGGTGGGTGTTTGAGAGATCTTTCAACAGTGTAAACAAGTTTGGCATATACCTTGAAGCTCAGCTTTGGGGATAAAGTTACTCTTTGCACAAACCTTTCCCAGCACTACTGCCAAGCCTTCAGTGGGAAACTTATCAGCGTGGCTAAACATGGTGCCAGGCACAGGGACTGAGACGTGAGGCCCAGCAGGAAGGCATGGGGAAGAAATGAACAGCACTGCTGCTGAGCAGCACCACTTCTCTGAATGAACAGCAGACTTTTGTCTCAAGAGATACTAACCCAGCAGTGTTCACTGCATTCAAAATAAAGAGACACAAAATGAGAAAGAAAACATTTTTTTTTATGCCTTCAGCTAGAAACCTTATTCATGACCAAAGCCAACTGACTGTGAGGAAGATAGATGGAGTCACTGATTTTTTACATCAGGGAACCAGGAGAAAATTCCAGCTGTTCCTAACTGATGTAGCATGCAAGTCATTCTCATCCTTGTTTCTAGCAAAATACATACATGTTTTTTTACCAACAGAGCCATAAAACCCAGTTGCAGTTCAAACCACCTCCATGCAGGGTTTCTAAGTCCTGCTGGGCTGGGATTTTTTTATGAAACTTTTTTTTTTTTTTTTATTAAAGAAACTAAACATAATGTACCAGTAATGATGGTAGTAGTAAGAGAAATCTTTGCCTGCTTTTAGAGTAGCTATCATGTGAGAGTCAGGTACTCTGTGAATGGGACAGAAGATAAGAAGAGCCCATGCCCTATCCCAGGAAGCAGAAATCCAGTGAGCTTTGCAAGCAAACCAGTGGGCTGCTATATGAATTTTCCCCTCTTCCTTCCTGCTGGAGCTGTTCCACTTCACATAAATTATTTATTATTTGCTGGAGCCAGGATGTGGAGTTTGGTCACCCCCATTCCAGATGAGTGCCCTCACCACCAGTCTACAGAGTCAATGTTTTGCTCTGGCCCAATGAATATTTAATGATTCATGGAAGTGGAACAGCTCCAGCAGGAGAGGAAGAGTAAGTAAGACATGTTCATTCATGTGGATATCTCATAGTATTGCTCTGTGACCATCAGGCAAGACCCAAGCTGAGGACCTTTACAGCAAATAAATAATACAACCAGAGGGTCAGGGGAGACAACGTGAGCACATAAAAGTGGGGTGCCACTTCATATGCATCAATGCAATTTCAGAACAGCTTAAGCCTGGTGGATTCATGCCTCAGATAAGGCCCTTTTCTGTGACATCTGTTGTCAAAATGATGGTGCCCAAGTCAAAAGTATGGACTGCTCCAACTTGACCAAAAAACTTTAAACCCTGGTAACTTATAGTCTCTGTGGACCTGTGCACAGCTGGGCTTCATGGCAGACTTTGGCTATGCATGAGATAGCAGAGAAGCAGCTACTGCTTGGCCCCACAGCTGAGGCAGGGCCACCTCAGGCTCCAAGTGTTAGCAAGGGAATAGCCACAGCAGTGCTGAAATATCCTTTGATGAGGGAGAGAAGCCTTATCACTGTAGGCTAGCTCAGCAATAGGCTGTCTTAACACCCTATAGGGGGGAATACTGAGGAGCTTTGACTTTGCATTGACAGCCTGGATATCCCTGCTGTTCTGGGATGGTAGAGGATGCAACCTGACCTCATATCACCATGGCACAGCTGGCTGTGCATGGAGCATAGGGCTGCCCCACTGTGCCTCTACAGGGTCTCCCAAGCATTAGCAGCTGCCCCAACAGGTTCCCTCATGTCAAGGCCAAATTCATTACCCACCTGATTGAATTGTTAATGTGAAAAGCTAATTAAGCTGAGATGGTTGCTGTGGGACAGCTGCACTGGTTCGC
Source organism: Chaetura pelagica (assembly GCF_000747805.2). Classification (NCBI taxonomy): domain Eukaryota; kingdom Metazoa; phylum Chordata; class Aves; order Apodiformes; family Apodidae; genus Chaetura; species Chaetura pelagica. The sequence continues at coordinate 2,607,315 of NW_009953386.1, read as the reverse complement.
TTGGTGCAGCGCTCAGGAAGTTTCACATCTGGAAAGTCCCACCCAAACTGAGAGAAGGTTGTTTGTTCAAAACAAAACAAAACCCACCAAAACCAAACAAACACAGCACCACCCCCAAACACAAACAATCAAACAAAAACCCACCCAGATTTGAATTAAAATCAGAATTACTGATGCTATCTGCTGCCTCCTTCACAAGGCAGACTGCCCGTGGCAACATGAAAGGTTTTCCAGGCAGCTTCTTTCCTGCTGTGCTCAGCTCTCTGAAAATGGCCATTGCCAGGTGTAGAACTGCCCTGTGCCCTCCTTTCCCTGAGGGCTGAGCACTTACTGGGCAAGCATCACCACACCTCTGGTCTTAGAGCTTTCTTGGGGCAGAAGAGGTGACTCTGCAGTCCAACTTCCCACCTTAAGTCAAGCTGTGACTTTTCACCTCGCAGCCCTTAGGCTTTCTCATGGGCAGCCAAGGAACGAGAGGACAGATTGAGAGGGATCTGGCCTTTGCAGTATGAGCTGGGGAAGGTGTCCAGTTGCCCACCCAGTTTTGCAGGTGGGTGCTGTGACCCTTGGTCTTCCCATCCCTGGAGGGCTGTGACTAAACAGTCCCAGCCAGGGGATTTTGGGCAGATGGTTCCTCTGCAGCAGCAACACTACTCTGCATTGTCCCAATGTGGGAATTTCCCCACAAGTACTCATTGTTCAAAGTGTCTCTTCCTATGTCCAGGTTGTCATAATGTGTGTGATGGCCTCTTTCTATTGAAATGAAAAGGAAAGGCTCCCAGGAGCCTCAGTGGGTGCAGCATTAATCCTGAACTGCCTCCTAGAGAGTAGCAGCTGTGTTTCAGTGCCCATTCTGCACAAAATACACTGGGATCCTATGTGTGTGCACACCAGCTGTGAGTATGGGAAATAGTAATACCTTTGATGCAAAGAGCTGGTGTTGTTGATTTTGCAACTGCTGGGGACAGTTGTCAACAAGATGGCTGTGGAAGGCCTGACAACAGGCACTTAATTCATTTTAGCATCCAGTTTGCGGAGCCTTGGTGTATAATGATGGACAGAAACAAACTAATGGTTTCTAAACAAAATTTCTCCTTTGTTTAAACACAAAATGGGAGGATGGCAAAGGGAAGAAAAAGAGACATTTTATATCCTCTCCTTGATTGTAATTCTCTGCCTTCAGCTAGATCAATATCAGTTCTGCTGGAGATGAAGGCTGCCTCTGGTTTCCATGGCAATCTGGTTGTTGGAGGCTTGCAGGCTCCATGAATCCCCAATTTATCAGCCTTCTAGGCTTTAATAATGGAGACCAGCAGTCAGGCAGCTTATGAATGGCACATGTCTTTTGGACTGGGGGAAGGGAAGCGGGAGCATGTTCCGTAGTAAGAGCTGCAGCAATTTGTTTTCCTGCCGCTGACAGCTGAAGGGGAGAGGACTACAAGGGGAGGAGTGATGCATTAATTCTAGGTGCACCAAAGGAATTTCTAGATCTTTTTGCTGCAATTATGGAATATTTCCTCCTCTGGCTTCTTTTCCCTGGCCAACTTTGCCTGGGCTGGGGAGGAGAGCAGCCTCACAGCCTGTCCTCTGTCATGAGGTGGCAGCTGTAGAAGAAGAACCCAGAGGCCCTAGCACGCTGCACATTTCCTTCCTCTCCTTAACCCTCTGTATTTCAGGAGCAGCAGTGCATGAATGCCAGCAGTCTGCCACAGTTCTGGGTTCATTTTTATCCCCCTACTCACAGTTGCCAGGCTGATCAGTGGAGCTGTAAGATGGGCAGACCTCTGAGGATCTGATCTGTCTATCAGACTTCTGTCACTTGCTGTGCTGTTCTCTGTGCATCTGTCAGGTCTCTCCAAGCCCAAACCTCCATCCCCAAAGTGCTGTAAGCTTCACTCCCTGAATTAATTACTTTGCTAGGAATGTCCTGGCTGTACAGGAATCACTATCAGTCACTTCAATTAGGCTGCATTTTGATCACTTGGCCAGAATCTACTCAGAGTATTTCCATTCTTAACTTTCTTCTTATTTATCCTGCATGATCTCATAGGGCATCCACCCTAGAAAGGCTAAAGAATAAATGGATATGCCTTATCAAGACCTTGTTCTTCTGTCCCCTTACATTCCATCTGTTTCTAAGCCATTCTCCAGAACTTAACCAGGCTGGGGGGAAATGATGGGTGACACAAAAGAAGACCAAAGCATGAGATAGGGACATCCTGTTTTCCAATGTGTATGCCAAGAGCAGCTGCCAACTGTTACACTCTGGAAACAAATAAAACCCTCTGTATTCAAGCTCTTTGAATCACATGGTATTTAAGGAATTTTAAAGCCTTTCTGGTCTGCAGGACCTGTGTGAAATCAACAAGGGTGAGTAAGAAGAGTAAAGAACAACTTGTGGGTTATTTCTTCATAGGTTTTCCTCAGGTGAAGTAATGAATGCCTTTCTTCTACCCAGCTTCCTGTGATGGTTGAGGTGGAGGAATACTGCTGAGATGATTGCTGCACCTACAGTTTTGGGCTTTGTGGAATATCAGAAATCATGAGACCAAGGCATCACACCTATGAAAGTGCTGCCGTGTACAGAGTGGCTGAGTGAGATGCTCGAATGAAAAGCCAAAACATTTCAGCCTTCTAGGTACACCACAGACTTTTGTGTGACCATAGTCCAGTTCTTCATACTTTACTCACTTTAAAATCCATATAAAAGCCTTTGATTTCTTCACTGGAATGCCACAAGTATAAAATACCTCCGTGATTATGAGTTGTGCCCTGGTTGTGGTGACAAGCACCAAGTAAATACTTATATGGCTGGCCACCTGTAGCAATTTGGGATGGTCACAATGGAGACAGCTTTTGATGTTCACAAAGTCTGGGTTCACCATAAATGTATGATCTGGATATTATATCCTCTTTTATCTTCTATATCCAGTACAATCTGGATATTGTATTGTACTACCTTGCTGGAAATTCAGGCTATGGATAACGAAGAACTGTGGTCTGAGTGTCCAGAGAGGCATCTTTGACTCTAGCTCACCCTTTATAGGGAGATGGAGAGGCTGGTAGCTTGGGAACTCTCTGGAAGGGAGCCTTTCTGCTCCAGCAGGGCAGCTGAGCAACTGATTGGTAATTAGATTAGCTCAGACCCCATCTGATGGCAGGGGACACCCTCTGCAAGTCACTTCTCATTTCTCCACTCCAGGTTCCCTGGCTGTAAAGACCATGGAGCCTTGGCAGAAGTCTGTTGAGGTCAGCACCTTTGATGCTGTTTGGCAGGCCACTCAATACCAGTGCAAAACATCTGCCTCCAAGGCACCCTCATCCCAAAAGGGCTCTTTTACCTCCCCTTCTGCCACTGTACTACACAGCCTCCCACTTGGCCACCACTTTCTGGTGCAACAAAGCATCCTCACAGAAGCACCATGACAGATAATGCTGCTGCCAGGTGGAAGCACAGTGTCTTCCCTGGATCTTGTAGCAATGATGGTGACCAAGAGAGGCATTGTTAAAGGATATCTCACTGGCTGAAAACCTAACTTCTTCCAACTTCAGGTGGATTGCAATTGCCCAGTTATACATACTGTACACAGGAAGTTTGGGCCAAAAGTGCTCGTAATGGGCAGGAAGAAATGACCAGGCAGCCATAGGCATATAATTTGTCTCAGCCCTCAGGCCTGTCTGCATCCATGGGTGTGGGAAGGAACTGGCAGTGGAAGAAAGAAGAGCTGCTTCTTTCCCATTCTCCAGGAAGCAAAAATATTTGCAAATGTAGCTGTTACAGGGTTAGCACCTCACATTCACAAGAAACATCCTCCCTTTTCTCTCTCCACCCTCTTCCTCCACCAGTCCCATTTCTCACGAGACCTCACTGCTCCCTCCAGTCAGCCAAAGTTGGGGAGTTTCCATGGCAACCTGGCAGCTGGTGTCTAGACACTGTGAAAGATGCTTGCAATGGAGCTGTGAGCCTAACTCCCCCTGGCACCCCCTCCCCACCACCACGCACCCTGAGCTTCTCTCCTATGACTCTCTCCCTTTCCAGCTACTGCACACATAGATGCCAATGCATGGTGGAATGTTCATGGTGGTGCTGGGGGAAGAAAGGTGTGAGGCAAGAGGAGAAGGAGAGGAAATCCCTAAGCCACTGGCTCTTCAGCCTGACAAAGCGCAAAGGCATCTGGGGCGATAGAACTGGGGCTGGCTGTACTTTGAGGATTTAGCAGGATCAGAAGAAGAGACAGCCATCCAAGCTTGGGCCAAAGTCATCAGCCACAGGACTGGCAGAAGTTGTATTTTTCTCTCTGCTAGAACAGCTGAGGTTGGCATACATGGTGCTGAAACAAAAAGAAGGCAGTCCATGAATAAGAGGCCCAAACTATCGTGTATTGTGGCTATATTCACATTTTTGTTTTAGCCTTAACAGGCTTCTTTGCCTGCTTCTTTCCAGTAGTTACTGGGCAACTTCCCTGGACCTTCTGCCTGCTGCTTGCAGAGGTAACATCCCTCCCCAACCTTATTGCAGGGTTTTCCAAGGGTATGCAGACCTCACAGGTGCCATGTGCCCACCAGGACTGACAGAGCTCACAGGAACCAGGTGGTACCCTTGGTACCTGGGTAGCCTCTATCTGTAGCAAGAGAGGGATTCACCAGCTGTTTTGGAGAAATCATGCAAGTCAGTCCCCCAGACCAGACACAGCCACTCACCTGAAATACCCAATTTCTTCATTTCTCAGTCTTTTGCTGGGCCAGCATTAGTCTGCCAGTTTTCAGAAGCAGCAAGTAGGGAGGGCATAGGGTTTTAGCACTGCATGTGATACATACAGTTTGACTGCAATGGGCTAACTTGGATTGGGATGAGAACTGTATAAGCAACAGCTCTGAACCTGAAGTGCATCTCATTTCAGCACCCTCAGACCTACCATCTTCTGCCTGGAATTGACTTCTGGCTGGCTAGAAGGACAGATGGATTGGGACAGATGAATCAAGCTGTGAAGCCTGGATCCAAATCTGGATCCAAATGTCATTAAAACTAGGAGAGGCTCAGATCAGGGATTTTTAAATGGGTCCTTACAGCAGTGCTCTTTACTCTCCAAAAAAAATTCTCTAAAAACAGTCATCTCTGGGGCAAATGAGGTCTGCTTATAATACGGCAGGAAAACCCAGATTAAAATTTGGGAGCAAAGAGGAGACCAGATGAGGGCACAGGTTTTCAGTTCCATCTCTGACCAAGCTGCAATTGGCAGAGGACAGAGAGAAGGAGTGAGCATCACAAATGCTAAGAAAGAGCAGCAGCTGAGTAGATCTGGGCAACACTTTAGCATGAAGGCATGAGAGAGTTCTAGCTGCACAATCAATATCAGCAATCATTATGCAAACAGTGGGAAAGCAGGAAAAGCAAAATCCTGACATCTGTAGTAGAACCCCAGAGTGTTTGTGCAATTTCTCTTCTCTTGGTGACAGCTGTGGTAATTTAAAGATCTGCAGTGGAACAGAGACAAAAAGGAAAACAAAACCCAAGCCACCAGCCACAAAAGAAATGATCAGCAGAGAGCTTGCTGCTACTATGGTCATAAGCTGATGTCTGCTCTGATTTAATTAATCTTGGCAAGTCAGATGGGAGCTGGGCAGGTCCCAAGAGACAGTGTTTTACCCGGAAATCCACTCAACCTAATTTCACTAATGTAGGGCAGTGGAGAGACTTGGAGAAGAGCCTGCACGCTCAGCCATTAGAGCACAGTGTAGGCTAAGGCAGCTGGAACTGCTGCTTGCGTGCCTGCTTCAGCTTTGCAGCAACCAGAGCTACATATATTTAAGGCTTTTGCTCCCCAGCAGGACTCACAGACCTGACTCTCAGCCTTTCCAGAAAATAAATGGAGTGCCGAGGGGCAGGAACTCTTTAAGACCCTATTTCAGTGACATCCTGTAGTTCACCTCCATATTCTTTCTCTTCCATAGGCGAGGCAGTTCTCTAGTAGGTACTTGCTGGAGCTGTAGGTGTGAAACGTGTCTCTGACACAGGCCCTTCAGCTGGGAAGTAAACACATTTCAGCCTCTCCCACCATGCAGCTCTGTCACTTTACCAATTCTGTAGTCCCAGCTTAAGGTTGCTCTGAGGCTCCCCAGAAGGTTTCTCAACTTGGCTGCCCCATCCAGAATTCTAGAGTGAGGCGAGATTGGTGGCAGCTTAGCTCACAGATGTCTGTCTCTTTGGCAAAATTACCCCATGCAATAGTATGATTTAGATTGCAGCGTAGGTTTCAAAAGACTGAAGCAAAAGGCAAAGCTGCAAAACAAACAAATATCAAAACTGCGTCTGGGAAGGACCACAGGATTTAAATAACCAGGAACAGTACAAAGTGGTGACTGATACGCATTAAAACAACTGTGAGGGTGATGATTGAAAGCACAAACTATGTGGGTTTTGTTGCTGGTCTTGTTAGGGGGCTTTTATTCTTCAGGACAGCTTTTTGCTTTGTATTACAGCTCAGCATCCCCTTAGGTTCTGTTTCTTCCATACATGCACAGGTTGTATTATTTTGTGAGTCTGGGCCCTTCTTTTTGCTCTGTGGCTGGAATGCTCTAGAACAAATGTAGATGTCTCCACCTCAACTTGCTAAAGATATAGGTGTTCCCAGGTTGCAACTCCTCTTGCCCTAAAGTAGGCATCTGAATAGGTCAGGTAAATAGAGTCCTAAATATAATGTTTATTTCCACTAATTAGAAAGGAAGCAGAGAGTGAGCTGGAGATGTTTCTAAGTGCCTGAAGACAGGCAAGATGTCCAGTCATGCCCACTTCAGCTTTCCCATTTCATGATCTTCATGTGCATCTCAATGCTGTCCCAGTCCAAGTCCATCTTAATAAACTCACTGCCTCCTGCTTGTTCTCTTCTTTGCAAGTGGACACAAGGGACTCTGATGATGCTGCAGCAGATCTCACAGTGCTGGCATGTTCAGAAGGAAGGCAGCTTTAGACAAGTGGAAATTTGGCTACCCAGGATGTGCTTTTGTTCCTCAAGCAAGGAATTTGCCTAAATGCCTGAATTCTCGCCTGCTCTTTAGTCACCTTTTACACATATTCCAACGAAGTGAAAAGTGAAGGTAAAATGCCAAGGTTATGCAGTTCTGCCTGTACAACTGCATCTGTCCACTACAGACCAACAGGTGCAACAGCCCAGAGTTGAAGGAAGTGGGAAATCAAGACTAGTATTGGGTAAAAAGCAATATAAGAAATACCCTCTCTGTTCTGTGGAATCCCAAGGATAGCTATCTACTGATCTCCTCAGAGATACCTTGCTTTTCTTTGCTGGGGAATTGAAAATTAGGCTGGAGAAAACCCCGGAGAACATACTGCAGAAATAGCCTGCCTCAAACAAACTGGTGAGGGGTGAGTGAGATACACCATCTCACCTCTCCTTGTGAATCAGAAACTGCTGTCAACTGGCCCTGGTGTCAGTAGGGTTGTGCTGCCTTGCTCCCATTCCTCTGAGAGAATGCTCTAGTTTCCACTGCTGTGGTTTAGCAGTGCTACAGCTTGAACTTTATTTTTTGTGCTGAATTTTTTACCCTTTGTGATATTATTTCTGTGAGTCTGTGATTACTTCTTGCTAAAGTTTATTACTGTAAAGTAACACCAGGTAACCACTTTTCCCGCATCCCCAAGATCACTGAAATGCTGCTAAAGCTGCTAGGAGATAAGACATAACTTAGCAGATTGTAACAGCACATAAAATATTTCCCTTTACTGCTTCAACACCTTGCAAGCTAACAGAGGGAGAGTGGCTGGCTGAATTTTCTGTGATAATTCCTATTCAAATCGGTAGACCTCGTGTTTATACCTGCAACATCTACACTCATGAAAATTTGCTCTATGTTGCCATGTATCCATGGTTTGTATGGTTCTTCTCTGCTGACTTGACTGTGTAGTGAAGTGACTTTAAATCCCTTCTGCTGTTCCATGACCTCAGAGTCAGTCCAGGCTATTTCAGCCATGGCAGAAATCAGTGCAGTCTCTGGACTGCTTCAGTCATCTGCCTGCCACTAACTGCTCCCTAGAAAAGAAGCAATGGCGCAGTGAGGCACCCCTGTGCAATTCCTCTACCAACCAGGGATCTCTAGGAACCACGGGCACCCCCTGGAAATTAGACTTGCTACTGTGGTGAGCCAACAGGGAACAAAAAATAGCAGGAAATTGTGTTTCAACCTGCCTTTTTATCCTAAGTGCATGAACGGCACAAGTAACACTGTGAACTACCCCACGTCAGTGAGGTTGCCAGCTCCACCACTTTGAGTGCAAACAGATTCTTTGCCCATCTTGCTAGGACAACTGTCCACTGTAGGAGCTGGACCCCACTTTCAGCTGCTGATGTAACGGGGGCATCTGTGCCACTTAGCAGTTTGTATGTCTTGGCTGAGGCACTCAGTACCACAGCAGGTTCACTGGACCTCCCAGTGTCTATCCCTGAGCTTGCTGCATTACAGGCCCTTCTGTTCTGTTGTCCTGAGGAGGCTGTGGGGACTGCCAGCAAAAATCTGTGCATATTTTCAGTAGGAAGACACAGGAAGTTTTAAACATAATGAAATACAGTGCCAGGGCTTGTGTGCCTGAAACCACATTGCCTGTCCTTTGTTGCTCTTTCATTAATCCTGCACTCACATGCAGAAAAAACAGAAACTTTGTCTTACTAGAATCTATCAGAGGATTATAGCAAAGCATGTTTGTTTCTGGCTGTCATCATTTGACTCAGGTTTGACAACAGTGCTCTCGATCCCCTCCCCCTCCTACCCACATAGGGAAGGAGAGAGAGAAAAAGAGAGAGACTTGGCTGGATTGAAAACTAAACTGCACAGCTTTAATTAAACACCAATGATAAAAGTAAATATATACAATTATATACAAATATGTTCAGGTATATGCAAAGTTCCTATTGCCTCCCCCCACCCCAGCAACTCCCACAACACTCTCCTTAGCTGCCAACAGTCCCAAAAAATCCTGGAGCTGCTGCTGGAGAGAGCACAGTGATGAGGGTCAAGAGAGCTCGAGCCTGGGGGTCAACAGTGATGGATGGATGGAGTCCTCCCTGTACGGGCCATGGATGAAAGAGAAGGGAAGAAGAAGAAGGAAGGAAGTTGTCTTCTGTGATCTCTGACCTTCCTCTGAGTTTACGTAGATACATGGAATGGAATATCTCTGGCCAATTTTGCTGTCTGTCTAATTCAGCCTCCTACGGGGGGGTCATAGGTCTCCCCGTAGTGTCTGAGCTGGCAGAGTAAAGGTGTAACCTTGAAGACCTAGCAGTGAGAAAAACATTCCACTGTTATCAGTCCTAGTTGGAACACTCTGCTACTAGTTAAAAGAAAGCTTACTGAAGGAAAAAAAAAATCAGTAAAAGGAAGACTGGTTTCTTCCTGGCTCAAACCAGGACGCTGGCAAACAGTAGTTTTTTTAGGGGTAGATGATCATGCATTGCAATTCTACTCTCAGCTCCGTAATTCAAAGTGTCTGCTTCTATGAATGCCTTGGAGAAAACGAGGACTAAAAGGACTCCCCTCCCCACTGGGTTGTGATCAAGTCACTCAGGAAAAGTAACAAAACTAGAGCAATTTGGCCTGCTTTGCCTTGCAACAATACCTGCATCCTCTTTCAATCAGTAGCCTATGTTGTCTTTGGTTCATGACTGTAGTTGTACCATAAATAGGAGGAGTCCCTGAATAGTATTCTATTTAGCTGTTCAGTATTAAGAGAAAGAAAGTCCACAGATGCTTTTTACTAACAGGAGGCTTGCAGGTGCAGGGGCTTAGGCCAGGGAGATGTTCCCACAAACGTTTTCCTTTTGGAAAATCAACAGAATTTACTAACACAGGAAGTTTTCGAAGGTCCAGAAGCAGAGCCTTTAGTGAAGATGATTCAAGGAAGGCAGTTACACACACCTTAAAAGTGATCTGTATGGAAGTGGTGCCTAAGAACATATTTAAAACCTAGTCTAAAAGCCAAGGGGAAAAGGGAAGCCTGAATACAGCACATACTGCCAGCATTGGAAGCAAATACAAGTCTGCCATCTGATGGCATTGAATGGACCAGGCCAAAATGCGTAAGTGGTGTCAGTAAGGAAAGTTTCACATCCCAATTAGCATTCTCACTAATTCGAAGCATGGGTGCGAATTCATAACTCACGTGATCATCCATATTATTCAGATGACAACATGGGCCATGGTGTGATTTCTGAATACACCAATTAGCCTTTCCCTAGGCAGCACCCAGACACAGCCACCATGTTCTGGAAAGCAGGAGAGTTTGGCCGTACACACTATACACGAGCTGTGTTGTACCAGCTGGCCTCAGGGCCAGAGAGCAGTCCCTGGCCCAATTTATTTTCTAGTATAACATCATCTGATAGCCCATCAAAGAAGCCAGGAACTGTCCAGGGACCCCACAGTCCTCTCTGAATGACCACAAAAGATAACAGTGATGCTACGGAGGTACGTTGATTGCCAGCATTGAGGTATGTGACATACTGATCTTGTGGTCTGTCCCACACCACCCAGGCTTTCTGCACTTGTTTCTTTTCCCTGTTCTTTATTCCAAGCCTGGAGTGATGCTGGTTGCGTGGCCTTTCCACAGTCATTGAGTAAGTGTATATGAGAAGGGTGTCAATGAGGAATGGAGAGACAGTGATGGAGCAGACCAACGACTACAGTGCACTAAGACCCTTGTGCATTACTCTGCCTTACAGCTCTGTAGCCCTTGGTCAACCATCAGCATCTTCTGTAAAAAAGCAATCCACACAGTGCATAGGCCTCAGAGGGATTTCCGAAAGAGACTCAGGAACATGACGCTAATCTAAAGATCACGGGATCTAGTCACCAGGGACTAGGACACAATTTAATCTGTCCTGCTACAATGAAGGGGGCATGATGTCTCGGGCTGGATCGACCCAGCAGTAAGATCATTCCAGCTTGAGAGGCACTCCTTTTGTTTGCCTTGTCCATCTTGGCTGCCTCTGCCCTCCCCTCAGTTATTGTCCCCTGTCTAGTTTACTGTTCTGGGATTGCTCCTAGCATTCATTTTAACTTCTCGTGTGAATGGTGTGCCAGAACAAGGTGTCTAATTGACAGACAGACGCAGCCTCCAGTTACACTCCTTGCATCCCCCTGGGGCAGCTCTGCCTTTGAGAAGAGAGCCCAGAAAACTGTAGAGACATGACAGCCTCCAGGATGAATGCTCCTGTTCTTGAAGGCCAGAGAGATTTCTCTAGATCTCTCTGTTCAGTGAAAGGGAGGCCTGAATTACAAGTTACAATTTTTGTTCCTCTGGGTCTTGCAGGCTTCAAGTGTGTGTAGAGTTTTCTCTTCATGACCTCTTTTAAGTCTTGGCTGGGAAGATCCATAGCAGTAATTAGGGGGTAACAGTTCAACAGGGGTTGGCACAGTCAGCGGGTTTGGTGAAAGGGTGTGTGATCTAGCTGGTAAGCAAATAGCCTAATCAATACAGCTGATAGAATGAATAGTGGTTGCCTGCCATATCAGCAGTGAGCTAGGCAGCTCTTTCCAGCTGCACATGTTTTCTGGTGTGGTTAGAGGTGTTTTGTGAGAGCTACACACTTGTCTCTTGGGCTGAACCCTGATGTGTTCTTCCCATGCTGCAGAAATGCCAGGGACTTTGAGACCTGGGTCACTCTGGGGAGAGAGAAGCCTGAAGCCATGCAGTCCATTATGTGATGGCTGTGTGCATGTGCAGGATGCTCTAGATCATGGCTGACTAACCCTGGACCCTCTCTTTCCCCACTAGATGCTGTAGAAGAAACCAAACCTACTGAAAGTGCCCAGCAGGAAGAGGTGAAAGAAGAAGAGAGCAAGGCGGACCAAGAAAATGCCTGAACATTAAGAAATTACTCCCCATTGCCCCTCCCTCCCTCCCCCTATCCTCTATCCTTCCTTCCCACCCCAATCTCAATCTCCCCCCTTCCTGCTCACATCCGTGAGCCTGTCCATCCCTCTCCCATTCCCACTTAAACCCTTTTTCTCTCTGTGTGGCAAACATTTAAAGAAAAAAAAAAAGGAAAAAAAAAAAAAAGCAGGAAAAATCCCAGTCAAACAGTGTGGCTTAAACATTTCTTTGTTTCTTGGTGTTGTTATGGCAAGTTTTTTGGTAATGATGATCCAATCATTTTGGGAAAATTCTTGCACTGTATCAGAGTTCTTTGACCTGGCGCGTACGTGTGTCTGTCTGCCCACCACGAGCGCGCTCTCTCTCTCTCTCTCTCTCCCCCCCTCTCTCTCTTCTCCAAGTGCGTGTGTGTGCAATGTTACGTTCACCTGAGGAGTCCAGACTTACTGAGTGAGTTAAAACAAAAGAGGTGGGGGGGGGAAAAAAAACAACCAAACTTTTCTTCCTTTTTCAATGTGATGGAATGAACGAATACAACGAAAAAAAAAAAAAAAGAGGAAAAAAGAGGAAAAAAGAAAGAAGAAAAAAAGACCAAAACCAACAAACAAACGAGTGAAAAATAATACTAAACCCCAGTTTGTTTTCAGAACTAAAACAACAACAACAAAAATGTGCCAATTAGCGTAATGCTTGGCTCCAGGCTCCTTTTTCAAACTGAACAATAATGATAATAAATGAGAATAATGATCATTAATACCACCGTGTCGCATTTTTATGCTGCTGTACATCCAACTGGCCCGTGGCCTTTGGCAGGCCACTACTTGTGTGGCCCTGCTGTGCTCCTCAGCCACTGGTCAGTGACCGACTGCTCTCCCTGGCACTGCTGAGGGGATTTTTGAAGGAAGCAGGCTTGGATTTTGAGTGAGGTGTTAGCACTGACTAACACAAATAATGAAAGTATTAAAATCAGTTTTAGGAAAGAACAAAATAAGCGGCCCTCTAGGAGACCTCTAAGCCCTGTGTTGGAGCAAGTATGGTGACCCTGGAGGGATGAGCCAGTAGAGGGACCAACTTTGGTCCATGCTGAAGATCTGACCCCTGCCAAGGGGGTCTGACCTCACACCAAGGGCTGTGAGGGGACAGAGTCCCAGGGCCTGAGCTCCACCTGGCAGCAAGTTGATGCTCAGTGTATCAGGCTGGAGTTGGAGAAGTCGTTGAGTAGCATAGTATGGCCCTACAAAAATGTTCTGTTTGGCAAAAGAAATTGGCCCAGTGCATTAAATAGACAGGCATGTGTGAATGACAAGGTCTGGTGGTGTAAGAGCCAGTCAATGCACTTTGAGAAATCCCTCATTCCTTCTCCCTGGTGAAACCTGCAATGATTCACCCAGCTCTAAGTAGGGCCAAGGCTTTTAGCTGTTGCTTATGGCCTCCCCCAGCAGAGCACCACTTCATCATCTCCACCACTGCTTTTCACAGGGTGTGGGATGTTCCCTGATGCACCCCAACCACATGCCTGCTAGACCCAGCCTGTCCCGCTGGGGTACAGACAGACACCCAGCCTGAGCCTGAACAGCCACTGTGAGCTGCTGCTCTGTTTATGAGCTGTGAGAGCCAACAGTTAGAATGAATTCAGCAATAACTGGGCTTTCATAAAAGCCCAGCTATTGCTCTTTCACTGCCCTGATTATTATCATGTGCTTTCCTGGCTGCATTGGCCAGTGAACCCTGTAGGATTGCCTGACGATGCTGCAGGGCCACAATTAAATTGGCCTCATTGAAGTAATATCAAAAAGATGGGTCTGTGGATGGCCTCCATGTCCCTTGGTGGCTGATGCTCGGAGTGGCAACCCAACCACCTTCAGAGGGCTGAGTGGCCCTCCCTGCCCTGCTCCTTTGTTCTTCTCCATCTCTTTGTTGGAAATAGGGAGAAAAGATAAACGGTGTCTCCTCTGTGATGATTGGTTTGAACGCAGACCGCTCACTGAAAGTGCCATCAAAACGCATCAGGATTCATTTCCATGTGCTTCCTGGCATTGTGTAGAAATAAGAGAGAGAGAGAGACTGGGAGGATTTTTAAAAAGAGAGGGAAAGATAGAGTGGGAGAAAGATTGGACAGAGATTTTTAAAAACAGGGATAGAGAGAGGAAGATTTTTGAGTGGATAGATAGGATGATAGGGAGAGAGAAGGGAGTATAGTTAGAGTAAGAAAGATTAGAGAGAAAAAGATGAGAGAGAGACCGGAAGAAATTAGATCATATGGAGCAATAGATGATTGATAGAGATAGTGAAAAGTAGCTAGCAAAAGTAGATTAGACAGACTAAATAGATAGAAAGATGGGCTGACTGACAGATAGGTATTGTGTCATACTTCATAAACGATATATATGCTAATATTCCCATGTCATGATGGGTGGTAAACCCTGAGACACCTTCCAGCCTGACCTCAATTCAGCAAATGTAGCGCAGACATCAGGCATTGCTTGGACCGTATGTCAGGTCTCACCACCCTGCCTGTTCCTGCTGTGGAAGAGGCAGGAGGGTGGATGGTCTTTGGGGAGGGAGAGCGCTCTGATGGACACGGGGGGCTGGGGCGTGGGGAGGAGAGGCAGAGTATGTTTGCTGTTCGTAGCACACCAGGTGCCCAGCCCAGCTCGGACGTTGCAGACGCCCCGTGTCTCTAGCACTGAGTTGAGAGAACTGAAGTTCAGCTCTTGGGATTTGTGGGAAAAGTGTTTGGGAGGAGGCAGGAAGGAGAGAGCACAGTTTTTGTTTAGCCTCATCTCCTGTCATGACCATTACAAGAGTTTTCTTAAGGACTGTCTTGCCTGTTTCTGCAAAGACCACATGGTCTCCCTGCTATTCTGACTTCAGAACCCAAGCTTTTCATCTTGCCTCCTCTTTACTATTACTATTTTTAACTTTATAGAGAAAAGAAAATTGCCTCTCATGTCTTCCTGGACATAGGCCTTCCTCCCTCCTCAAAAAACAGAAACGTTTTTCTCTCCCAAGGGATGTTTTATCTTTGTATTTCGCATGTTGCCTCCCTCTTGGCTGATGGTTGAGGCATCACGCGTGTTTTGTCACCGTTTGTAAGAACATACTTTGCCATGTTGCTTAGAGAACAAAGGGTTGGGTTTTGTACTTTGATTTTTTTCCCCCTACAAAGAGAACGGGGTATGTGGTTACCAACTGCAAAACTAAACAGTTTAAATACTAATTCCTCTCCCTTGGTTCCAGTTTAAAATTAGCAGCTGTAACCAAGCACCCCCCTGTCTTTCTTATTGTACCGTGTCCTGATCCTGTCAGAGAGTCAGGGCAAAGAGAGCGTGAGAGAGAGCACACAGACAAACCCTGCCTTGAGCAGGCAGTGGTTTAATGTGGAATACACAAGATTTGTATAGGAAGCTGGGCTGTCTTCAGGGTACAGGAAGAGAACAGAGAAAAACATTTGGATATCCTTGAGCTGTCCCTTCAGCCAGATTTTAAAAGGCTAAAAGGAAACAGCATAAAGGATGGTGCATGGGATGGAAACTGGAAAGAGAACCAGGGTATTTGAGGAACAATTTTACTAGCAGGATATCAAGTGCGCTACAAGCAGCACAAGAGGCAGGAGGTCCCAGAAGTAAGAAGGGGAGCAAGGAGTATTCAGCAGAGTCGTTGGAGCTTTTCTTCTACTCCTGATGCAACAACCAACAAGAATTCCCCAGGGAGTATATCATAAATGGGGCACAGCTCTGTCTGGAGGTGTCTATGGTTGTTACTTTGTGTATGGAGTGAGAAGGGCATGTCAGAGTGATTCTCACTGGGAATGTGGTGCCTGACTGCCTGACCTCACGTACAGTGGTGTAGAAATTCAGAGGGCAAGAGGGGCTTTTTCCATGCCTCTGTAGTAAGATATGCCAGAGATCCCATGTGTACTGCATGCTCGTACCAGCTGTAGGCCAGCTCTCGACATTTCACTTCATCTAGCTTAAGCCTTGGAAAAGTAGAAAAAGCCCAAGTAACACCCCCAATCAATGCAGTAGATCATTCTCATTAATTTGGTCTGCTTTACAACACTTGTGGCATCCACAGACTGTCTGCATTGATAGCACATACAAACCCACAATCCTTGCAATAGTTGCATCAGCCAGGAAGCTCCACCATAAGCCACATTTCAAAGGAAGAGGAAAGGCATCCTGCTGAGATCCCTTCAGAGCAAGCGTTTTCCAACCCCAAACCCCAATGCAGCCCTGTGAGAGGCCTTAGCTAGAAGGAACTCACCTATGGTGACAATATAAACACCATTGCTTGGAGAACACATTACTCTAAATGAAAGAAATGGCCATGACTGGAGGAGAGGGGTTTAGAAAGTAAAGAAGAAAAAAAGAAAGAGGGAGTTCATACCAAATCCCCTATGGGAGTTATTTCTTGGGTTTTTTCTGCAGTCTCTGAATGGCAAACTAGCATGTGAGGCTTTTTGTACTGAAGGTCTGGTGTTTGTCATAGGTGTCTTGGGAAGGAAACTGAGTGGCTGTTGTTTGCAGAGGTAGAGAGAAGGGTCTGAATGAATTTTTTTGTGGCCCCTCTTGGCTAACAGGGCTGTCAGGTGGTCACCTGCAGCTCAGCGGTGCGAGAGGTTGTGGTGGGTGTCCTCTTCCAGGCCTGTGCTCAGATTTCCTGCTTTTCTGCATTGCCACATTAGCACTTTCACTGGATATTTAGAGCACCTCAGGACTGGTTCTCCTCTCGTTCACATCGGGGTAACTCAGGAGTCGCTCCACTGAAACCAGTGGTGTTAATCTGGTGTGAAAATAATATGAGAGGAGGATTCAACTCCTCGGGGGGGGGGATTTTCCAGGTCCCCGAGGGGGAAAAAGAAATCAATGGGAGTTACATGTCTAACTGCCACTTGTGCCTGTGAAAGTCTGCCCCTTATCTACCCATATGTATATAGGGTACAGTTTTCAGAATAACCTAAGTGACATGGGCACTTGAGAGCAGACGTTTCACTGGCTTTCAAAGAGACATAAGCTCCTAAGGCCCAGATGCTGCAGTATCTCCCAACTCCTCTCTGCAGCGAATTTGGGGTTTGAGGCCTAAAATTCTCCAGTCATTTTCCAAAATGGATCTGACAATGGTGAGTCATTTAGGTGATCCTGAAAGCGCTACCCTCTATTCATTTTTCAGGGTGTTGATCTCAGGTCATGTGCGAGCCTGCATTCTTACCTACAATGCTTTATTACTACATTCCTCTGTTGAGCAATACTTGGAAGAAGAGGTGAAGGTCAAGATGTGCAGAACAGGCTAGTGACCCCAGTGGCTCACGTCTGGTGTGCCCAACTTGAGAGAAACCTCACTGGGGCCCAGACCACAGGTCCCTGTATACTCTGAACTTCAAAATTAATGTATTCCACACCCAGAACCACTGGTCACTTCCTAAACAAAAATCCCAGCCTGAGACCTAGCCTACTCTCACAAAAGAAAATACTAGGTAAACCTTTCATCCAGTAGCTTGGTTTTTCTGCTCATGCCTGTTCCCAATGAATGAATCACATCCCTGTGCACCACCTAAGCCCTATTTTGAGGAGTTACACTGGCATACAGCTGAAGTAACACAGTAGTAAATTGGGGCCTGAAGAAGGCGGCTACAGCCTAGAGAGTATCAAGAACTGTGACGTGTCTGGAAGTTAATAAGAGCAGAACTTGACAATTAGAGCGGCCCATTTCCGATGCTCTTGTGTGAGGATCTGGAAAGAGTCTCTCACTCATTGTACTTGTGCATTATGAATGTGTCCATCTGCAGAGATCTAATGTACACATATGTCCTGAATATTGTCCTAAGGTTGCAAGCTTCAAAAATGAGCAGAAAACATTCCCGAGAAGTGAGAATAATACAGATGTCTGTATTTGAAAAATTGGTTCAAATAAAGTCTCTCACTTATAGATGTATGTAGTTGTGTGCAATTATTTGCTCCTGGAATAGAAGTTTCTCCCTTGTGTAAGATTTCAATGCTTTTATGAAAAATCTCGTTCCATTCTCCCTTGACCTTCTAAGTCAAGACCTATTACTGTGGAAGAAAATACTTTCTACTTTCAAGTCCTATATGACTGTAGAAAGAAATACTTTCTACTTATTCTGTCTGGGTGAAAAGCTAGGTTAAAATGAAAGGCCTGAAGGAAAAGGCCTGGTATGTTTTTCTGCTGTTAAATATCTATTGAGGTAGAAGACACAGGCTGGTTGCACGATGTGGTCTCCTCATGCAAAAGGACTAGGTATTTATATAATAAGAAACAGGCATTGCCACTGATGGTCTTGACCCAGGAAGGGCTGGTGTGTGGCTGAAACCAGGCTTGAAAGCTGTGCTTCAACACCACAAATCTGCAAAATGCTTGTGGCAAAATGCTTGACCTGGGATGTTCCAAGTAAGGGAATCTGCTTAGGTGTAGGAATGTTTATGTGGGTGACCATTCAGGAAGCAAAAGAGAGTTCAAAACAGATTTTTTTTATATATATATAAAATTAGGCAAACTTGTGTGAGTATATCTAAAAGTATCAAATTCCTCCTTGGATTTAAAGCTTCAGTAGTTCACTGGGAAACTCCAGAATTTTTTGAGATACGAATATATATTTCAGCACCTAAGAATTCCCATCACCATCTTTCCTTCAGTATGAAGTTTTCGCCAGGTCCAATGAAATACAAGGAGAGCAGCAATGGCTGCCCAAGCTGTACTAGGCCACTAACTTAATGTGGTGCTGTATCTTTCAGCAGCTCAACAGCAGATTTGAAATCAAGCATTTGTATCCCATCTATTCATCCCAGGAAGCTTTGCAACCGCTGTTTAGAAATCACTTGCAACTCATTTCTGAAATACAGCAGCTGGCTTAGGAAGGGCCCAGGAAAATTTCTGATGAGGCTCCAAGGAGTGGCCTGGGAAACAGAGCAGACCTTGGCACCTCACACGGGTTCTGGACAAAGTGCCAAATTACAAATGAAAATGACACAATTAGATGTCTGTGTTCTTGCATGTAATCATCAGTTGCCCCATGGCTTTCCAAAAAGGGCGTGGACTCGATCTTGTGTGCAAACAAATACTTAGCATTCAAAATCAAGTGGTTTCAATTAGGCATATCACTAGATTGCAGGGCTCAACCCTGGCGGATTTGCTTTGCTTCAGTGGGGCAAAATACCTGTAAAGGGGCCGCCAAGGACTTCCCTCTGAGTAAATGGTTGTCCCGGGGCCGAGAAGCTGCCTTGCACTCTTTTATCTTCTGCACAGCAGATGGGGGGGGGCAGGAGGCTGAATGGTTGTCTCAGTGTCAGCTGGAACACTCAGCCTAATGTTAATCTCCACCACAGACTTTCTAACCAGGCACACAAAGCTCATTGAGTGTGATTTCCATGGCCAGGCTCTTGCCACTGTGAGCTGGAACTTTCTGCCTGAATTCTACAAAATGATTGTTGACTCACCTTGGGTGTTCACCCCCCACCGTCTCCCTGTCCATGTGAACTCTCTCCAATTTGCTGCTTACACTCACGGACAGCCTTCCCTGAGCTTCTGTGAGACATGAGTGAGCAATGTGTTTCCCATTCCCATGGTGGTCCCCCAGATTAGCCTTGGGAGAGACCTTCTCTCCCTGGAGAAACCACAACAGGACCTTCAGGTTTTCCTGGTCTTTGACACCAACAACATTTTCACTGCAGACTTGCTGCCTTCATTGTTCTTCTGAGGTCATGGGCAGAAGACCAGTGTTCCCTGTCCTGTCACTTGCATTTCTAAGCCTGCTATCCTTCACCCAGCAGCACGAAGCACCCTCTGACAGTCTCCTAGTTTGCTACGCTTTGCCCTGTTCTGCACCACATGCCACCGTTGCACACAGAGCTGGCATCCAGACTGACAAGGCTGCTGCCCCCTGAAGATGAGCAGAAAAAGCCAGACAAAGGAAATTATGCGCTTCTGTACCTAAGATCACTTTTGTTTATTAAAAATGAAATTATTTTTCTCTGTGTAGGGCCACTCTTTTTTTTTTTTTTTTTCCCCCTAAGGAGGAAATAATTTTCATTTGGCTTGGCATGGAACAGTGAACATGAAAAATAAGAGAGGCAAGGAAATAAAGCCCATTTCTCTCAGAGGAGCACTGCTGACTCTGTTGCTGAGAGGGAGGGTTTGCAGAGAGGTGGCAGCTTGTATGAGACAGACTGCAATAGCTGCAAGAACAGGCGTGGGGTATGTCAGTCTCTGTAAATGCACCAGCCTACAGCCAAAACTACAAGCTGAGTACAGGCAGAAAGGCACTGCTTCGTGCTTAATTTAATTATGGTTGTTGATTAAGCAAGTTATGAGTAAAATGCAATTAGCACTTTGGGAGCAACCCATGGATGCTAAGCCAAGAGAGAGATAAGACTCATCATCTGTGGTGGGAGAGAGGAAGGGTGGTACAGGTTATCACTGGCTGCATAACAAGGAAGGGTTAATTGGGGTGAGCTAAAAATTGCTAGTGAGGTTTCTCTCTACTGAGCCTATGATTATGCTTTTATTTATTTTTTTTTTATGGTCTTGAGACAGTCATCTTCTGAAGAGTTTCATGGCCATCCTCAGGACCTTGACCCAGAGAGGAAAAACAGTTTGTCTCTTCAGAGGAGAGGTCTAATGGAGAAGGTTCACTTCTCACCCCCTGCACAGGGTGTGCTCATCCTTGGGCATTTATCTATCTACGCAGTCAGTCTGTGGTTTGAGTTTTGATGAGCCTCATTCAACACCCCTCTGTGCAGCAGCCCATGTTTAAGTGCAGGAATGATTCCCTTGTGGGTGCTGTGGTACAGAGACTTCTTCCTTTTGTTTGCCCAGGACCTGAGGCTTTCCTTTTGGGTTTCCTTCATTTTGAGGCAGACCTGAGAGCTTTAGGAACAACACAGCAAAAGCTAAGAAACTGCCAGATTTAATGGGGCCTAAGGGGGAGCTGGTGTCTAATGGGGGAGACACTAGTGTCTTTGGACGTGGAGGACCAATGTTCCTGGAAGCCATAGAGAAGAAACCCATGAGAAACAGTGCTATGAGTGATCACACGTCACCTGCTCTAGAAGCCACTAAAAGACCAAAAGATAATTCCTGGCTGAATGCCAGCACCCAGTGAAGGGGTGAGGAGCACTGGCACTTTGATTTCCTGACCATGCCACCTCTCAGCAGCAAAGAGAGAGGAGACCCAACAGGCATCGGCTCCAGGACACTCAGGACAGCCAAGCCTGGTGCCAGACACCCCACAGGTCACATCTGGGGGTCAGGGCTGGAAGAGCAGAGTGCGATGCAGGGTGCATAGACTCAAAAGACCTAATTCGTTGAGTGGTTCCTAGAAAAAAGCTGAAGACCCTGGGGGAATCACTGCCCTGTTTCGTGTCCAAGGGGAGGGTAAGGAAGGCTTCCTCACCCCTGTGGAACACCAGTGCATAGGCTGGGGTGGGATGGTGGTGGCTGGGGAGGGCTGGCTTTCCCTCACTGTGATGGGACAGCTGGGTTGTGGGCTGTTGGCAGTCTCTTCCTCTCAGCCCCTCACTGGTGGAAAGCCCATTAATAAGGCTTTCCAGCCTGTCACTTCCACGCTGAATCCTTTGAAAGCTGTGCTCCTCTGGGCCCATTAGAGGGAGGAACTGTCTCTGCTGAAACATATGGGGCTGTCAGGCTCTGTCTGGCTATTGCTCTGAAAGCTGCCACTGCTCTAGCTGTTTGCTGACAGGGGGGTAAAAGCTGTCTGGAGGAGGCTGTGGTGGGGACAGGGGCTTGGTGAGGGGCTGGGGAAAGATGGCAGGTCATCTGGGAGGGATGTTGGTAAGCAGTGTGTGGGTAGCTGATGGGCTGCTATAGCAGAATATTGGGTTAAAAGCCAGCCAAAGGGCTGCTGGGTAGCTCAGGGGGAGCCTGGCATGCCATGAGTGTGACAGAGGCACCTCTGAGGACAACTGGTGTAAGCTGCGTTGTGAATATTGGGCAAGTATGTAGGGGAAGGCTGCAGCAGCAGAAGACACGGCTGACAGCAGAGTTGCTTGGGCTTGTCTAGGGAAGAAGGGGATGACAGCAGTACTGACTGGGTGGGTCTTTGGAAAATGGTGTGAAACAGAGGCTTGGAAAGTATCGTGCAGTCACACCAGCTTGGAAGTTGCATTCCTGACACGGCTTGAATGCCACTGGAGCTTCTCATTAATAAATACACCCCCATCCCCGCTGCCCCCCCGGCTCCATTTGCAGAGACTGAAGAGGATTTAATGGAGTCCCTTGACTTTTTCCTCTGAAATATTCATAGGTTTTAGCAGTCCATTTCATGCTCACCTCCTTCTCCATTAAAGAGTGTTGAAGAGGGACTGGGTGGAAAGTGCTCTGCTGTGGAGCCAGGGAGACAGATAAAGGGACGTGTGGCTCTGACCAGAGGCTGCTGCAAAGTCATCCAGTCCTGGGCTGCTTCCTGTCCCTCTCACCAGGCCCACAAAATGACTAAAAATGAGCCCTGGGCAGCATGCAAAGGCAGGTGGTTAATGCAGTGGGAAAGGAAGAAAACCAATTAAGCTGAGCTCACTATCTGGAGTTGCTGCCCCCCTGCCCCTGTCACACGCATACACCCCACATCTGTCTCCCTGCCTGGCTGCATAATCTGCAATACCAGGAGCTCTGGAAGAATTGCACAGGCTGACAAAAAAAGATGCCTGGATGCAATTAGTTTCCTCCTTGCCTCAGCACTAATGCTGTGCTAGGGTACAGGGAAAGTCCATAGCTTCAGTGAGACAATGCAGAAGCCTGATGGATTTTGAATGCCCTATCTGCAGTACTTGACACAGCAAAGAGTCTGAAGAAAGGGTGTAATAACTAGTGTCATTGTATGAAATGTACCAAACGATCAGGGCCAGGTAGGATCTCAGAGCATCAGCTGCATCTTCCCCACCTTTCCCAAAACAAGAGCAGCTGGACTCATGGAGCATTTCACCACGATATAAAATAAATCTCTCTCGGGTATATTCATTTCCATATTCTTATTTTCTGTCTCTCCACTGTGACATTTTCCAAACCTGTTAGGTACTTAAACCAGGGCTCTAATAGCCTTACTAACTGATGTGTCCCCACCAAAGTTCCAGAACCAACTATTATGGAGATTTTGGGAGTGGGGAGAGGTGCAACTCAGTGCTCCAGTTTCAAACCTCTTCTGCAGAAGACACAATCCTAAAGCTTGCAGCTTAAATTCCTAAGTAAGTTTCTACCAAGGACTCCATGGACTAGAGTAGGACCTTGATAGTGCCCTAGGAAAGCAAACTGTTCCTGCACCAGTGCTATCACAACAAAAATACAGGAGGTACTCAGCAAGGGGCTCCCAAGTCCACTTGGCTTCACTCTGCATTAGTACTCAGATGAACTGAAAGAGCAAAAATCTTCATGCTGATGAGTTGTTCACTGTAGCTGACAGAGGCAGAAAGTGGGATTATAAATGTACAAATTCCTGTGGATCCTCCCTGCTGGATTAAAAACCCGAACAAAGTCACAGATGCAACAGAATATATTTATTCTCAAAACACTTGTCAGGCTGCTTCCCCTTCCCTCCCATGCACACACACACACACACACACGTGCATGTGAATCCTGAGAATCAGATATTTATGTAGGTATTTGCAGGATGTTCCATGTCTCCCTGAAAGGATAATCAACATGCCCAGAATCAGCTTAATTACTAAGCATTCATCACATGCCCACAGTCTCTTCCACAGCAGCTCCACAAAGCACCTTTATGAATGAGTCTGCATGGTTTTCCTCTGTTGCCTCACACTACTCGTGATCAAGAGCTTGGGCCTTTACAACTGAGCTGTTGGGTTGTCCGGTTATTCATTTATTTCCAGGTAGGGGGAGATAAGTTAGTAAACCAGTGGCAGTGCACGAGCAGACACAGAGCTCATCCCAGGGTCAGACTTGGCTGTCTGTACCTTTTTGCAGCACTCTCTCTGTGCAGGGTAGAGACAAGCGTGATGCCAGTTTTAAATCAGCCAGATCAGAGGTTTAAAGATTCCAGGTCCATAGTCTGGCAATAGAAAAAGCACAAATGAAGAATCAAAGTACCAAGGAGTGTGAAACTAATAAATTTTGCTTCCCGTGAGCTGCACCCTGACACATAAAGGTGCTCAGCACCCAGGCACTTGCAAAAGAACTGTCGAACTGCTTGGTTTCGCTGAGGCAGTCAGAAAACACCACTGAGGTAAGAAAACACTCTATGTAACAAAATGCATCTGCTGTAAGAAAGAGCACCACCCATGGCTCACTTCAACAGTTCACTCCGAACTTTTCTGAAGAATCTTCCAGACTGAGGCTGTGGACATCTGCAAAGATCGTGGTCGTGCCTAGACTTTCTATCTTTGTGTCCCACAGCAAACAATTCTTCGTACACCTTCTCAGGCGATTTCACAGTGGTACTAAATACAGGTGGAAGAAAGATCCAGGCTCCCTCTCATTGCTTTGTGGTTACTATCTGCCTCTATTACCCTGACAAGGCTTGGCCTTTTCACACAACTGTCTTCATTTCCTTCCCTGTGGCATTGCAACAGCAAAACCTGCGTGATGCCCCTATCACGATATTACACAGCCTGGAAGCATTTAAGACCATTAAGGTCACACTTCTCTGGCTTATTGCTTTCTTGTGGAGCTTGGGGACCACAAAACCCAGAACCAGGAAACGCCTTTCTGTCTCTACTGTGCTTGCCACTGCATGGCAGAAAGTCTCCTTTAATTTAAAATACAAATCCTGGTGTGAGATGTCCCCTGAAACAGACATATGATCAAAACTGCATTTTGATCTGAAGCAAGAAGGAGAGTTCACAAGCACAAGTTCACTTCTCCACCCAGGCACATTTACAGACAGCAGGTGTGACTTTTCCTCTCTGTTCCTATAGAAAATTCTAAAGTGACCAGAAACCATCTTGCCGAATCTCCCATGTCCCAATTTAGTAGCTATTCAAGACCTTTTGTATGAACAGGCCATTGCTCACAAAGGCTTCTGGCTGTTGGTTGCCATTACAAGTAAATTAGATGCTCCAGCAGTGTCAGGATGCCCAAATGGCTGTCCAGCTCGAGCCATTCAAATTTGGTGCTAGCAACGCCAAGGCTAAAGGACCATCTCACGTCCCTGATGATGCCTCCAGACCTCAGAAGTCTGTCAGCCTTAACATCACAGTAATCCTATCACATCATATCCAGGGTCTATCAGTTCCCTGCCAGATAACACCCTTATCCTTGCAACTCCAGGAGCACTGTGCACAGGTTTATTATTACAACACAGGGCTGTGGAGGCTTAGAGCCTCAAGACACTTTGTGATACCCACCTCCCAGATGAGCAGCAAGGCTCTGCCGCTTTGCCCAGGGGCATGGGAAGAAGCTGTGGCAGAGTACAAGGCTGAGCTGGTCTCTCAGGATGTTGTGCAGGTTATATCACGAACTACTCTGCTCCCAAGTATTTATTCTGCAGGGAAGAGGGTGGGAATGAAACATACCTTTAAGCTTTGCAAGAAATACATGCCATGAAGGCAGCTGTCTTTTTAGAGTAAAAGAGTCTCCAGGGATGATCTCTGGGGAATGCCTCTGTAAGTAAAATACCCAGCTGGGAAAAGCTTCTCGGGACCATCTCTGTACGTGAAAGCTCTGCTATGTGAACTGCCCCAGGAGAGCACATACTCCCTGCCTACCTCTGTCTTTCCCGGAATAGGGCTCCCCATCCTGGCAGCTCTGAATAAATCTTCTGTAGCCACAGGAAAGCCAGCAGAGCTTTCTTTCTCTTCATCTTTGTTAAGCTCCTAGAATCAAATTTTAAACTAGGAACACCCTTTTAGCCCACTCAGCTGCTCATCAGTAACCACTTTGTGGCACCTAAGCTGTGCACATGGGCATGGGCCTCCACTCACGAACTGGCACCATCAGCCACCCCTTGCTTGGGCTGCTGTGAATGTCCAGGTTTAAATGCCACTGTCATTCAGATGGCAGCACAGTGATGGCCACCTGAACCTGGCAGCCTTTGCCACTTGGTGACACAGTAGCTGGTGAGATAGGGAACGCAAAGGAGGATTTTAGGAGGCCTTGGCATAAGGAAGCAGTGACTGGGGATGCACCCTGGCCCTGTGCCAGGGAGGAGGGGGGTGAGGGGCACCACCCTGGTAGTGCTGCAGGGTTTGGAGATGGGGCAGCCACAGAAGTGTGCAGCCTGCAGTGGCAGCCATGGCAAAGCATCCCTATGCTGCTCAAAACAGATCAGCCCTGCTTTCCGCTTCTGTTGAGACAGTTGGAGAGAAGAATTAGATTTGCCTTTTGTTCAGCAAGACTCATGAATAACCTCAGCTCAGCAGAACCTGTTTCTGGTGCATGCATGTGGATATTGGCTCCGTTGAGAGGGACCTGGAGACTTGTGCCTCTGCCTCTCTTGTCTGGCTCTGATAGCTCACTCTGGGTCAGAGGTGCTGTGTCCTCACCAGAGAGGCATCAGCCTCCCTCAGCAGCTGCCCCTGCTGCCCTGCTTGTGATGGAGAAAACCGTATTTTTAAATGACCAGAGAATCCTTGGGATCCATCCTTTGCTAAACCAGGCTCAAGACCCATGGTGCATGTGTGTACTTCTTTGGCTGACTGCAGATGCTTCACAGATACACAGTGCCCTTGTCCCATTTTCATCCCACCAGAAACTGTTATGGCACACCCTGATGACAAGTAGCTACAGAAGGGGACAGGCTGTCCTCCTCCTCTCCTCCCAGTAACCTTCCTGTATTCTGGAGGGTTGCCTCCAAGACAGTTCCTGTAACATTTTCTGTATGAAAGGCACTGATGCTGGAGCAGCATTTAAATTTATTTTCCCATAAAATATTTTTTCCATAAAACATTTTTTCATAAGCCATAGGACAGATTGGAATCTGACAGGTTCAGCTGTTGCTGGATGAAGGGAAGTGCAGAAGCAACAAGAAATTTTTAGGACAACTATATTAAACTCTGTGCATGATTCCGATTTAGTAGTAAGAGCAAAGTGACATTTGAGCTGATATTCCATTATCCTGTTTGCAGTACACTCTAATAGCATCTCCATTCATAAAACAGCTCAGCTATTAGTGTTGATCTGTTTGTTTTGCTCTGGAGCAGTATTCAACATGCAGTGGATTTGCCTTCCTGCATAATTCTGTGTATTGGAAAGGGACACCACCTTCCCAAGCTGCCAGCCTTGTATTTTTGTGTTGGATCCTGGGGATGTATCCTCTCAGTGACGCATTATTTCATATGGGCAAACCTCTTTATGAACACTTGGTCAGCTGTGTTTCTTTTCCCATCTTCTGGACTAGTATAGAGCAATGTGGGCAGATAGGCAATGACAAGAGAGAAAACACAAAAAGCAGTGCTAGGAAATGACAGGGGCTGGGGAGGGAAGCTCATTTTCTGTTTCCACCTGACCAGGTCTCAGTGACCCATTACAAGTGCGTGACTTGCCCAGGTTTGCAGAAGTCAGGGTGTGCAGTCTCACCAGAGAGCTGCAACGCCTCTCACACTAAGCCTGGCTTGAACTAGAAATCCTTTGTTCTCTTTGCCTCTGCCCTCACTCACAGAGCCAGGCTGCACAGCCAACACCCAGGCAACTGCAGAGCATCTGCCTGCGCATGGGGAGGGATGAGTTTCCAGCCTGTCACAAGAAGAGTTCTAGTTGCACCCAGTACTGAAAAATTCATCCCTTCTTGTTGGAAATTACAATGATTGGCGCTACTGATATTTTCCTAGCACCTCTGCAAGGTGAATGCAAAGTGCTGTCAAAGCCAAGGGTATCATTTTACCCCTGCTTTCTGGTGGCATAATAGA
The DNA here is from genome assembly GCF_000747805.2 of Chaetura pelagica. Classification (NCBI taxonomy): domain Eukaryota; kingdom Metazoa; phylum Chordata; class Aves; order Apodiformes; family Apodidae; genus Chaetura; species Chaetura pelagica. Next base: position 2,579,607 of record NW_009953386.1, on the reverse strand, counting down.
TAAATCATCCTTTACAGTGAGTTCAGCCCGATTTATCTCCCTTCTCTACTCCCTTCCTATCAGATACTGCAGCACCTCAACCTCCTTTCAGGTCCCCCAGCTCCTGCAAGACGCAGCTACTTCCAGGCAGCCTCTTTCTAAACCACTGTCAAGTTACTAAGCAGCTGAGATAAAAGGTTCCCACCTTCATAAATAATCAATGTGGGCCAAATGGCTCGTGCTTGCTCAACAAAATCATGCACTAGAAACAGAAATGGAAGAGACAAACACTAACCCTGCAAGGAGATTAACTACCTAACACCAATAAAGCTGGAAATGAGATTCTAATGACAGAGAAGCAAGTGAATAAGAGCAGAAAAGAAGGGAGCTTGAGCACCCATTCAACACTTCCCTATGCAGCCAGCTTCTTTAATCTGTTCATGAAGTGTCTGGAGACTGGCTTCAGTTTTAGCTAATTTGCTCATTACAAGGAAATGAGTAGAGCAGCCTGGTCCCTGCCAGCACACTCCAGCCCCTGGGTGAGGCTCAGCCTCTGCATTCCACCCCTCCTGGCAGAGTCCCACTGCCTGTGCTGCTGATGGGTTGTCCTACAGTTGGTTGCTGGCACTGGAGGGTTGTAGGAGTGCAACCATTATCAGAAGGACCGGTGAGCCCAGCGTCAGGGGTCCCATTGGAGGCACAAGTTGAACACAGAGCAGTCAGCTCAGGTAGGCCTTCCCAAGAGCTGCCTCTCCTGCTTGATGAGCAGCTCAGCTAAACAGAAGGTCCAGTGAATTTAATTTCTAGGGCAAGATTGCCCTTATAGGACACTATGACTTCAAGGCTCCAGGGCAGATCATAGCATCAAATCTCAGCCTGTCTTCATAGGATGGATGCTCCAGTCCTTTGATCATCTGCCACATGTCATACCTGTTATTTTCCTCTGTGGCACCTGTCAAGGGCACAGTCCCATCACTATGTGACATGGGTGAATCCTTCCTGTTTGATAGGTTCTGCATATAATATCTTGGACGTAGGAGATGAGCTCACTAACCACCACAGCAGAGTCATTGGTGTCAGTATATCAATGCTGTTTTTCACCACGTTGGCATCTGGCCCTTAAAGAAGGTGACTGTGCCTGGAACCAAAATTGCAGGGGAATCACAGTTGCCTTTTCAGGTTACTTGGTTCCCTTGGGTGAGCACAAATAGGCCATGGTACTGTTTTTCTTGGGGTTATCCAAAAACACTGGTAATGAGTGTATATGGAAAAAAGCAAAACTCACTCATGGCCGATTCATCACCAAGCTGGTGCCGTCCTCTTGAAGTGGGGCTACAGCCAGTGCAATGGGTCAGATCTGTAACAGTTAGCTCAAGAGGGATGAGTAAAGACTTTAGGCAGGTACTAGTCTATATCTGCTAGGAATCCCTACTGTTTGTAAGCACTGGGGAGAAACTCTCATCACAGCAGGAGTCTTGGCAGAGTCCCATGCTGTAGGCTTCCCACTTCCTAAATTACTGCATTGCTTTAACTGGCTGGACACACAGATCCTTTCTGCACAGGCTCCCTCCTCATAACACATCTCCCCCTCCCACCCTTGACAAGGTTATGTCTCTTAGGGCAAGAGGGTACTAGGCTAAAAACCAACCACAAGTCACAGAGACAGAGCAGGAGAACAGAGTGGCACTGCCAGTGCATTTCAGGGATGTGCAGGGATAGAGTTCAGCAGTTCATTCAGTGAAATTGCCCAACTGGCTAAGGAAGGGATCTATTCCCTCTGGTATACAAGCAAAAAACATCTTACGCAGCTGCTGTCTTTGTGCCCCAAAGTCAAAATCCCCCTGACCCTAACTGTGATCAGGCCATGCCAGTTTCTCAGACTGTCACATGAAGCTGATCACAATGTCAGCTTTTGGCCACCAGTGTAGTGATGACTTCCTACTCCTGTTCAACTTTGCTGCAGACCTTCTCTGTTTGTTGCAGATAAGAAATTAAAAAGGTGGGAGGGAGAATAGCATCAAAGCAAATTCACCATCCTGCTCTGAAGAAATGTGTTCTCATCTGTAGTATTTATATAAGAGCAAGGGGATCACTAAAGGGCAGGGAAAGATTTTTTTTACTGATGAGCAAAGGAGTGTTCTGGAGCACTGATTCCTTGCAAGATAAAATTTCATTGCTACCGAGTTAATCTCCTGAGCTTCTTATTGCTATTTTGTCTCATTCAGTGACTCTTGAAATGAGTTTCCATTTGTCTGTCTGGTGCTAATTTTCCCTCATTCTGTGGCTTTGCAGCCATCATTAGAGGCACTAAGTGCTTCCATTGTCTTATTTTCCCCTCTCTTCAGTCACTCTCCTTAGTGCCTGTTGGTTTGTTAACTTGCTATCATTCAGCTGCAGTAAGGTCCTGTTAGTCTGAACTGGCTGCCTCAGGATGCCCCATCCCTCCACTGCCTGAGGACACATCGCTGCCTGGGGCAGGGGGCCAGGGAACTGCTTTAGAGATTTAGTGGTGGACTTGGCAGTGATGGGTTAATGGTTGGACCTGATAATCTTAAAGGTCCTTTCCAACCAAAATTATTCTATATTTGATATCTTCCCTTTTTTCCATTTCAAGTACCCAATGGGGGTAACAAAAGCAGAGCAGGGGGGCTTTGGACAGCATTGCAAAGGCCCTGTGAGTCTGTTGTCCTTGCCCTGATGCTGATCAAGGGTCCAGTTGGAGCCAGGAGCTGGCTCTTAGCTGCTGGGTCCTTAGAGACAGGTGCTCAAATATGCCCCTGGAGAAGCAAATTCTTCTCTGCAGCCTACAGCACAAACCCTCATGTCTTCTCCAGAAGCCTCAGGCCCCCAGCCACACCAGGAGGTGCAGATCCCTAGAGAAATGCCCCCCTACATCATGCTCAAGCAGACAGCAGCCAAAGGCCACACTTGCACACGCATCCCTCCTGCAGCCATGTGCTGCCAGATCACTTGGCAGCCAAAGGCCTGACTGGGCTCAGGCAGATGGTCACAGTCTGTCCCACTAACAGAGCACACAGTACGGCTTGTGCTGATGGGCACCAGGGCCGTGTCAGCTGGAATCCCATCCTGCTGCGTGGGAGGTTTGCCCTGATGCCTGTCAGCAGCTCTCCTGTGCCAACTGCTGCCCCAGAAAAACCTTGCAGGAGAGCAGTGCACCAGTACCAGCAAGAGCAACTTGCTTCAAGAGCGTGGCACTGTGTTCATCTGTCTTCCACAGGAAAGATAACCAACACACAATCACTGGGGCCAGGAATGGGGTTGTCTTGGCTCTGATACGCAAAGTGGTAAAGTCAGCCAGGGAGATATTTTCCACAGCTGGAGAAGTTCTCCAGCCACTCTACAAATGGATGACAGACCCAGAGGAAGGTACAACAGCCTTTATTTGAGCAGGCTGGGTGCAGAGAGGCTGCAAAATCTTATCCCAAGCTCACCATCTACTCATGGATGCTCTCACCAAATGCACAGTGCCTGTGTTTTCCATGACCTGTGCCAAATTAAGTCACTTTTAAGTGAGCAGTATGTCCCTGAGTCAAAGCTCCTCCAGAAAAGGTGGTTACACCACCCTTATAACCAGAGACCCAGCTGCCTCCTTGTATAACCTAGCTTGTCTTGTTATTTGCTGCAGGCTCTGGCACCTCTAGGAGCTCTTTGTGTGCTGCCTGCTGGATGGCAGTGAAAGGGTGCTGGCTGCCAGGCAGCCAAGTGGAGCCAGGGCTCCTACCATCACTCTGTAAGAGGACCTCCTTCTTCTCTCCCAGAACCCCTGGTGGTTCCTCTGCCTCTGCATGACACTGAGAAAAGGAGGGTTTGAAGGTGGAATACACCCAGGTCAGAGGTGAAGCCCAGCTGGTGTCAAAGCTTGTTCCCATGGCCATTTCAGCTTGCTCACTTGCCAAATGTTCACTTGCCCGGGGTCTGGGATGGGGTGGGTTGCAAGGACTACCCCAGCAGACTCTTTGCTGCAAGATCCTTGCTTTCTTTGCTGCCATATCCCTCAAAACAAAATAACTTCTCTCATAACAACATGCAACTTTTGATCCTGACTCACTTGCTGCAGTGGGGATTAGACCATCATTCTGCATGAAAATGCTAATGCTAGACAAAGTGCATGGCTTCAGTGCTGGGAGGGGAACCCAAGAGAAAAACAGAGCAAATATAGAACCCAGCTCAATTCATGTATCTACAGGAAACAAGTCTGCATGACTATTAGAGCTACACGTGATCATGTAGGGCTGAACTCGGGGCCAGGACTGGAAACCAGGTGCACTGTGAGGGATGGAAGATCTGCTGGCTTTGTGCATCTGTCTAGAGTGCTTGAACCATCCACACTGCCTCTCTGTCTGGGCAGCATCCATAAGGGGCTCAGGCCCTGGAGGAATTTCTCCAGCTGGGAGAACTATGTCTTGGAGACTGGGCTCTAAGAGGAGGAAAACCCAGATGCATGTGTTTAGCTGACAGAGGAAGGTGGGACCATCCACTTCTACCAATGACTTCCACAAACTCTTACACAGCTAGTACTGCAGCCTGTCACCAGAGGCATCAGGGGAATGCAAGCCTCAAGTCCCAGGCACAGAGCTGGATAAAAAAAACTAGCAGCCAAGGAAGAGGCATCAGCAGATCAGTGGAGAGGTGTGATTTCCAAACCAAGCCTAAAGGGAGCCCTGCTGCCCTCCAACCCTGTAACAATGAGCTGTGCATCTCTCATCCGGCAGAGTAACAATAGTCTTGTGCAGTGTTTTGCATTTTAGTTGTAATATTTCAAAAGACCTAAAATCAGGTTTATTACCAAGGTTGTTGGAATGTATGACTGCTCTGTGCTGCATTTTAAGTAGCACCTTCCTCTATGTGAAAAATGGTTCAAACATGAATTCACTTGACTTTGTGGTCATTGTATGATTTTTAAGCTAATGACAGCACTTATGAAGAGGAAGTAGTAAATATTCTACAAACTGTACACTATGAAAGTATTAATAATCAGAAAGCACTGTATAAAACTCATACTGTCCAGCCTGTTCCCAAGTTTTTACAAGTACCACACCTGCCATGTGTGGACAGAGTTTGTAGCACAGGCGACAGACAACAAGGTGTTAGGTACAGGGATCTCTCTGGAAGCAAGTAATAGCAATTTCCAGCTCTCATAGGTGTCCAATGTCAGAGCAACTAGAAGATGCCCCATGCTTCTGGGAAGCTTGGGTCTGGATTCTATGAGAATTTGCAACATTTGCATCCTGATTTATAGGCCAGTCTTAAGCGCCACATTTTGAGAAATCTTATGGGGGAAAAAAAAAAAAGTCCCCATTTCACACCTCAAGCATCACAATGTGGTGTCCCTAAGACAAATACACTGCCTTGGGATTTCAGCTGCTGATGGGCACAGGTGACAAGTCTTGTCAATCTTCATAGTGCCAACCAGTGCACAGTTGTGGCAAATCGGATCAGGTGTTTCATCCATCACAGTTTATCTCTCTAAATCCATCTTTCTGGTTATTCTGACAATGCCTGCTTTAGACAACAAAGGCCAGTCTTGGCTCAACTGCAAGGCGGTTTTATGGATGCACATTTTTTCCTGTGGCCTTAAACTCATTTCCATAACCCTTAAACTCATTTCCAATTAGCCATGTTTGAACACAGTTCTCCAGTGAGGAAAGCTGAAGGACAGAGTCCCCAGAACATCGCTTTTCTTACTCTTCCAGAAGTCTGAGTTATGATAAGTGCCTAGAATTTACATCCTCATTTACCTGTAGGTTGGCATCACTGCTAGTAATTTCCTATGTACCTTTTCCAGTGACAATGGAGTACATCTAATAACTGCTATTACAGATACAGAAGGCCCTTCATGGTAGTAGACACAGCAATTAATGCTAATGAGGCTGCTGTTAGCAAGTAATACTATTGGTGTTAGGCTCATGCCTCACCAAATGCAAAGCTTCAGTTTGCTAAGCAGATGCCGGTGTTAACAGCCAAATTCTCTTCCCACGGATAAGTTAGTGTTAGTTAAATGTACCATTAAAAACAACCATTTAAAATGTTAATGAAAAGAGAGGTTGTGCTTGCCAGGGTTTTTCTTGTCTTCTTTTTAGTCTCAGTTTTAAGGTAGTGGAGGCACAAAGGCACAAATGGCTTTTCCAGGTATGCTCAGGGTAGGCATTGAGGTGAAGTCTTGGTAGCACTGGTGGCATCAAAGTACAGCAACAGAAATGTGGTTTGTTTTCACCTCAGTGACTGGCCAGTAAAGCTCAGTACTGACACATACAGTTCACTGACACCCCACCTCAGGTGTGTCCCCCATCAGCTCTGCCTGTGGCCCCCATACCCTGCAAACTTCCAGCTCTCCAAGAACCATGGAAGAGAATGACAGAGACTGAGGAGTCATAATAGATCTAGATGATCTTTAAGGTCCCTTCCAACCCAAACCATTCTGTTATTCTGTAGTTAATAAATCCCTTCTTCTTGGTCTTGAACAGTAAAGGTGTGCTAAGCACTAGTCACCATCATGGTCAGTCCTGCTTATGCCTAGTGCTTACTGACCTAGATCTGCTTAGCACACTGTGCTGAGCTTCTGGCAGCAGGTTTTATTTAATTTCATGCCATTCATGAAACAAATATGTACTCTACTGAAAACCAGGCTTTCATTTTCCTATGTGTTATGTTCCAGAAAGATAAACCTTTTCATAGAAGAACGCAGGTCTCAAGTCTCTGCCCCAGTGAACTGTAAATAGGCAGAAGAGGAGAAGGTAGAAGGTGAAACACAGGCAGTGAAGGAACCACACAGATGCTGGGCAGTGCAGACCCAGAAATAAGCTGCCCTGTTTTTTCATGTTCCAGCAGTGTGAGAAGATGAAACCCCCTGCCTTGCTCTGAGACCTGCAGCTAAGCTTTCCCATGGCACGAGCTGAGGCTGGACTCAGCTCACACAATTGGACAGTCATTGGAATGACTTGGCTGTAGATGTCCTGGACTCTGCATCTCTCATACTTACCATGCTGAGATATCCCAGGTGCTGCTTTCTTGCTTTCTCCTTTCACCAGACTCCTTGGATCTCACTTCTTGGTGTATTTGCCCCTTTGTCCGTGTTTTCTTGTGAACTTGCCCTGGCTACTCTGCTTCCCCTCCCTCCCACTTTCTTTCTTCTAACCTGTTGTTTTCATGCTTGTCTGTGCCTGTGGAACAGAGTCCTGCCCCTCTTCCCCTTGTCCTAGCTGCCTTGGGTCCTAGTCCCAGGCCCTCTCCCCTCTCCCTTCCTCTGTCTTCCCTCTCCCTCCTTGACATAAACCCTAGTGTTACCAGTGCTGTGTCCTGCTCTGTTTTCTTAGCCAGCTTTTGCAGCCTCCTTCCCCACTGCTCTCCTCCCTCTCCATCACTGTGGTCTCTTTTGATGCTCCTCTCCCATGTTTGCCTGTGCTGTCCAAACTCAGCCCATCTCTTCAACCTGTTTCCTTGCTCTTCCCTTCCTGGGACTGCAACCCCGATCCTCAGCTGTACCTGTACAAACACATGCACACACAATAATCAAAAGACAAGCCCTGGCTTCAGGGCTGGACGCTGCAGTTCCACCCATGCCACCCAGCCTCCACAGCCCTCCTCTCCTCCTGCCAGGCCCAATTCACACCTAGTTAGAGTCTACCTGCTCCCTTCTCCCCCAGGCATTGCCACCCCAGGAGACAGTCTACTAGGGGTGACACAGTATCCTCAGCCCCAGGTCACTTGCCCCTGCCAAGGAAGATAAGGGAAGGGGCAACATGGCCCCTGGGTGGGGTGGGAAGTCATCACTAGACATGATCAGAGAGAAGCCAAGGAAGGGAGGGGAAATGAAGAAACATCACCTCCTTTTCACGTTTATTTAATTTTTGTATTTTTTTGTATCTTTTTTTAAGATCACAGAAGAGCAGAGCATTCATACATGTAAAGAAACAGAAACGAGATAACTGAAGTTAAATACATTGAGAAAAGAAAAAAATAAAAAGCTTCTTCTTTTTTATTTTTTTTTCCATCACTGGGTTTTGTTCATTCATTTGTTGGGTTGTTTCACTTTTTTTTTCTGATTGGTTCTTTTACACACACACTTGCAATATTAAAATTTTCTTCCACAGAGCGAGTTCCAAAACCAAACCAATGGCAAAAAATAAAAAGGCCGTTTTCTCGTTTCCTTAAAGAGAAGTTCAGCTCATGTCTACAGTGCTGGGGAAAAATATATATAAAGATATAGATATATATATATATTTATATGTATATAACACTGTTAATGAGGAGAGTTCTAACCACCCCACCGTGTAGCAAGAAGAAGGGACTGGCCTTCATTCTCAAGGTCTAGGGGATGAATCTTGGCTCCAGCTGGGAAAGTTGAAAGATTCTGGGAGGTGACGGTGGCACTGTGGAGGCAGGGTCCTGCTCTTGGCCCTCTCCTCCCTTTCCTGGTGCACACATGTGCTCCTGCTTGCACGGGCACAGGCACCCAGGTGCTTTCTCCTGGTTTCCTCGGGTGGTCACCATGTAGCAGTGTGGGCAGACAGAGCCATCGCTGGCAGCAAGTGGAGGGTTGCGCATCTGGCTGCATGTGTGATGGAGGGCAAGAGAAAGGAGAGCACTTGTGTGGTAGCCATGAGGGCTACTGTGGTGGAAGTCACAGGGGCCTGCACTGTGTGCCTGTACGTGGCCAAAATGGGGAGCAAACATCACCCTTTTCAGAGAAGGACAGCCCTGCTTGGGAAATGCCCTGCTCCCTGGCTGGGTCCTAGGTGGGCTTGCTCCTTGACTCCATCCATGGTCCATATGTTATCTATATGTCTGTTCCTGGGGCACAGCTGGAGCTGCCAGGGTCTCACACTGCATGGCTCCCCGAGGCCCAGGTCAGCATGCTGTGCGTGCCCCAGGGGGCCAGAATGTGAGCACTGGCAGCACAGGCAGGGAAGGAAGGTCCTGCCCAACCTGTGAACGGCCCTTCTGGGATGCAATCTCTACCTCTGCTCCAGTGGTGCTGCCCTGCTGGGCATGCAGCCCCCACCCTTGCTGCAGTGATGCCCTCCTGACCTGCACTGCTCCTTCCTCCTCTGCTGCCTGGGCACTTCTACAAGGCTTGCAGGGAGGCCAAGCCACCACGGCACCAGCTAACCTGAGCCTGCAACAAGTGAAGGGTCGTTTGCTTGCCCCCTGTCTGGGCTGATTAGGAGAGCTGCTCCTCTTTCCTAAGCCCTGCCTTGGTTGGTCTCCTTGCCCCACACATCACCCCAAGCCACAGAGATGGGAAGGACTATTCCAACATATCCTCACCAAGCTGACATCTGCTTTCCTGTTATGGTGACTGAATAAACAAGCAAACACTGTATATTGCCCTAATGGGAGCCAACAATCAAGCAAAATTTGGGGGGACTGTAGGAGCTGCCTGAACATCATTCTAGCAAGTTACAGGAAGGAAAAGAGAAAAAGGTTTTAATGGTGTGACACAGCTTTTAGTCAGCAGGAGACATGCAGTTAAAAAAAATATTTTCTGGGCATCCCACTGGAAATCAAGCTGCTCCAAGACCAGTGCTGAGAGGCCATGGTCTCCTTGCTGGTGAACCTGGGAGTTTTGCACATGGACGATGGCCGGCAGTCATCTCTGCTCTTTTCCACTGGCATCACATCTTGGAAATTACCATCCAGTTTCTCCATCTCTTCCCTGCCTAAGGTCCTGCTCTTTCCATGGGACAGTTTGTTCCCAGCATCCCTGACTTGAGAAGTTTTGTGTACTCAAGTCAGAGAAGCAATAAGATTGTGCACCTTTAGAAGAGAGCAAGAGAGAACTGCTCATTCCCCCCAGCGTCTTCTCCATAGGGCTGTCTTGGTTGTCATCCTTGCTGTCAGCTGCTACATCACATCAAGAACCATGATGATTTGGAGTGTGGGCCAGTGTGCTTGGAGGAGAGGAAGTGGAAGTGTGAGAGGGGTTGGGAGAAGAGCTGTTTCCCTGTGCCCATAGATTCCCTCATCAGGGAGGGGTGAAGTGGTAAAGCACTGCACAAAACTTGAGCTGAAACATCACCTGGGTCCAACTTCCCAGATCCTTTTCCCCAAATGTTCTCGAATGATCAGGACTTGTGCTGCTTCCCCGAATTCCTTCTAACTGTGCAGCTTCCACTCAGCCTGGAGACCATGCAGTTATTTACCTTGTCTATGCTATGAGCTTGGTCTTTCAAAATGAGGTTGCTCAGACAGGTGGCTTGGGACTCATAGTCTGACTGTACCTGGAGCTAAGAAGAGCTGGTGGGGCTTGGGTATATTTTGACCAAAACTGGAGCAAGCAGCAGTACACAAGAGATCTGCCCAAGTGGTGAACAGTCAGTGGAGTGAGAAAGGTGTGCAGACAAAGACTAACTCTTGACACAATGCATGTCACCAATGAAATCTTCATGAATGGCACGTTAACATGCACTTGGTGCTAGCGTGGGGCGACACAACTTCACTGATGAAGAAAGCGGGGGTCAGGGAGAGGGAGTAGGAGGGGAGTGCATCACTGAGCAACAAACCCTCAAGCTGTGGGGCTGCAAACAAAGAAAAATGAACACAACTGCCAATATACAGGGGCTGGCTGATGCGTCCCACATCGCCCTTCCCAGCCGTTCAGAGACAGGCGTCTGCTTCCTTTTCCATCTGACCAGACACGAGCTCCAGGCAACATGCTGCAGCCACGCATGGGATTCATGTGGCTGCATTTCTCCCAGCCAGTCCCTTTCAGAAAGACTTGCCTTCACCCCTCCTCTTGGTCATCTGAAAACAGTTAGAAATCTGCTACCAAGTATGGGCCCATATATTAAATCTAGGTCTTTGTTCCTCTGCTTGGACATTACCAGACATTTCATGTAACTCTTGTAATATTTACAAACCAGTAGAAGAAATACTTTTTTTTTTTTAACTTTTTTTTTTTTTCATTTGTTCATTTCTTTTTATAACACTAAATGTTAATCTCCATCAATCAAACACAATTACACTGACAAGCTCAAGGAACTGGTGTCCCATTCCAAACTCCCATCTCCCCCAGTACCCAAACAGTTATGAGGCAGCAGGAAGCAAAAGCACAGCTTTTTGGGAAGATAGCAACATGAACAGTGAGGTGAGGAGGAGAAACAGCTTCAGAGAAAAGGCCTGAGACATGATAAAACCCTCTGTCCAAGAGCAGAGGGGAGAAAGAGAAAGGGGAAAAAGTGTTTGACTTTGCCTGTGCTCTCTACATTCCTCTGGGTTCTCTCAACAGATGCTTTGAGCAATCCCTGCTCGAGTTCAGGAGAAACAAGGGGATGTTCACAGCATCCCATGACACACGCAGCAGCTCGCAGGATTAGCTGCTCAGACTAAATCAAGCTCCAGCCTACCAGTGACTCCCCCAGCCCTCCAAGGAACAGACAGGGCCAGGACTGGGGCTCCCAGCGCTGCTCCACATAACAGACATACTTGGCATTTGTGTCTCTTCTTAGGCAGGTCTGCAAATAACTGGCTTTAGCCCTGTTTCACTGCCACGCGATGCAGGCACAGATCTGCTCAGGTCTTGCAGACAAGACCAGATCCCAGCACCAGAGTTGTGGCTGTTTCTTCTAGCTAATAGGCAGATGGCTTCAAAAGATGGGTGTATTGTTTTTAGTAATTTCTTTCCCTTCAACGATAAGCCTCTGTTTCTTCACAACTAACAAAACATCCCTTCAACAAAACTCCTTCAACCCCAAAAATATGTGAGATAATGAAGTGCCAGGACTTGTGGCCACCACCACGCCACAGGGCTCTGATCTGTGTGAACCCAGTGCCTAGGAGTGACCCCACAGGGACAAACACACATGCGGAGGACAACACACAGGACAGACCTTACAACAGAAACCAGGTTGACATTGAAGAGAAGCCTTAACCTAAAGGAAACGGTGGGCTTGACCCAGCCCTTAGGAAGAGCCTGTGACAGCAAGTGACTGCAGGGTGTCCACCCTCTCACAATAAGCCTGCAACAGTAAATCCAGGCCTAGGATCAGCACCGAGAAATGGCAGGGATGTGATGTTTTACCTCATGCTAGTGTGCTGGAGAGGATGCAGCTCTGGCTTCTGGGATCAGCATAATCTCACATCTCTACCAGGAGTATGGGGAGCCCTCTTGCAGCAGGAAATTTGGAGTTGTTACTAAGACACACGAATGACACAACCCTCCCGAGAGGAAGGCACGAGGATAGGGTCTCTGAATCCTCCGAAGGAAACAAGGCATGTTTTCCCCTGGGCACACCAGTCTCCAAAGGAGATACACAAGTCCCATCAATGGCCACCCTGTCTCAGAAGAGGGGAGACATGCCTTGATGCTTGGGTGGATTTCAAGCACCAGGTGCCCAGCTCTTGCACCAAGGCACAAACACCCCCAGGTATGGCTTTGGGGCCTGGAGAAGCTAGGAGAGTATAATTTACCACCATCCAAATCCACAGCAGATCAATAGCTATTCTGACATCACCTAAACTTCAACTTCTGGTGTCTCTCTTTCGTATTTCCTCACTCACTCTGGCTGCCTGCAAGGAGCCCTTGACTGCCTGCTTAATTGCCTGCCTGCTGCTGCCTGAAACAGCTGAGCTCAGCACAAACGAGGCAGTCACTGGCAGTGCCGCAGCGCAAGGTGAAAGCTGCGCTGAGCTGCAGGGAGAGGCCTCGGTGAGCGTGCCCCAGCCGTGCTGAGACAGAGACAGGCTTACAGGCAGCAATTCCCACTTTCCTTCCTGGCAGGGGACCTCCCACACACCGCAGCACTGCAAGCCCAAGCTCTTTGCTCCTTGTCTTCAAGAGCGCGTGGACGCGGCTGGCAAGTGTGCAGCTGCTGCGCTGCTTCGCAGGGCAAGAACAGGAAAGCAAGCTTGCTGGTGCTTGAAAGCCCAGTGGTGACCAGTACCTGGAGAACACGGTACTGTTGTGGGATTGTCACTCAACTTGTGTGGGCCAACTGAGGTTCCTCCATGCACATCCCTCCACCCCCAAAAAACAAGTGGCTATCTGATAAACCCCGTGTTTTATCATCTTTGCTGCTGGGGATGCTAGGGCTCATGACTGGCCAGGACACACAAAAGTCTTCTCCACACTGCCCCTGACCACATGCACTGCAGCCACTGCAGCATGTGACTGCTGATTTACCTTCACCCACTTGGGTCTGGCTCCTGCACCAGACCTGTTGCAATTTCCAAGCTTCCACCCAGAATTTTCTTAGCCCTGTTTCTCACAGCCTGTTCTCTCCCTCTCCTTCTCATCAGTCAGGAGCCACTGGGGTATCTCCTGTTGGCAACTCTGTGTGTGATTCCACCATGGGAAGGGTGATGGCAAGGGATAGCCCTCTTCAGCAAGACTTTCCTATGAGAAAAGAGTAAGGGGAATTCTGCTGCCTACTTCTTTGCTGCATCACTTTAAGCTCCTTCTGTATAATCCCAGGATTTTGGACCTGACATTTGTATTTCTTCTTACATTCACAGGTCCTAGACATTTTCTGACCCAAGTTGTTTCAAATGTAGAATTTGCCAAGTGAACTTTGTAGTAGCAGTGGTGTACAATACACACGCGCGCGCACACACACACACACACACTTTCACCCTTATATAGCATGTTTTTCATTTTATAACAGGGAGGACAGTAAGAACAACAACAAAAAAGGGTATTGGCTCTATTTTTGCATGACTACCAAAATGGTTAGGAATGACCAGATCATGGTTTTCACATTGAGGCATTGTTCCTATGCAGACACTATACCTACAGGAATGGCTGCTCAGTGATGTCCAAGGTCTCATCACTTGTATCCCACAAACCCAGCCTCCCCTCCCCAAAATAAGTGGGTGGCCTCACCCTGCACTCCGTAGTGCTGCAGGCCCATGACGGTTTCTTCTGCTTATTTGGACCAATGCACATGTGCGCACACCCCTATGCGTGTGTGCAAGCACTCGTGCGTAGCAGGGGCTGCTGTGCTGCTACTTGAAGGCTGAGAGCCAGAGAGGTTGCAGGTGGGAGAGAAAAAAAGGCTGAACAAGGGTGCAGACTGACTCTTGCAAGCATAGTGGCCAGGGGTCAAAAAGCCAGTGAGGATGCCAGAGAGGGGACACCATGGGAACCTGTGTTGCAAATGCCCCTCTGTCCTTACCCCTCTTCTCTGCCTGAGCAATCTCTCAGCACCTTGTCTCACAGTTACGAGGCAGGACGTTATCTACAGCAGGATGAGCATATGTACACATGGACTGTTCCTTTTGCATGCTTAGAGAGAGCAAGAGAAAGAGAGAGAGAAGACGGAGCGAGAGCCACACGTACACGCATGCACGCACACAGGCACACACAGGAGAAAGAGAAAGACATCTGGTCAAATTGAGGGGGGAGAGGAAGAGGATAAAAACAAACAAACAAAAAAGTATGTTTTCAGTAGAGTTGACACAGCTTTAGTTCAGGCCAGCGAGCATGATGTTGCATGAAGAAGGGGATGGGAAAGAAGGAGTTTAACAAGGGCTGGGTTCACAGGAGAGCAGGGTGACGTGAAGAGAGGAAGGGGTTCTTCACAGGACACCAGTGTGCAGAGAGCTTCAGGTGACTTGCTCTGGTTTGTGGCTTTTTTTTTCTTCTTTTTTTTTTTAGTTTTACTTTTTAGTTTCTTTGTTTCCAAAAGTATGAACTGACTGAGCATCAACTCACAAAAATGACCCAGGGCATCCAAAAAGTTAAGTGGCTATAGACACCGAAGCAAAGACCTCTTTCTGCAAATAAAGAAAGAGGAGGAGGGAAGGAAGGTTAGTGAGTATGGAAAAGAGGAAGGAGGAGAGAAAAGAAAAAGGATCTTCTGTTCGATTGGCTTTGCAGGTTTTGTTGGATTGTTTACATTGCAGCATCCTCCGGCGACACAATCCTTGCTGGTGCCCCATTTTCTCCCTCACTTTTGTGTTGCCTCCTAGACAGTCAGTGACTTGACAGCCGGCTTGTCAGGTTTCAGATTAAATGGTGCTGAGTCGTCTTTGCTGTAATTTTTCCTCTCCCCCCTCTTCACTCCTGTACACACAAAATTTGTGAAAGAAACAGTCCTCTCTCTCTCTTTCTCTCTCTCTCTCCTCCCCCCCTTTTTTCTCTCTCCCCTCTCTTCGCTCTGTCTCCTGTATAACGCGTTTTGTTTTGTGTGTTGTTGTTGTCGTCGTGTTGTTTTTTTTAATTATTATTATTATTATTATTATTAATTATTTTTAATTCAACACGGTACTGTTGTGGGATTGTCACTCAACTTGTGTGGGCCAACTGAGGTTCCTCCATGCACATCCCTCCACCCCCAAAAAACAAGTGGCTATCTGATAAACCCCGTGTTTTATCATCTTTGCTGCTGGGGATGCTAGGGCTCATGACTGGCCAGGACACACAAAAGTCTTCTCCACACTGCCCCTGACCACATGCACTGCAGCCACTGCAGCATGTGACTGCTGATTTACCTTCACCCACTTGGGTCTGGCTCCTGCACCAGACCTGTTGCAATTTCCAAGCTTCCACCCAGAATTTTCTTAGCCCTGTTTCTCACAGCCTGTTCTCTCCCTCTCCTTCTCATCAGTCAGGAGCCACTGGGGTATCTCCTGTTGGCAACTCTGTGTGTGATTCCACCATGGGAAGGGTGATGGCAAGGGATAGCCCTCTTCAGCAAGACTTTCCTATGAGAAAAGAGTAAGGGGAATTCTGCTGCCTACTTCTTTGCTGCATCACTTTAAGCTCCTTCTGTATAATCCCAGGATTTTGGACCTGACATTTGTATTTCTTCTTACATTCACAGGTCCTAGACATTTTCTGACCCAAGTTGTTTCAAATGTAGAATTTGCCAAGTGAACTTTGTAGTAGCAGTGGTGTACAATACACACGCGCGCGCACACACACACACACACACTTTCACCCTTATATAGCATGTTTTTCATTTTATAACAGGGAGGACAGTAAGAACAACAACAAAAAAGGGTATTGGCTCTATTTTTGCATGACTACCAAAATGGTTAGGAATGACCAGATCATGGTTTTCACATTGAGGCATTGTTCCTATGCAGACACTATACCTACAGGAATGGCTGCTCAGTGATGTCCAAGGTCTCATCACTTGTATCCCACAAACCCAGCCTCCCCTCCCCAAAATAAGTGGGTGGCCTCACCCTGCACTCCGTAGTGCTGCAGGCCCATGACGGTTTCTTCTGCTTATTTGGACCAATGCACATGTGCGCACACCCCTATGCGTGTGTGCAAGCACTCGTGCGTAGCAGGGGCTGCTGTGCTGCTACTTGAAGGCTGAGAGCCAGAGAGGTTGCAGGTGGGAGAGAAAAAAAGGCTGAACAAGGGTGCAGACTGACTCTTGCAAGCATAGTGGCCAGGGGTCAAAAAGCCAGTGAGGATGCCAGAGAGGGGACACCATGGGAACCTGTGTTGCAAATGCCCCTCTGTCCTTACCCCTCTTCTCTGCCTGAGCAATCTCTCAGCACCTTGTCTCACAGTTACGAGGCAGGACGTTATCTACAGCAGGATGAGCATATGTACACATGGACTGTTCCTTTTGCATGCTTAGAGAGAGCAAGAGAAAGAGAGAGAGAAGACGGAGCGAGAGCCACACGTACACGCATGCACGCACACAGGCACACACAGGAGAAAGAGAAAGACATCTGGTCAAATTGAGGGGGGAGAGGAAGAGGATAAAAACAAACAAACAAAAAAGTATGTTTTCAGTAGAGTTGACACAGCTTTAGTTCAGGCCAGCGAGCATGATGTTGCATGAAGAAGGGGATGGGAAAGAAGGAGTTTAACAAGGGCTGGGTTCACAGGAGAGCAGGGTGACGTGAAGAGAGGAAGGGGTTCTTCACAGGACACCAGTGTGCAGAGAGCTTCAGGTGACTTGCTCTGGTTTGTGGCTTTTTTTTTCTTCTTTTTTTTTTTAGTTTTACTTTTTAGTTTCTTTGTTTCCAAAAGTATGAACTGACTGAGCATCAACTCACAAAAATGACCCAGGGCATCCAAAAAGTTAAGTGGCTATAGACACCGAAGCAAAGACCTCTTTCTGCAAATAAAGAAAGAGGAGGAGGGAAGGAAGGTTAGTGAGTATGGAAAAGAGGAAGGAGGAGAGAAAAGAAAAAGGATCTTCTGTTCGATTGGCTTTGCAGGTTTTGTTGGATTGTTTACATTGCAGCATCCTCCGGCGACACAATCCTTGCTGGTGCCCCATTTTCTCCCTCACTTTTGTGTTGCCTCCTAGACAGTCAGTGACTTGACAGCCGGCTTGTCAGGTTTCAGATTAAATGGTGCTGAGTCGTCTTTGCTGTAATTTTTCCTCTCCCCCCTCTTCACTCCTGTACACACAAAATTTGTGAAAGAAACAGTCCTCTCTCTCTCTTTCTCTCTCTCTCTCCTCCCCCCCTTTTTTCTCTCTCCCCTCTCTTCGCTCTGTCTCCTGTATAACGCGTTTTGTTTTGTGTGTTGTTGTTGTCGTCGTGTTGTTTTTTTTAATTATTATTATTATTATTATTATTAATTATTTTTAATTCTGATTTGTATTAACATTTGCTGAGTAGGCAGAGCAGGGATGCTGCCAGCAGCCACAGTGGGACGGCCAGACTCATGGAGCCGTTGTCTACTCTCCCCGTGCCGGGTCCTGCAGGGTGCGAGAAGGGAGAGAAAAGAGGACAAAGATTATACATGGCTGGGAAAGAAGCACGTAAAACAGGAACACGGTTCTTTGCTCCCGGGCTGCTCCTGCTTAGGTGAGCCTCCATCCAGCTCAGCTGCAGTCTCCTGCCCACCAGCTCCTCAGCATCCCCCCCTCTCTCCCAATGCTCCATCAACGTAATGGTCTCTTGAAGCAACACCCATGCTGGAGAAGCACGGTCTGGAACACATGGGAAGGCTCAGCCCCGGCTGCTGACCCTGTCTCATCCCTTCTTGTGCCTCCCGATCCCATCCCATCCTTTGCTGTGCCTCCAGCTGGGAGCCACTGACCACCTGGGGCAGGGGCACAGCTCACATCTTGGCACAGTGCAGGTCCTGGCCACCAGCCCTGCGCCACACAACCCCACTCCACCACCTTCCCAGCAGTGGCCCTGGGATGGCGGGGCTCCTTGGAATTCTAGAGTGGCCAGTGCCTGTCTGCAGCCAGACACCAGCTCCGTGGGGGCTGATCCATCAGAGCAGTCCAATCAATAAAACATGGGCCCAGCCTCCCCTCCCAGGGGCTGCACCGCAATGATTTCTTTCTTAATCAGGGTGGAAGAAGGCTTTGCTGTCATGTTTATGGCCCTGTGGCAGGACACCTATGGGGCGAGGGTGCAGGCTGTGCCAGGGAGGTCGGTTTTTCCTCGGGGTGGGCAATGAACTTGCGTGCTTGCGCGCGCGCGTGCATGTGGGTCTGTGGGAGGGGGCGGGGAGGGAGGCTCTGCTGCAGCAACAAATAACGCTCCGGGAATATTCAGTGCTGACACTCCTGACACCTTCTCCTTCATCCTCTCATTGACGGGTTCCCTTTTCCGGATGGCTTTTAAAGGCTGTTTTAAATTCACCCTGCCCTGCCAAGCCTTGGCAGCCTTTTCTTTACGGTGAGGCATGGAGGTGTAAATGGCAATGGGCTCCTAAGAGCATACTCATTGTGCATATGTACAATTACATGTATGTCTGCACATGCATGGACACGTACCACATGTGCCATTGCTCCCTCTCACCAGATGTGGAGTTTACCAGGCAAAAAGCCCCCCTCTGCTGGGGAGAGCAGGGGTGCTACAGGCTTGCTGTGCAGCACAGTTGCTATAAAATTCTAGCTAGTGACTAAAAGGCAGCAAATCCAAGAAACATGTGCCCAGAACCCCTGAAATTCTGTAGTACTTTCATTTGTGTGATTTCTTCCTAATGTAGCCCATTACTTACTAGCTTAGCTGTTTGTGCCGCAATTCTATTCTTTCATTATTAAGTAAGGATCTGCTGAATAGTGTGGAAAACTTATATTCCATCTATGGCTTATGGGTTTTTTTTCAGTTAGTCCTTGTGCATCTTTTGTGGCCTGTGACACCGATCCTACAACACTGTGTTTTCAGTGCTTGTTTGGGTGACAGGAATTAATTTCCCCCTTGGAGCTCAGGAAGAAGATTAAGTTCAGCTACTGCACTTACCTGACTTGTGTTTCAGAGACAGCATCTTTTTTAGGGTGAAATAATTGCAGGGAAGCTATTTGGGACACCATTTGCACCCACAATTGCCAGTGAAGAAGTCCCAAGACATGACTCCTCTGGCCTAGCAAATAATCAAGAACACACTAGGCAAGGCCTTGTCTGGGTACTGCTGCTTTAACAGGTAAGTACATAGCTCAGGGTTTGTAGGCTTGGGGTGAGATGGGCAGACAGGGGTATGGTATGGTAAGGAGATGAGCTTCTGCAATACCTAGATATAAGGAAGGCACACAAAGCATGCTGTGATGTAGGACTTGGGAGAGGGTCACACCAGCTTCTGCTCTGCTTGAGCTTGTGTGCAAAAGCTTGAGGATATCCAACAAAACAAGACTCCTGTCTCCACAGCTGAAAAAAGGTGCAAGTTTTATGTCCCCACGTTTGCCTGCTCAGCTCCCTGCAATGTGCCAGCGAGGTGGTGGGGCTGGCTACAGAAGCCTCTGCACGCGCAGTCCTCATCACCTTCTGCAGAACACCACATGCTCATTCCAGCAGCTGCTTGCACCTACGGGCTCTGTGTAGCTGTGCAGTGCCAGGCAGCGGGTTCAGCTAACAGGGAGGCTTGGGACCCCCTGTGGTTAAAGCTGCTGCAGGCCCTGCACAACAGCCCCAGGGGCTGCCTGTAATCTCTGTGTTTTACAGCAGAACTAGCTAAAGTACATGCCACCTATGCTACATTTACTGTCACTACCCTCCTAAGTACACCACATACATGCAAACTTTTCAAGCTGGAAGAGGGGAGATTTAGGTTACACACTAGGAAGAAATTCTTCACTCTGAGGGTGGTGAGGCACTGGCACAGGTTGCCCAGGGAAGTTGTGTCTGCCCCCTCTCTGGGAAGTGATCAAGGCCAGGTTGGATGGGGCTTTGAACAGCCTGGTCTAGTGGGAGGTGTCCCCCCATGCAGGGGGTTGGATCTAGATGATCTTTAAGGTCCTTTCCAACCCAAACCATTGGATGATTCAGACCTCACCCACACCCCCCGGCACAAACAGACAGGGCACCCCTCAGCACAGACAGACAGACAGGGCACCCCCAGCACAGAGAGACAGACAGACAGACAGGGCACCCCCAGCACGGACAGGGCACCCCCAGCACAGACAGACAGACAGGGCACTCCCAGCACAGACAGACAGACAGGGCACCCCCAGCACAAACAGACAGGGCACCCCC
>NW_009953386.1:2558953-2559186 GCF_000747805.2 Chaetura pelagica | reverse complement strand
AGACACGGCACCCCCAGCACGGACAGGGCACCCCCAGCACAGACAGACAGACAGGGCACCCCCAGCACAGACAGACAGGGCACCCGCAGCACGGACAGACAGACAGGGCACCCCCAGTACAGACAGGGCACCCCCAGCACAGACAGACAGACAGGGCACCTCCAGTACAGACAGGGCACCCCCAGCACGGACAGGGCACCCCCAGCACAGACAGACAGACAGGGCACCCCCAG
>NW_009953386.1:2554424-2557837 GCF_000747805.2 Chaetura pelagica | reverse complement strand
CCGCCCCTTCCCGCAGGTGCTGCGGTCTCCAGCGCCCCCTGGCGGCCGCGCCCCGACATGAGCCGCCGCCGCCCCGCACATCGCCGGAGGGACGCGGGGGGACCCAGGCAGAGCCCCAGAAACCCCCTGTGAGCCGCTGGGTAACAGCCCAGAAACCCCCTGTGAGCCCCTGGGTAACAGCCCAGAAACCCCCTGTGAGCCGCTGGGTAACAGCCAGCGCCCGTCCCTGGGCTCGGAGCGCAGTCACCCCCGCGCCCAGCAAAGCCCGGGCTCCCTGCTGCCAAAAAAAAGCCCCAAAGCGGCGACCCTTTCAGAGGGCACAGGGGGCTTGGGCAAACCTGTGGGGCTTTTCCTGCTGTGACCCACTTTCGTGACCTTCAGCCGGTGCCCTGGGAATTTAATCTACAAGCTACCCTCCCGGGCTAATCATTCCCCTGCAACTTGGCAGCACTGTGAAGTTCGTGACCACACAACAGCTTTCAAGGTTGGGGTTTTTTTCACTTCAGCCAGGGAAGGAAATTGGGTTTCTGATGATGATGAGTTAATATGAATATCTGGCAGCATTTCAGAAATAAACCCTTAAGGGATCCCAGACCCTAAACAGCTGACCAAGTCAAATCACATTAATCAAATCAAGAAGGAACAGATTGAAAATCGGCAAGGGCAAAGCAATTGCTCCAAACGGGGACACATTCAGATACCCAGGGCAGATGCAGGTGGACCCCTGCCACAGTGCCCAGCCATGCTGCAACAGCCTCATGGGACACTGTGCCCCGTGTTTCCAGGGGTTTGTCCATGCTGTGCATTCAGCCTGGGTGATCTGCATTGGTGTCCGGGTACGAGGCAGCCTTGGCTGAGATTCAGAGAGCTGGAGCTCTCTCAGGGCTAAAGGGGACCACGTGCAGCTGCCCTCTCACCCCTCTCCCCAAGAAAGGATACCCCTACCTGCATCCTTACATTTAATAAAGGGGAAAACTGAGCGGTGCTACCATGGCCTTGCTGCTCCTGCCCACCTGCAGGTACCAGCTCCAGGCCCCAGGCTCAGAGAGGCTCCAGGGGGCACTGCTGGGATAGCACTTCCCTACTTTCAAAAGGGGAAGTGGAAGGGGCAGTGAGGCTGTTCAGTCTGAGTCTTCAGCGACCTTACCTGGTGCCTAAGTCTCCTACTGTAAAACCCTTTCACACAGCAAGAAGGGGAAGAGCAGCTGCCTGCTCTCAGATGCAGTGTGTTGCTTAGGTGGTGCTGCCAGAGCTTTACCAGCCTCACGTGCAGAGCCAGTGGCACTCAATGCTGCCAAGGTTGCCTGACCTTTCCCAGTACAAGGCCCTGTTTGCTTAGCACTTCACAAGCATCAAAAGGGCAGGTGGAACAATATCATGCTGGGTGTTTGCCTTAGGCTGATTTTATTCTTTTTAAATGGAAGAGAAGCAGCCAAAATACTACTGCTGTGTCTGAAAGCAAGGCTTGAGGAGGAAAAAAAATGCTGATTTTAATTATAAACAAAAAAAGGAAGCCAGCAACTGTCCCTCAGAACATTTCTTTTCTGCTCTGATGCTTTGGCTCAGAGCCTTGCAACAGTGCAGAGATTTGCTTTTTCAGAAAAATGGAAACAGCTACTCAAAACTATCTGACTATTAAACTTTTAGGGAGGGTGTCCCCACAGAATTCATACATCTTGAATTACTTCCCTGGGACCTCCTCAGTAGATCAATGCTTTGTTCCTTCACAGATTTGAGGCCCCCCCCATACAACTGGTGCAGCACAGCTGGGCTTTCTAACACTTGCTCTTCTCAGGAGGGCTGCAGGCTCCGCTACCCTGGGTTTCACTCTAGAGGACATGGGTGTGTATGATAGGTTGCATTTTATAGCTTGTAATACTTCGAGTTTGGTTGGTTTGGGGTTGTGTGTGCATGTGTGATGGCTCATGAACTGCTCCCACTCCTGTGAAGGGTGTAGGCAAAAGACATGGCAAGAAGGATGGAGAGGTTTGGGTGAGATGGAGGAAGGAGAGGGGGAAAGCAGGGTGCTGCTTATGTTCACAGCAAACCACAGCAAGATTGCAAAACCAAGAGCTGAGCTGCTCTCTTCCTCAAAACCAGCCTGACTCCAAGAAGAGCATACCACAAGAAAAGACCAGCTCCACTGGGTCAGTCCAAGAGTCTTGTCTAGTCTTCAGTCCTGTCCCCTGAAGGTGCTTATTGGGGGCCAGCCAGGAGCACCTGGCCCACAGGGCATCATACTAGCCTGCCTCAGGTGCTTCAGAGTCAGCCTGAGCCAGTAAAAACTGCACTCCTTGACAGACCTATTTTTTCTTCCATGAAATTGTCTGGTAACTTTTGGACTGCCCGAAAACTTCTACAACAACAACCTCCCTCAATTTTTAGGGAGCACAGTGGCAGTCAGTTGCCAGCAGTGGTATTAAATTTTGGTCTTATGTTCTGCTGTGACTTTAGGACTTTAGCATTAACAGAAAACCTGGCACACTGCCCATTACTAACTGCTACCTGAACTGGCTAGATTAAAACTCAGTCACTCCTTGCTCTGCAGCCTCCTCTACTGACTAATAGAGAGCCAGGCTAAGGAAACTGCTCAGTGAGGGAAGAATTAGCTGGGGTGTGTTCAGATCTCCCCAGAAAAGAGAGAGATGAGGGTTTTGTTTTGAGGAAACTTAAGAAAGAAGCCACCCAGTGTCAAGAGACTGGGGGCCACTGAATGCTCAAGTCCTGAATGGCAGAGCTGCAAGTCCCCCCACTAAACTTGGGGCACAGCTATTACTGAGCCCTCAGGGGATGCTACTCAGATGTCTGAAGGGAGCATAGTTCAGTTGTGAGGACTTGGTGTGGTCCTGCCCAAGACCTATGCACAGAAGGTAAGATGGATTGAGGCAGGATGAGAAGCTTTACACTTGTACCAATGCAAGGCTGTAGCACAGGAAACTACACCAGGGAAGGTCTTCAATTGAACTGGTACTATAGATGTTCTTGGCTCAGGACACTGAAAAGGGAAGAGAAGGCCAAGAGGAGGAGATGTCAGCCAGGGTGAGGATGGGGAAATCTAGGAGCTGATGTGAGCATGGAGGTAACGAGCACAGGTCGTGGGAGAAGGGGAGATGAAGAGAGGGAATTAAATCCAGACCAGGCAGGGAAGCAGGGATGGTGGAGAGAAGCAGGTACAAGGGAATGATGGCATGTATAGAGGAGGCACTTAGTACCAAGAATGCACAGACAAGGAGCCTGCACAGCCCTGGTCAGCACTACAAGAGCTAAACCCGGGATTTCTACAGAGCTGTTTGGCACGGATGTGGTGCCGGCCAGCGGCACGGGCAGGAGGTGACAGGGCTGCTGCGAGCTCTGCCGGGAGCGGGGCTGCCCCTCGGCCCCCCTGCCCGCCCGGGTGCCCAGCGCAGGCTCCG
>NW_009953386.1:2530162-2554122 GCF_000747805.2 Chaetura pelagica | reverse complement strand
GGTGGCACTCGGGGTTCAGGGGCTTCGCCCGCCCGGGGGGAACCCCCGGGGTCCCGCACCTCAAACCGCCCCGGGCTTTGCCCCCCGCTAAGGAAAGGGCAGCAGCTCCTCGTGTCCTTGAGCTGCTTCTGCTCCAGGGAGCCCAACACGGCCCTGCTTCCGTGGGACAATCTGGTCCACATCCCTCTGCATCCTTCCACAACCACCACGCAGCAGGATCCCCGGTAAAACTGCCCTGGGGGGGAGATCTGTCCTGCTGGTTGGTCATCCCATCAAAAGCAGGGCATATACCCACTACAGCAGGAAGAAGCAGGGGTTGCAGGGAGTAAAGTTTCTAGCCTGTTCTACTTCCTCTGCAGATATTCCCCCCTCCTCTACCCTCACCCCCTTCAGTTCCCTTTTTCAATGCGATATCAGCCCTGAAGGAGCCTCTGAGAGAGGGGTCAGAGGGCTGTGCCGGGACACATGAGCCTTGCTGGACAAGCAAACTAGCTCAGACTTGCAAGCAAATCCTCAAGTTGTCTTGGTTGCACAGAGGTGTGCTTCCAAATGCTGGGAGCTCCATGATCACTTCAGCAGAAATTGAACCTGTGCCTTTCAAGATGGCCAAGGTAGAGTTTTAAAAAGGGTCATTTGAGATGCAAACAGAAAACACATGTATTTCTGGTCAATACCCGAAGGGAAAAAAAATAATCACCCACCCATCCACATGTTTCACATCCACATTTGCCTGTCTAGAATATTCTGCTGGTTCCTGGGCCTCATCATCTGAGGTAAACCAAAATGGAGACAGGAAAAGGGACAGTGGGTGCCAGTTTTCCCACTTCTTTACATTAACAAGACTCCCAGGCTTTATATATGTGCTGTGCTGATGGAGGAGAACCCACAGAGAAGTTTCAAAGGGCATCAGAAAGCTGTAAGCTCCTTATTCACTTTGGGGAATCTGCCCTTGGGATCCTGTCAAAGAATGTGAGGTAAAACCTGGTGTAAAGAGGACAATGAGCCCCCATGAGCTTCTGAATGGAAGTGAGGCCAGAAGGAGGCATGGGACAGGCTAGGAGAACTTGTCTGTGATGGGAATGGGAAAAAAAGAAACCAACCTCTAAAGGAGAAGGGGCAAGGGCAAGAGGATGTGCACCATACAGGTCTCTCTTTTGTCATCTCACTCCCTGGAGCCTGGAGGGGTCTTAGGTTTTACACTTGCCAGCTCCTCTGCAGGAAGTAATTTTTCTAGTCTGTTGACTCTCTTGCTAGGGCTTCAGAAGATGAAATCTTTATTGTCATGAAGGCTTAAAAGGGAGGAATACTGTTAATTCCATTTTCAAGGTCATACTTTGAAAGTTATTAATTTCTTTCTTCCAGGGCTTTGCACTCTACTCTGAGGCTTTAGGGATTAGCAGCTTCTACTTACTAGGGTTCATTGGGGCTTTTTTCTTACTGCTTTTCTGTGTCATCCTCTCCCTTCCCCTCTGAGAAGAAGACATGATTTTTCACTCCTGTTCTCAATGTTGGAACTATTTTATTCATTACCTGCTTGTACCCCATTCTCACTAAGAGTTCTGCTCCTGTAATTAAGATTTGACTGTAACTGCAGTGGCAATAGGCTGGCTTTTCTAGAGGTGGAAGTACCACTGTGTAAATTCAGGAGGATGCCCTCCAGCAACTCTCCAACAAGATTAAGGAAATGTCTCTGGTGTCTATCAATCTTAGCACATGGTTTAATGCATTTCAGAACTTGCTTACGCTTTCTTAGCACTGAACAGTTCTTCCCCATGTTTTGGAGCTCATTCATGGTGCACTAAGTACTCATCTATCATACCTCATGTCTTAGGGAAGATTCATCCTGTTATGCAGCACACCCACCCTTCCCTGAGGTCTAAAGAATAGCCCTGAGATTGAATTTCTCAGTGTCTTTCTGAGAAGGTAGTGGTGTTCAAGAGCTGGCTGCTTACGCCACTTATCCTGGAGGTGGCTTACAGTAATCCTAGTCTAGAAGTGAACTGTTATCCTGTTTCCCACATCTTCTGATCAATGAGGCTGGTGGTAGCTAGATGACCACCCGCGTTGCAAGGTTACACAGAAACTTGATCACCAGATCTGTCCTGTAGATATCAAAAAGTTCCAAGGTTTCCTCACAGCTGAAAAATTATTCTCCCACCCTTTCAATTTCCCAAGCAGCTGGAGATTTAAAAAAAAACCCCACCCAACATGTGGCAAGATACTAATACAAAATCAGTTATTTAAAACTGCTTTGTCTTCAAACCATTGAGTGAAGACTCTCAATTCTACAAGCAAAGCATAAAAAAAAATACATAGCACAGACCTTTTCAAGGTCCATCACAGGGAAGATCTGAACTTCTGCTTTTCTCTTTCCTAGGATACAGCAGTCCTTCCTCTGCTCACCTCTCAAGCAAATGTGTATGACAAAAGGTGACACTAGCATGCAGTCTAGTGTCTCAGTAGGGAACAAACAGCTTAGCCCCCCTCATCCAGAGCACATACAGCCCTAGGAAGTAGTTTGCTAATAGGAGGCTCTGGAACCTCTTGAAAAATTAATATTTTCATCAGCGTTATGTCTGTCTGTTTACCCACTTCATCCCTGCTATGGTTTTCCACAAGCTTTGTTGGATATTTGGCATGAGAAAGATTTGAGTGGCTTTGAGTAGAAATGAAGGGGGAGGGGTGCACTGAGGGGTGACTGGAAAGGAAACTGGAGCAGAAGAAGAAGTAAATGGGGGTGGAGTGTGACCAGCATGATTGAGATGTCTGTGGTACTGAAATCCAGCAGTATTGCTGCCTCTGACCTTCCTATCCTCCTTCTCTCATACCTGCAGCATGGTGCTCCCCATGCCTCACCCCATCCTTGAGGTCTTCTTAGGGCTACCACTCCACTCTGGGGACTCTCTTCTAGGGAACCTAGCAGAAACCAACCCTTGTCCCCATCCCTCCCTGCCCAGCAGAAGAACAAGCTAGGAGGAGGCTTCAGCTAGCCTTCATCAAGGGCTTGTGAACGTGAATACTACAAACAAGCCTGTGTGCTTCCCTCAGCACTTCCCTCAGTGAATTAGAGATTTCACTGGAGCCAAGCTGGGCCCACAGAGGCCCACAGGCCTCTAAAGTGTGTGGTCTCAGCAAATATTACTTTGTGTTGCCTGTAGTTCTCACTGAAGTATGATCACCAGATCTGTCCTGTAGATATCAAAAAGTTCCAAGGTTTCCTCACAGCTGAAAAATTATTCTCCCACCCTTTCAATTTCCCAAGCAGCTGGAGATTTAAAAAAAAACCCCACCCAACATGTGGCAAGATACTAATACAAAATCAGTTATTTAAAACTGCTTTGTCTTCAAACCATTGAGTGAAGACTCTCAATTCTACAAGCAAAGCATAAAAAAAAATACATAGCACAGACCTTTTCAAGGTCCATCACAGGGAAGATCTGAACTTCTGCTTTTCTCTTTCCTAGGATACAGCAGTCCTTCCTCTGCTCACCTCTCAAGCAAATGTGTATGACAAAAGGTGACACTAGCATGCAGTCTAGTGTCTCAGTAGGGAACAAACAGCTTAGCCCCCCTCATCCAGAGCACATACAGCCCTAGGAAGTAGTTTGCTAATAGGAGGCTCTGGAACCTCTTGAAAAATTAATATTTTCATCAGCGTTATGTCTGTCTGTTTACCCACTTCATCCCTGCTATGGTTTTCCACAAGCTTTGTTGGATATTTGGCATGAGAAAGATTTGAGTGGCTTTGAGTAGAAATGAAGGGGGAGGGGTGCACTGAGGGGTGACTGGAAAGGAAACTGGAGCAGAAGAAGAAGTAAATGGGGGTGGAGTGTGACCAGCATGATTGAGATGTCTGTGGTACTGAAATCCAGCAGTATTGCTGCCTCTGACCTTCCTATCCTCCTTCTCTCATACCTGCAGCATGGTGCTCCCCATGCCTCACCCCGTCCTTGAGGTCTTCTTAGGGCTACCACTCCACTCTGGGGACTCTCTTCTAGGGAACCTAGCAGAAACCAACCCTTGTCCCCATCCCTCCCTGCCCAGCAGAAGAACAAGCTAGGAGGAGGCTTCAGCTAGCCTTCATCAAGGGCTTGTGAACGTGAATACTACAAACAAGCCTGTGTGCTTCCCTCAGCACTTCCCTCAGTGAATTAGAGATTTCACTGGAGCCAAGCTGGGCCCACAGAGGCCCACAGGCCTCTAAAGTGTGTGGTCTCAGCAAATATTACTTTGTGTTGCCTGTAGTTCTCTCACTGAAGTGTGTGTGTGTGTGTGTGTGTGCAATTCCAGAGTGAGACTCCTGGTCACCTTAGCACCTTAACACCTGGCTTTAATGCCTGGCCCCGGGCATGGGGAAAGCTGGAGCAGAAAGCCATAGTGGCTCCTCACAGTCCGTTCCCAGAGTGGTAATTAAAAAGAGAAAGTTACTACAGCTTACACTGGCAGCTGAGCTGGCCTTCAGCTGGATGAGTTTGGGCAATGGAAAAGGTGCCTGCAGCTACTTTGGTTCATCCTCTAGATGTTCTAGGGTGCCTGGAAATTGCCTGGTGACTGTGGGATGTGCCTCCAAGCGTGGGATGTGTGTGGATATGGTGCAGAAGGTGGCCTGGCTCGGAAGTGTACTTGTCCATCAGTGTGACACCTACCATAGAAGCTGCCTGGCCAGACCTCGCTGAAGGTCTGCGCGAGTTATAGCACATCCTTCCCCACATCCTGACCCCTTTCTCCTGTCCACGTACACATTCCCCACATCGCAGAGGGACGTGCAAGCGACGGTGGGGAAGGGCCAAGCACATTTCTTTTCTGCTCGCCTTGCCACTGGGGCTCTCCCTCTCGCAGGGGAGCTCTGCTGACAGACTTTTTCACCCACAGGAGGGAAGGCCTGCCAGGAGGAGCACTCTGCTTTTTCTGCAAGCCTGATTTCTTTGGAAGCATTGGCTTTTTCCCTGCGCACCCCCTCGCTCCCAAATCCCACACCCCCCTTCTCCCGGTTGTTTTTGTTTTTAGAGAGAGTGCTCAGACAGCTGTATTAATCATGCAAGCCCAGCCATGTGTAATGTGCTTTATCAACAGCAGAGCAGACATTGAATGGCAGCCGGTTCAGGAGCGGGCCTGGTGCAGAGCCTGAGCTGGGAAGATAAACCTGCTGCTTCCCAAACCCACTTACCATCATGGGTTAGTGAATGGAGAGACTGTTCACCTGGGACAATAACCAGAGGGGAGGCCAGTATGTTAGGCAAATTTCTGAGGGGTTTACACTGGGAATGGAAGGGGAAGGAGGAGGAGGAAGGTGGGAATTACTCTTTGGTCGTTTTCTCCAGAGGGTGGGAGGAATTTTGGTGTGTGCATCAGGATTAAATCAAGAGACCAGCGGCTGTTCATCCTCCTCCTCGCTGCCTGCCAGGCTTTGGTGCCAGTCAGCACAGCCTGCAGCTTCACATGGG
Source organism: Chaetura pelagica (assembly GCF_000747805.2). Lineage (NCBI taxonomy): Eukaryota > Metazoa > Chordata > Aves > Apodiformes > Apodidae > Chaetura > Chaetura pelagica. The sequence continues at coordinate 2,548,678 of NW_009953386.1, read as the reverse complement.
AAGCAAGGAGAGTGAGAGGGAAAAAGCAAGGATTTAGGTATACCTGCTGAGCAGTGGGTATAAGTTGTCTTCATCCTCTCTAAGGAGGAAGGTTTAGCTGATGGCTTCAGAAACTTACCTAACATACAGATGTTATGAGCACCCTCTGGGCTGAGGATATCTGTCTCTGGAGGGTTATAGCCTGTCCGAGCTCTGCTCTGCAGGGCAGTCCATGCTATGCTGCTGACACTATCAGTGTCCCTAATGGACAACTGATTTTTTTTTCACAGCAGTTGCTCTTCCATGGGTGTGTTTACAATCTCTGCAGTATAGCTGCATGTTTCCTCCCCCTGGTTTCACCCGGCCTCCATTCTCCCACCTGACTGCTGTGCCCTGACCTCTGTTTCACAGGGCTGTTCTGCATGCATGCAAAGGCACTCTGTGACTACACAGACCTTGAAACACCTTCTCTGTCCCAGTGCAAAGGCCTGGCTCAGAGGAATATCTTTCTGGGACTTCCAGTCTCAGTTCCTACCCTCTGCTGCTGCTCTTCCTCACGCACTGGATTCTCCACAGCATTGCTACGGGAGAGGGTTATGCAAATATATGCAACCCAGAGCTCATTTTGGAATAAATCAATCTAAATTAAAATTAATGAACAAAAAGTACAGAAACAGATTAAGCAATAACGCCATTTCTCTCTCTTTTCCCCTGTGTCTCTCTTTTTTTCCCTTAAGAAAGCTGGTTTCCTTCCTTTGTGCTTTTTTGGGGAAAGAAGCAGACTGGTTTTGTTGTGTTGTTTTTTTTAAGCAATCTCAGCAAGCAGAAACTGTTGCATTCCAGAAAAAAGAAACGATCAAGCGAAGCTAGTAGCTGTACTAGAAATAATTCCTGGCATTTCTCTTTTCCCTAAGATGCTGTTCCCAGCTACATCCCTACTACTCCTTTTGGAAGACACCACCATCATCTCTGACTTTGACTTTATTTACTTTTAACCACATGGTCAAAATAAGATGCAATGCCACCCTTTGCCAGGTACCTATGAAACAGCAAGAAACAATATGATAATGGCCTTCTGCTTTCACCCTGCCTTGTCCTTCCTGTTCTCTTGGCTTGAGACCCCTGCAGGCTTGGTACCCAGTGCAGTCCCAGCCTTCAGTGCCTGTAGACCTGGCAGGGACAGACATGGACCCTGAGCAGCAAGAAAAGCTTGGCCTGCTTGGGCATCCACCCTGCAGAGTCACCCCCTTTTGCACTCACCAAATGGAGAATGAGGTCTTTGGAAAATCTGATTGGATACCGCCAACAGGAAGGAAGGACAGCTCTGAGCTGTGCTTCCCATCCAGGCTTATGGGCCTTATCCAGTGCCAATGCCTGAGACTCAGCCAGGCAGCTTTTAGGGAAGAGAGAGGCATGCTCCAAGTAGTCAGGCACACATCTCAAATGCCTAAGAATTTGTGGAAATAACCAGACATGCACACAGCTCCAAGCATGCCCTCCTGTGCTTGGTCACTATGGCCATTATTTCTTCTCTGCTGGCAGTTCCTATGTCATGCTCATGATAGGCTAAGACTGGCTATTTTGGCTTGTTTATCCTTTGGTTTTCCCAGTTCTGTTAACTAGTTTGTTGCAAAGGCTGTGAAGGTTTGGATTTTCACTGACCTCTGCTTGGTGCCCAGCTGAGAAAGCACCTAGTGAGCTCAATGAAGAGGACTCCAGAGACAGACAGGTTCTTTAGCTGGCCACACTGTACTGGGAGGGCTGGTTTCTGTGGACTGCTCCCCCACCACTGCCTAGTCAGCAAAGCCCCCATAATGTATTAACCCTTTGCAGCCACTACTCTCTGATCTATTCCCCCATGCTTTTCTCCTTAGCTTTGAAATATTCAGCTGTTCATCCTTTTGCCAAAGCAGATGCCACTGACACAAGAGCACCCTGCTCAGCAGGGCTGACATGGCCACATAGTAGAGAAAGAAAAAAGGGAGCAGGGATGGGAGGAGGTGACCACTGCAACAGGTAAGCTCTCTTATCCACACCTAGCACCTCCATAGGGAGGGAAGAAGACCAAGAGGGTATTAAAAAGAAAGATGCTCTCTGATTCCCACTCTGGTCATCAGATCCAAATTAACATATCTTTCCTCTCTTGCCCCCCCAGCTCCCACCCACCTGATGAAGGCATTAGTGACAGTACAGGCTACATGGGCTACAGCTAAATGGAGACTAGCTACAATCTACAATCATAAGGGGTCATTCTCCAATCAGTGCACATTTTGACATAAAGATAGGACTGCTCATTCTCCTTTTCCCTCCCCCTCCCCTAATTACTTACAAACTGTTGCTATAAATCTTTTGCCACCCTGTTGATGGCCATGACTGGATTTCATCTGATCAGGCCCTGAGGAGGGACACATTTGATGTCTGCAAACAGTACTGGATGCGCTGCTCTCCAGTAAAGAGGGCATCTCCTTTGCAGAGCTTCCAGGGCATTCAAACTAACCATGCTGAGAAAGCCCCTGGTTAATCTGTGTAAGCCCTCATCATGAATCTCTGGAGAAGACTCAGGAGTTTTGAAGCCCACCAGTCTGGCTAAGATGTTCTGATGTGGACACTAGGTGCTATCAAGATGGAGGGAGTCTATGTTCAAAGGGCTGAGGGCAAGGGACAATGGAGGACAGAGATGGAGCCAGCACTGTAATCATGACAGGCCCCTTAGATGTTCAACAGTAACCTCACTTGACCTGATGTTGGCAGGTGTGGTGTGGAATGAGCAAACTCTCCTTTTCCACAAGAAAATTCTTTTGAAAAGCCACCTGATGATGCAGTAAGACCTCCTTTGCAACAGCCAGGTCTTGTGTCATCCCATTATAACGTGATGTTTCAATGCAGACAGGAAGATGTGATGAGATGTGGCATCATCTCGGAAGACATTTTAGGGCATTTTGCATGCCTGGCTGCAAAATCAGGAGGACTAGAAAATTTACTAGGGACAATTGTGTCAAGAGCTGAATCAGCTGGGCTCCACCAGACTCATCCAACTCTATCATGGAAACTGCCCCATCAAACTCTAGTCCCACGTGTTTATTTGAATGGGCTGCTTATGAGTCTCCAGCTTGCCTGAAAGCAAGATGTTTCCACAGCAGCTAGCTAATGATAGCAGTGCTTAGTATGACTGCACTGCTCTTCATCTCAAAATACCTTCCTTTTAAATTAATGCTCAAAACCCCACAGGGCAGGGAAGTGTTACTGAGGCTTAAGAGAAATGGAAATTGAAGGAGAAAGGGAGGAGGCTGTGATTCTGGTCATTGAGGAGAGGCTTATTTGAGAGCTGAGCATCTCAGAACATTGACTCATAGGGAGAAAAAGGTCTAACAAGAAAATTGTATGCCCAAGGTTTATTTGAAGGTGAACAGCAAAGTAAAAGCAAATGTTGAGAGGAGCGCCAATATCTTTGCTGAACACCCTCGCTGGAGAAGCTGGTAGGGGCTTTCAGAAAACCAATGAGGTCCAGAGTATTCAAGCTCTACATTCCCCCTCTGCAAAATCCTCTTTGCATGTCCTGGGTCACTGGAGATAACCCAGTATTTTACACCACAAATTCCTCGAGACCCCTCACAGAAGTAATGTCACAACAGGATGTCCTTTGAGATGATCTCAGGGGACTGGGGACCAGTAAAAGGAAAAAAACAAAACAACACAACAACTTCAAAGATAGAGTGGGGAGTGTTTTAAAGGATTGACTAAAGCTGTGCAGGATGGCCTTGGCAGCTTGATTAGGAGGGGTATTTGGTATGGAGATCCTGGCCTTCCTAACTTGCAGTTTTTGCTTTATCATTTATCTTAATGGGATTCTAATTCAAAACCAGCTGCAAACAGGGCAGGCTATGAAAAAAATTAACACTGCCTGCCTGTGGAATTTAAAGATATATAAGAAAAACAATCATAAAAAAAGAGTTTTTCATCAGACAAAAACATTTGTCATTGAAAATTCTGCTTTAAAAAAGAACACGCCAAATTGGAAAACTCCTCAAAACCCTACAACCCAAAAAGCCTCAGCAACTCTAATTTCATATCCAAGCACAAGTTTCATTTGCAATACATACAATAATGGGTTTAATTAGATTTATTTTTCCACACTACATTCCCAATGGCCTACTTTGCTCCTTTTCTCAGCTCCTTGAATGTTATTTACAAATCACTCCCTGGGATTTAATTTTAATAGTAGCTTGATTTCTCCCTCACCCTCTCCTTTTTTTTTTTTTTTTTTTTTTTTCCTCCCTTTTTTTCTTTTTTTTTTTCCATTTTTTTTGTAGGTACTTTTCTTTAATTGTATTTGTGGATTTGCCTTTTAAATAGGCAATTGTGACTACATCCTGAGCCTGAATATGTTGCCAAGAGCAGAGCTTGATTTGAAAAAGGCAGAGTAGTTAAAGCGAGCTGGTGTAACACCCAGCATTTATTGTTCTTTTCATGGGAGTACCTGCAGGTGCTTTACTTGGGAAGGTGCCCTCTGAAAAACAACATGGGTTCTTAATAACACTCTACCCCAAAGCTCTGCACAGACATTAACTATTTAGGCCTCCTAACATTCCATGAGTTGAGTGCATCTTCATATGGTGGTAAAACAATGATACTAGGGAGTTCTAGGCCAAATTTTTTTTAAGTGAATGGGGGGATGGCTGCCTTATTGTTGATTTATTTTCAAACATTGCTTTCAAATGCTGTAGCCTGCTGTCTGGAAGTGCCCAGTCTCTGTGCTGTTTCAGAATATCACAGTCACATCCAAACCCCAAGTTTCATATGGTCATCGGGGCTGTGCTGCCTGGACTTGAGGCGTACTTGGGAAGCACAGAGATGGGAAAAAAATACTCAGACCCTGTTTTGCCTCCACACCTTCTTCCCTTGGAATTCAAAAGACAGCAACACCCCACCATGTGCCTCTTCTCATGCTCTTTGTCTCAAATGCAGCACTCTGTGACTGGCAGACTTGAGGGTGTGTGACAGAGGAATGAGAAAACAAAGTGCTTTACCATTAATATTTTGAACAATAGCATGGAAAAAACTCCGGAGAGCAATTTAATTTTTAGCTTCTCACTTGTCCCTTTCACCACCTCTGCAAAATTTAAGGTCTGCTTATGCTTTTGATCCAAATCAGGCTATGTGGCCAAAGATATATTAGGAGTAGGTCTGTAGACAAAATTAACCTCACTAAAGACTGTCCAGACATGGGTGACAATGTCATGGCTCAAAGCTTGGCTAAAGGTTGTTGCTGCTTAGTTGATTGGTTTTCTGAAAAGGGAGGGGGGAAGGATGAAGAAGATGAGCAGAAGGGACCAAATGACATGTAGACAAGAAAGGAAAGCCCTTATTTTCCTGCATTTCTGAGTGATTTTGCTGATCCCTAGCTCTGAGAGTTTATCAGGATGATGGAGAATGACCCAGCTAAAGAGCTACTTCAACATAAAACATATACTGACCTGGAAAAGGATTGGGGAGTGTGGGTAAAACTCGTTCTAAGGGGGGAAAAAAAACAATAAGCAACATGCAGGAGAAAAGGACAAGCCACTTTTCACACCAAGCAAGCAGCAGATACAAACCTGATGGAGTTATCCATCTCCAAATTAGCTGAACTAGAGTAGGTTTCATACACAGAGCATTTTGCTAGCAACACACCTAATACACATCAACATCCCCTGGGACGGAGTCAGAGAGAAGTAATTTGAAAAACTAAACAAATAATATCCACACAGCAAAAGGGATTAAGCACCTGCAGTGAAGGTAATTGGAGTTGATGGGCCACATCTCCCTTCTGAGTTTCAAGACCATTCATGTCATCACACTACAGCTCCACTTAGCTACACCCCTGGCAGGAAGCTAGTCTTGGCAGAGAGGTGAGCTGTGGAAGTCCTCCACAGGTAGTTGCTGCCTCCCCAGAACCTTTTCCACAATGGATTTCTTGCCAGTGACAGGTACCCTGAGGATCTGAGCATGGGAGCAGTCACCTTGGTGAACCCCCAAGGACACTGTTTCTTTTGAACCTTTGTCTTTCAAGAGGAATAGAGATTTTTTTTGCAGACTCATCAAGCTCTAGTTGTAGCAGACTGCTGTTTTGGTTATAGGGTTTTTACAATGTGTCCTTGTTATATGTCACAGCAGGACTTTGTTTTATGTCACTGCTGGCTTGCTTTGCTTCTTCCACAAAAGGATCTCAAAGAGTTGACCAGACACTGAGGAAAATAGGTGTCAGAGACCTCAGTCTGTGGCTTACAGTAGTGTTAATTCCATTTTACAGATTGTGCAATTGATGTACAGAGCAAGGAAGCAAATTGCCCAGGGTCAAATGCTGAACTGTTGGCAGAGCCAGGAGCAGAACCAAGAATAGAAGATCCCCCAGGCCTGACTCTGATTACTAGGTCACCCTTCATTACCTTAGACCTCGCTGGATGCCTTGCACTGATTGAGACAAGTTCCTACCCAGGGACTGATCAATAGGTAGACATCTAGCTGTAGAGATATGCCACTATTCAACAGCTGATAGGCCTGGGGCAATGAGTCGTCTCCTGGCTTACCTGTGAGGACAGCACTCAGATCAGTGCTGATGGACATAGAGCTTGTCAGCATACATCACTAGTCCACTATTATACTCTGATCAACCCAGACCCAGCTATTTGGAGGCCAACGCTCTTCATACATCACCCTTGGTGCAAGGAGCTAGTTTCTCACTTGCTGGAGCCCATGAGGATGTGGCAGGTCAGGCCCATCCCTATGCCACTGGCAGATCTCCTGCCTTTATGGCGGTAATGAAGCTGTTTGAGTCCACAGCAGGTAGAAAACACAGGGCTAGCCTGGATCTCTGTGTTTATGTAGCAACAGGGGACTGTTGTTCTGTGAAAGCAGGCTGTTGTGCTGACATGACTTCCTTGTTACTCAGTTTGGTTAAATAACTCACCTCCCCTTTACCTTCTTCCTGCACAGCAGGCTGCAGCCTGCATAGCATAAGCAGTTAAAGCAGAGCACTATGGCCTCATTATCATGCTGCTTTCTATTCAAGGACTCTAGCTCTTTCCCCTGGCTGCCTGATGCCTTTATTGCTCCACCCCAGCTCATTGGCAGTGTCTCAGCCTTGCCCTATCTGACTGTCAGCCTAAAAGCTTTCCTCCTCTCTGGAGTCTCCCCATTATTGACAACCCCTGGGAAAACGGTGGGTTTGCACTGAGAGCCACTGAGAGAGAGATTTTGGCCACAGTTAGGCTCCAAACCCTAGCAGCAACCAACAGAAGCCAATGCTCAGGAGCAAAACGTGTGGGCAGAGCTTTAGGACCGGGGATGTAAGCATGTGCACACAGCCAGCACCTGTGCCCAGATGCCAACAAATAACCACAGGCTAGAGGCAAGCATCAGTTCTCCTTAGGAACGTGCCTCTTGCTGGGCCCAAAACTGCTGGGCCTAAAGTGATAACCTTCCCTGAAGCCTCTTGAGGAGGCAGGGGTGGGATCCTATCTGCTGCTGCTTCTAATTGGCATGGGCCTTGCCAGCTGCTGCTTCACCTCTTGCTCCCTGAAGGGTGCAGAGGATGCACGCCACAGAGGATGCGGCTGGGGACCTGCTGAGGTGGCACTCTCCTATAATTGAGATAATTTAGACAGCAGGACTGCATAAGGATGTGTGGCACTGCCCCGTTGTCTCTCGTTTTATCCTCCAGAATGGACTAGCTCTGATGGAGGAAAAAGTCAACTGGTTTGGAAGAGCTTTCAACTCTTTTCTCTGCCTTGCTAGAATGCACCAGGTGCTGTGCCTGCTTCTGTGTGCCTGGAGGGTGTGTGTGCTTGCTTATACACCACAGAGGTGCACACGTATGTATCCATACTCATGTACATATAAACCTATGTATCCATATGCTTGTATAGCAGATGTGTATCTGGTATATATATACACACATATTTACACTTCTGTGTATCACTAATTAAGATACAAATTGTGACTTTTACTCCTAATGCTTTCCATGGCACTCTGTTAGCTGAATGGAATGAAAACATGTTCCCTCCCTCCTAATAGACTTACGGGAAAACACTCCCTCCAGTTGTAGCACTACTTTTCACCTCTGTTGCTCTGTGATGGCAGCCCTGGCCTGGCCTCTCTGTCAGGTCATTTTCACAGAGATCTGTGTTACTGCCCCTTTCCTAGGTCTCACAGCATTTTGTCCTTGCGGGTTACAAAACCTGATCTAGGCTCAAAACTTGATCTAGCTGAATCAACCTACTGGCTCGCTAATGCTGCAAAACACATTTCTGCCTTCCAGCTCCTCATATCCACAGATGTCTGATATGGCTTCCCCTCTTGGATGGGCTCTGGTGCTTGTTGAGCCCTTCCATGAACTAATTCATCTCCGCACAGCAAAATAAAACGTTTGGGGGCATTTTGGGGGGTGGGTGGTAAAGCTCGGTTCCCTTTTCCCTGGTTTAGCAGGCTGAACTGGATGAGTGCATTGTTCACTGAGTACCAGAAACAGGGAAACAACAAAAGCATGTGGCAGAGAGCAGGGTAAGAAAAAGGAATAGGGAGGAAGGAATGGCAGCAAGCAATTAGATGGGTTTTATCACCAAACTGTACCTGAGTACCCTCTCTGCAAACATATTCCATATTGTTGTTGGAGACAGGGTTCCTGGGTAATGCAGACCCTTGGTATGGGCATTTTTATGTCGTTGTAAACTCAGTTTCCAGGAGTGAGTGGTATAAATCTCTCCACCTACAGCAGGCAATCCTGCTGCTACATCCTTTAAGGAAGATCACTAGCTAGCTATTCATACAGCTCAAGGGAGCTGCTTTTGTATTTTAATGCATCTTCTATCTATGGCATTGACATCTAAGGCACTCGGTCTCTCCGAGACCTTTTCAATTCTGGCTGAGATTTCCTGGAATGGTAGTCACCCATTTTTCTCTATTGTTAAACTGTTCTTTCACATAATTTTGTTAGCTCCCCTTCTGCCCTCCACCTCAGGCAAAGCTGCCCGTACCTCATTATTAACTCTCTGGTTGTTTCTTCACTCCTGGCTGCCATTCTTTCTTGTGCTGCAATGGGACGCTGAGGAACCATCGTTGTATCTGCTTCCCTAGTGGGATGTTGCACGACAGTGAGCTTGTTCTCAATTTAAAAAGTGAATAAAATCTCTGATTCTAGAGAAGACAAACACTCCCAAGTATTTGAGTATCTGCTGTACCTTGCAAAAACTTGGCACTACTTTATTTTCCTGCCTGGTTGTGTGACTGGGAGTGTGCATTACCTGTCATTTCAGCTACTGCGTGATCACTATGGTATTTTTTTCATTTGGACTTGTAGGATTTTTCAGCTGCTTTCTTTATGAGGCTGGATTCCCTTCACTTATTTCTTCCCTGATTTCTTAACCTTAGAAGTACCAGCCTTAGTCTGCCTGAATTTTTAATTTTTTTCTCTTTCTCTCTTCCAAACTAACTAAAAGGAGAGCAGAGATGTCGTGGAACAATATGAAGTTATTGCACACTGAGGAAATAGGGATTTACTAAGCAACAAAAAGAAAAGCTAGAAAGAGTTCACTGAAAATACTGAAATTTCTCTCAGCTCCTGCTCCTCCATTTTTCTGGCTCTTGTGTAATCCTCTGGTGTTTTCCAGCTTAAATAGGCCTTGAATTCCTAAGGTAAAAATTATAAACAAAATCCAACAACTTGAATATCTTCGTACACATCAAAAGAAGGCTAAAGTAGGACCCTCCCTGTTGCAAGTCATCTTGCAATAGTTGCTACATTTCCTCCTGGAATAGTAAAGAGCATCTTTGTAACACTTCCATAGGTGTATTTCAGGTTCTGCCATTCATTTTATGACCCTGGGTAAACTGCTTCTTCACTCTGTACCTTTGTTTCCTACTGCAAAATGGTACTAATAACACTCACCCATTTCTAAATAACTTGTAACATTAAAATATTCATTGCTAGCAAATCCTTTGAGATCCTTTGAGGTGAAGTTCTGCAATCATGCAAAATGCTTTTCTAGCAAAATGAACCCCCCAGCTAAAATCACGTGTGCATACATACATTACTGAATTTCATCTTATATTTTGTTTCAGTCATGCACTTCAGCTCATCTGTGTAACAGGAACCAACAGAGAGGGCCAAATTTAGAATTCAGCCGCAAATAATGGATTCTAAACTTAGCATTATATTAATATCAACAAGAACAAATCTGGAGTACTTGAAAAGTGTGTTCCAGATTGCTGCCTGAGGATTTTATTTGAATCTCATGACAGTCACAAGAAAAGGGTGAAAAGACTTTCAAAGTAGAAATTTGCTTTGTGTGCTGCAATGTTACAGGAAATCCAATATATGTTATTTTATGGTAATATCTGTTACTTAGAAAAACACTCCCACAGAATACACCCAGATTTTGCAAAAATTCAAACAGCCATGAAATAAATCCAGAGGTAATAAACAAAGAATGCCAATGGATTTATCCTTTTGCACTGCATCTGTTAAAAAATAACCAAACCAAAACATAATTTCTCTGATGGTTTGATTAATTTGACCACACACAGCAGAAACTAGACTAAACTGCACCCCATACTAAGACTGATTTACACAGCTTTTTGCTCTTTAAAAGGACATGCAGGTCATGGCCCAAGTGTTTCAACTCAGATTGGCACCATCAGTGGAATACAGCCCTAAATCACTTTTGTATCTATGTGTCTATTCATGTAAGTAGATTATTCTACTGCAGTCTGTTTCTGGTAACAATAACAATGCGTGGTCCTAGCTGAGCCCAAGTTTTGGACCTGGAATTAGGAACTGCATTTTGAATATGCCACAGTTTGTACGTGTGCATGGGTGGTAGTTGAGGGATGGGCTTCTGTTTAGTGTCAAGTTCGAATCAGCTGCAAAATTTGGAACCAGCAGGTAACTGCTCTAGAGTTTGGTCTGGTCCCACCTTCTGTCTGTTTACACTTACTACAACAAACTCAGTAACTGAAGTTTAGCAGAATGAGATCCAAGGAATTTTATTCCATATTTCATCTGCTGATTACCTTTTCCCCTGTGTTCCCCCTGATGTGCCCCTTTAAATCTTCCTGTCTTTTCCCACTTCTTTCTCTGCCATTTTCAAACTCATTTCTCTTTTTCTTGACTCTTTCTTGTTCTCCTCAGGCTTAGTGGCTAGTTCTCTCCATCTCTCTGAATTACTTGTCATTTCTCAGCTGTCACAGACCCTCAGAGCCCTGGCCTTCTGTCTCCTTATTAAAGGGCCTGTCATTCTAAAGGGCTTTTTTGTTTCCAGTTCTAAAACAAACATGTTTTTATTATTTTAACAAAATCTGACTTCAGCAAAGAAAGTCAATCAAAGGGCTTGACTTCAAACCTTTTAATTTGGCTGTGTTTGTGTTTCATGGCAAGTATGAACATGGAGGTATCTGAAGCCGAGCGCTGAAAGCCAGTTCATGGCTGGAGGTTTGGGGAGGTGGGGGTGGCAAGCGGATGTTTTCCGGAGTTTTGGTCACCATGTGCTTACTACACAGCCTGGTCTTTGTGAGAGCAATCTGGACCTCCCCTCACCCTCTCCCATACTTACTGTAAAGGTATAGGCTGGCATTTGTGACTCCCAGCTTGTTGGCAGCCACGCAGGTGTAGTTCCCGTAATGTTCCTCAGTCACGTTGGCCACCATCAGCAGAGACTGGCTCCCCGTGCTCTTTATCTCCAGACCGTTGGCGCTGTTTATCCTGGGGAGACAGGAGAAAAGGTGTCCAGTGCAATGGCAGGTGTGTATTGGGAAGGAAATCACTGCTTCAGCAGGCAGTAAACCAAAGTCATTCAGCCCAGCTGGCAGGTGAGGATGGAGGGAGACAAGAGGATGCTTGAGGAGACCAAAGAAGGCATTGATGGAAAGGAGGAGGGAATGAAAGGAAGAAGTGTAGAGGGGTGAAATGCCACTGGTAAAGCAGTGGAGAAGCAAGAAAAGCCAAAGGAAATGGAGGAAGTCTTTACCTAGCACTGACTAACACTTGGAAATTAACCCTTTTCTCATTTTCTCTCATAGGCAAATCTGAGTAGCTCAGATCATACAGCTGGGGGCAATCTTGCATTTCAGCAGCTTCTTCCCCAAGATGAAGGCATCTAGAGTGGCATTACCTACTTGGAGACTAAGACTGCCTATATATTTTTTTGTCTTTATCATGGGCTATTTAATGTACGAACATTGTCAGGAAGAAAGCTCTATTGATGTCTTAACTGTGTATTGGCCCATAACTGACTTAGAGGGAAGAGCTCCATCCTCTGCAATTTCCTTCAGCATCCCCAGCAAAGAGGAGGATTGCTTCCTCCTGCCCTGACCATGCTGGCTCTGCCCAGTCTGATGGGACCATCACGACTTACACGGTTTGTAAAGAACAATTTGTTTGAGGACAAGAGCTGGGGAGGATGATAGGTGATTTCCTGAGGATGCTCTATTGAGTGCATGGAAGAGGAGAGGGTCTTACCTGGTATCATCTCTATACCACTCAAAATCAGGCGTGGGCACTGCTGAGGCCTCGCACCGGAGTAAGGCTTGTCGTCCTGTGGCCGCTTCATTGCTCTTGGACTCTGTGATGGTGGGGGGATCTGCAGAAGGGAAACACATGGTCATTTCACACTCTTCCAAGTGGACCAAAACAGTGAAACTATGTCAGGGCTGGCTTTCTCATGCAAACCATTTGGGCAGGTGGAGGCCCACAGGTGCTGCTTGCTGCGGCACATGTTCCCCACTGCTCCTCTGGAGAATACCTGCTCTTTGAACTCTTCCTAATACACTGTGTTAGCATCACTCCCTACGCGTGCTTCTCTTCAGCAACACTGAATAAAGTTCTGTCATAAATGCATAGGCATACACAGGCAGAATTAAGGTTAATGACAGACTTCTGCAATTTATGAATATTTACCTGTGGATCTCTAGTTCACATGGACTCATCAGAAAAAAAGATGAGAGAAAGACTTCATCAAGGGTAAAGGAAGACAGCAGAAGTAAAAGGAATAATGTAGGAATTTAACACGTGTATGAAAACTATTTTCGATACAAACTCTGTGTCTAATGTTGAAACTAATAAGAAAGGAAAGAACTCACAGTATCACAGTATCATTCTGGTTGGAAAAGACCTTTAAAATAATCTAGTCCAACCACTACCCTAACTCTGCCACATCCACCACTAAACCCTGTCCTCTGGAACCACATCTGTCTTTTTAGATGTATCCAGTGATGGTGGCTCAACCACCTCCTCAGACAGGCTGGATCACCAAGTCCAACTGCCATCCCAGAACAGGACAACCCCAAAGTTCACACCATGTCCCTGAGGGTGTTGTCCAAGTGTTTCTTGAATATTGTCAGGCTGGGTGCCATTACTGCTTCCCTGGGGAGCCTATTCCAGTGCCCCACCACCCTCTTGGTGAAGAATTTCTTCTCAATATCCAACTTAAACCTCCCCCTGCACATCTTTCTACCATTCCCTCAGGTTCTGTCATTGGGGACCAGAGGGAAAAGGTCAGCACCTACTCCTCCTCCTTCCCTAATCAGGAAGCAGCAGCTGCGATGAGGTCTCCCCTCGGTCTCCTCTTCTCCAGGCTGAACAGACCAAGTGCCTTTAGCCGCTCCTCATATGGCATCCTCTCTAAACCCTTCACCAACCTCATGGCCCTCCTCTGGACACTCTCCAGTAGCTTTATATCCTTTTTGTACTGTGGTGCCCAAAACTGCACACAGTGCTCAAGATGGGGCTGCACCAGTGCAGAGTAAAGTGGGACAATCACCTCCCTTGACTGGCTGGCTATGCCATGCTTGCTGCATGCCAGAACCCAGTTGGCCCTCCTGGCTGCCAGGGCACACTGCTGGCTCATGATCAACTTGCCATCGACCAGAACCCCCATATCCCTCTGTAGGACTGCTCTCCAGCCTCTCGCTCCCCAGATATATGCACATCCAGGGTTACCGTGTCCCAGGTGCAAAATCCGGCATGTCTCCTTGTTAAACTTCATGCAATTGGCAATTGCCCAGTTCTCTAATTTGTCCAGATCCCTCTACAGGGCCTCTCTGCCCTTGAGAGTGTCAGCAGCTCCTCCCAATTTGTCTTGCCTGAAAACTTAGTAAGTAGGCGTTCAAATCCTGCATCTAAGTAATTTATGAATATATTAAAGAGTACTGGTCCTAAGATGGATCCCTGTGGAACCCTGCTACTGACCAGTCACCAGCCTGATGTGACCCCATTTACTATGACCCTTTGAGCTCAACCCATCTGCCAGTTTCTCACCCAGTGCATTATGTGCTTGTCCAGCTGGATGCTGGACATTTCATTTAGAAGGATACTATGAGAGACAGTATCAAAGGCCTTTCTGAAATCTAGAAAGATTACATCAATTGGCTTCCCTTGGTCAAGTAGGTGGGTAATCTTGGCATAGAAAGAAATCAAGTTAGTCAAGCAGGACCTTCCCCCAACAAACCCATGTTGGCTGGGACAAAGGATGGTGTTGTCTTTTAGGTGGTTTTCAATAGCTCACAGAATAAACTTCTGAGGTAACAAAAACTGAGGAAACATGTTGAGACACTTCCCTTAGGCATCCTAAGTTAGAAATCCTTCCTAAACCTCCTCGGATATCATGCTTTGTCACAGGTTCCAAGAGGACTTGCTCATGATTGCTCTGTGTGAAGCCTGCCCTCAGCCTAGCATGGTGCTGCCACCCCTGCATGCTTTGAGAGTTGTGGAATGGGCAAAAAAAACTTGGGAAACACATTGGTGTGCTCCACTGGAGGAAGATCTCAATGCTGCCTGGGTGCCAGGCAGGGCAGGCACTGGCATCTTCAGTCCCAGTCCTATGTTCCAAATGTTAAAGCGACAAGCTTGACATGTTAAAAGGCAGAATGATTTCCACCTTGCTACTGAGAGAGAACGGGGAATTAGTGCCTTGTCTCTCATCTCTTATACTTGCATACTCTGAGATTACGGGGCTGCAACTCAGACAGTTATTTTTCTGAGACTCAAGTCACCATAAAGCACACTCTGCATCTGCAGACTACAGCTCCGCCATCTGTATCCGTCCCAGCACTGAAAGGCCAAAAGAAGCATCAAAATGGATTGTGTCAGTCAATGAAAAAAGTAATTTTGTCTGGAAAATTTATGGAAAGAAGTTTGTTTGTGAACACATTAGCCATCTCAATGCGATCCTTTTCCTGACCTTAATCAGGATTTTATGCAGGGCTTTAGGGATATTGAAGTGCACCCTCTAACATCATAACTATTAATAAGTGCACATAAATAGGATTCTACATTCAAAGGGTCTAGGTTCATGTAAATATTTTAATTTGGAAAAGAGAAGGGGTAATAAAAGGATAGTGAGGGTGATTTTTTTAAGCATCCTTCTTCGATTTTTTTGGTTCAGGCAGTATATCTTCTTGCCATCTGCAGCGAGACAAACCTTTTCCATTTCACTGAATCCAGCGCAAGAGGTGAATCACAAAATGAACAAGCACCTTTCTACAGGCCTAGAAAATGACCCTGGCAGGCATATGCTCCCTGGACTGCTGCCGGGGAGCCTCGCCCCTGGCTCCCAGCAGGCCCTGCCTTAGCCACCCTCCTTGCCTTTTCAAAGGATGGAGCCCAGAAGGGTGGACAGGCCACACCTCAGCCACCACTGCTTTTGCCAAGGCACTGTGACCCCATGGCTGTCCCCTCAGAAAAGGGCAGTTTGCTTCCTGCAGTGGTCTCCCAGGGGAAGGGGCAGGCGATGGCCCTTCAACAAATCAGCCCACTGGGAAAGCAGCCACTCTGTGTTTAACTGATTGATGCCAGGGAAACCAGGAGCCTATTCCCTTTAGCTGTTTCCTCCTCTCACTCTTCCCCGGGCCTCAGTTTCCCTATCTGTGATGTGCAAGGACCATTACGCAGGAAGCCTGAAGGTGGTAGTGTCAGACCAAAACAAAGCGAGGATGCTCTCCTGCAGTCTGGGCTGACAAGCTGTATGTTCCACAGCATCAGCAGATCATAAGAGATGGCCAGGAAGCTCCTAAGGTTGGGCAGGTCCCATTTTTCAAACTTAACAGTAGTTTTTCCAGTTTCTCATGCTTCTGGTGTAGTTTAAGGAAGAAAGATAAGGAAAGATGGATTCAAATGTCTAGCTTTCATTCTCCAAACAGGACCGGCTTTTTTTTTTCCCCCTTGTGCATGGCCCTCATGGCCTCTTACGTTTTTACCCTTAATTGCCAAAGAAAAGATCTGTCCTGAAAGTATTTATGAATTGATTACATTAAAAACTAGGCCACATAATAATATTACAATGCTCTATCACATTATATTTCCATATATTCCAAAAGCAAAAATGTTTAAGACCTTACCGTAGCATAGTTTTTATGAGTTGAAACTAAGTCAAAATCAAACATTCTGACTTCATACAACAATCTGTTTCAACCATGTTAAAAGCATCATTGAAATTATGTTTCACAGAAATATTTGAAAATATTAATTGGTTTTCATGGAATGTCTTGGGTTTGTAAACTCAGCTGCTTTTGACAGGAAAAAACCCTCAGCAGTTTTAGTGCAGAAAATCTGCTACAATTTCACATCAATGCTAAATCTGGCCCATGAAGCAGCCAGTGTTAAACCACTGCCACCCAATTTCTCCAAGAACTATTAAAAACTCTGTGGATCCTGAAGGTGCTGCAGGGAGCCTGTAACTAATACTATGGTGTATAAACTGAAGAAGGTCAGGAGAGGATATACGTTCCATCCATCCCTCCATCCATCCATCCCTGGTGCAAAGGTATTAGCCTCCAAGCAAGAAAACAGAGCAGATATATAGAGATATTCACTTTAAATTATTCCAGTGCCAAATATGAGCCATACAAATGCAGAGTTGGACATATACAGACATAGGATTATACAAGTAACAGCTGTCTGAAATATGTCACTGTGAGAGAAGTACACCAGCAGAGTGAAATGGACATCTGTCTAAGTACATATGGGTGACGGGATCCATGCCCCACTCATACAGGTGTGGATGTAAGGCACACAGGTAACTGTGCCTCTTGATGTTTTCAGCTGGATTGCCATACCCTTTGGCCAAACCCCTTAGCAGCATAGAAGTCAAGTTTTTGCACTCTCTCATTAACACATGCCTCTCCCGGATGTTCCCCCGGGTGCCTGGGCTGCGATACCCATGTAGGCACTGCTGGGATGGCCGGGTGCAGGCAGGCGTGAGGCTGCTCTGAGTCAGCTGAACCCTCCCTTATCTCTCCTTGCCGCCTTGCTGAAGCTTCTCTTCACGCTACTGTTCCCCCGAATACCAATGAGTGAAAACAAGGCATTGCCAGACTTTCTGAGGGAAGAAACAGGGGCTGCTCACAGCTTCTCTCTTTTCTTTTTTTCTCTCCCTGTGATAAATGTTTGATTGCAGTTTATTCAGCACCTGACCCCATTTTGGCTCATAGAATGGTTTGGATTGGTATGAACCTTACAGATCATCTAGTTCCAACCCCCATACCATGGGCAGGAACACCTCCCACTAGACCAGGTTGCTGCAAGCCCAATCCAACCTACCCTTGAACACTTCCAGATGGGGAACATCCACAACGTCTCTGAGCAACCTGTTCCACTGTCTCACCCTCACAGTCACAGAATGACAGAATCTTAGGTGTTGGAAGGGACCTCAAAAGATCATCTAGTTCAACCCCAGTGTCAGAGCAGGATCACCTAGAGTGAGGCTTACTGGTCTATAGTTACCCACGTCCTCCTCCTTGCCCATTTTGAAAACTGGAGCGACATTTGCTTTCCTGCAGTCCTCAGACAGCTCTCCTGTTCCCCACAACTTACCAAAGATGATGGAGAGTGGCCTAGCAATGACTTCTGCTAGCTCCCTCAGCACCCATGGGTGCATCCCATCAGGACCCATAGATTTATGGATGTCCAGGTTGGTTAATTGAGCTCTAACCCAGTCCTCATCAACCAAGGCAAACTCCTCCTTTATCCTGACTTTCTCTGGGACCTGAGGGGTCTGGAGCTCCTGAGGACAGTCTCCAGCAGTGAATGAAGACAGAGACAAAGAAGGCATTCAGTAACTCTACCTTCTTTGTATCCTCTGTCACCAGGGCACCCACCTCATTCAGCAGTGGGCCTATCTTGCCTCCAGTGTTGGTTTTGTCTGCAATGTATTTCAAGAAGTCCTTTCTCTTGTCCTTGGCCTCTCTTGCGAAGTTTAATTCCAAGGAGGCCATAGCTTTCCTAGTTGCCTCCCTACATCCTCTGATAACAGGCTTACATTCCTCCCAAGTGGCTGGCCCGTCCTTCCATGATCCATAGATTCTCTTTTTCCATTTGAGTTTGACCAGCATTTCCTTCTTTAACCATGCAGGTCTCCTGGCTCCCTTTCTTGATTTACTACCTGTTGGGATTATATGGTCTTGAGCTTGGAAGAAGTGGTCCTTGAATGTTAATCAACTATCTTGGGCCCCTTTACCTTCTAGTACCCTGTCTCGTGAGACTTCCCCTAGCAATTCCCCTTGAAAAGGCCG
>NW_009953386.1:2524806-2530148 GCF_000747805.2 Chaetura pelagica | reverse complement strand
TCCGGCTGAAGTCCAGGGTCGTGATCCTGCTTGGTATTCTGTTCCTACCACACAATATCCTGAACTCCACCATCTCACAGTCACTGCAGCCAAGGCTGCCCTCAATTTTCACTGCTTCAACCAGCAGTGCTCCTCTCCTAGTTGGCTCATCCACCATTTGCATCAAGAAGGAACTTCCTGGACTGTGAATGGCTGGCTGAGTAGGCCCTCCAGCAAATATCTGTGTAGATAAAATCCCCCAGAAGAACCAGGGCCAGTCAATAATTTGTTCCTAATATCTAACCTAAATCTACCCACTTCCAGCTTAAAGCCGTTACCCCTTGTCCTACCACTGCATGCCCTTGTAAATAGTCCCTCCCCAGCTTTCCTGTAGCCCCTTCAGGTACTGGAAGGCCACAATACGGTCTCTCTGGAGTTTTCTCTTCTCCAGGCTGAACAATCCCAACTCTCAGGCTGTCTTCGTAGGAGAGGTGCTCCAGAGCCCTCCCAGAAAGGTTTCCTTATTTATCCTAAAGTCACCCTGCCCATGGTCAAAGCTCTCCCCATTGACCTGCTCCATTTGTGATGTACTCACAGTTCACAGTGACCCGGACTTGCTTGACATCTGCTGAAGCAACCTCATTGGCAGCTTTGCATTCGTACTTGCCCGATTGCTCTCGTGTGATCCCTAGGATCTCCAGATACTCCTCCTCGCCTTCAAACTCTCTCCCTGGTAGGACAGAAAAACACAGATGGTGGCTCCATTAGTCATTCAGATTTGGGAAGCCTTTGGTATATTTTCTAGGGAGGAACAATCACTACAGGGATTATGCAAATAAACAACTATCATGAGTGATTTTAAAGTTATTTCAGAAGCCATATCAGCAAGATACTAGCATTTTATTTAGTTATGGAAAAGTTGCATTCTGAAAATCTGGAAGGAATCATACAAGCAGTACCAAAGTGTTGCATCTCACAGGCTGTCCAGGCCAAGAAAAACCTCCATCATGTGAGACTGAAATAAGTTCATTGGTGTGATAGTCGAGTACCAGAGGAGGTTAGTCAGCCTGTGGGTGATGTGCTGGTTCAGGTCTAGATGAGTCCTCAGCTGTGGTGATGTACTGTCAGCACCTTTTTTTCCACTGCAAAACTGTGAAAAATGCCTTTCTGTCTCTCAGACCAACCACCACCCTGAAGCCTCATCGATCAGATCGAGCTACCGTTAAAACATGACCAAACTGAGAAACAAAGTGTAATTTGATCCGTGGAGACCAATAATCACCACAAATCCCTGATCTACTGTACATACAAAATGACATATTTAAACCATGCTGCCTTGCTAACAGAGTTTTGAAAGCTGTTACTTGAGCATCAGGGTTACAGCTGGGGACAGGAATCAGGGGAGGTCTGTGGCCTTGCTTTTAATTCAGTGTATGACCTTGGGTGAGTCAGTCCCTCACTCTCCTCAGAACTGCAGCTAATAGCCCCCCATCCCCCATCACCTCCTGGTCAGAGAAGGGCAGTGAGGTTAACCCATGTAAAACACATTCAAATTGTTGGATGAAAGGTGCCAGGAAAGCACAAAATGTTATTGGTATATTTATCCTATTCCTTCAGAATGCAAAGTAAGGCTCTTCCAAGAAAGAATCTCAATGGCATTGGTAGCAGTGTGAAGGGAGATGCTTCCCTCCTCTGAGGGGGCTACAAGCACTGGTCAGCAGCATGCAAAGCCACAAGCCCCATCTGCATGCCTGTGTATATTTAGAGAAAATGTCCCTCAAACCTTAAAAGGTAAAAGCCAGATTAAGAAAACAAAAAAAGGCACATCACAAGGGCTCCCATTGAGGGTCCTCAGAGAGTGATCAGATTTTCCACTTCTGAAACCCTGCTCACTTCACATATGTGCTTAGTGTTGTTTGATGGAATCCAAATAGTGCCTGCAAGGATGAGGCTGTTGTCCTTGGCTGTGTGGCTCTGTGGCACACAGGCTTGCTGCTGGCCAGGTCTGGCTGGCCACACACACTTGCCATGCCAGCTGCATGCATTTCCCTTCCACATCAGAGAGAAGGACTTCTGCAGCTTCAAAATTTGCTCAGAACTCTGTTCCTTACACAATTGTTTTTGCCCCTTTTAAAAAAAAAATTTTCCCCTCCAGGCAATTTTCAGAACAATTCTAGGGGAAAACCACCCCCCATCACAGAAACTCAGCATGAAAACAGTAGTATAACTATTAAATTGATGCAAAGACAAGGTTTCCCCTCTCTTTTAGTGGGGCTAGCTGGCAGTCCCTTTTCCAGCTCCTACCAGATGTTCAGGTAAACGGAAATCTCCTTGCTATGTCTAAAATTTACAGCTACTCTGATGCAGGTTTTTGCACCCCCTAGCACTTTGCTGAAGGGCCTTACTGCATGGCAGCAGTGTATTTTACAAGGTAGGGAGGAAAAGTTGGCTCTTGACACCCACCCAGTGGAGCAGGACGCAGCTCTCAGTCCTCTGCTGAGGCTGATGCTATGAATAATCAGTGGAGAAGGAAGCAGAGTGAGATTTTCATGGCTAATTTTTGTCCCTGTAAGTCATGAATATGTTAGGGAACCTTAAACCCTATAGGACCAGAGTTTAGGTGAGTCATAGAAGAAGACACTTCAGTCACCATCTAGCCCATTCCTCAACCTCAAGGAAGGATGCATGGGTCATGACAGGGAAACAGCCACCTTCTGCCCTCTAGCAGCAGTGAATCTGCAGCTGCTCCAGATGATCTGTTCCTGTGCTTTGCTGTCCTTACCACTGGAGCAGTTTCCCTGAAGTTTGACCTCAGTCTCTCTTGCTGTAATTTAAAGCTATTAGTTTTGTCTTAGCCACTATAGAAAAAAAGAACAAATCATTCCCTCCTTCTCTGCAATAGCCTTTTATCAACTTCTAAATCACTTCTGTTCCTCCCTCAGTTGTCATGGTTTTTTTTTTGGCTGAACATTGCCAGGGTCTTTCAACCTTCATCTGTAGTGAGGTTTTTTAGACCCTTGATCATGCTTGTTCTTTGCTTTTAGACCTCTGACAAAGTCACATTTTTCTCCAGTGCAATACCCCAAACAGAAGACAGCATTTCAGATGAGGTGTTAGCATGGCTGAACAGAGATGAAGGATTGCAGCACAACTCCTGCACTGTGCTACTGCCTGTACAGCCAATACGCTGTTTGTGTTTTTGCCATTGCATGACTAATTTTTGGTTGGGAACTCTTAATTCCCAGATCTTCTTATCACATACTGCTACCTGCTAATAATGTTCTTTGAAAATCCCACCCCAAATTTGAGCTGACAACCAACACTCGTCTCCTTTCATAGCAGCACTCCCAGTTGGTAGGTCAGCCAGTTGACTGGAAAGTTAATCAGACATCAGGGAAAGACTCACAAAGAAAAGGTTAAAACGTAATTTGCCTCTGCTTTGCAAATCATTTGCTCTGCAATTCTGCCTTGTTTATACACAGGGTTCATTTCAAGTGGGACTTGCTTCTTCTGCAATTTGCCCTTGTCACAAGACTGTCACTGTAATGCAAAGAGGGTTGAGGGTGACTTAACCAGCTCTAATGGAGTGGCACCCTCATTAAGGGTGCTGTTAAGTCTGTCTGTCAGACAACCACATCAATGGAGCTCCAAACTATCCTAAAAGGGTACATATTTTCCTAAGTGAAGATGTTTTTCAGCTTCTCTCCTGCATACATACATGCACCTAAAGTCTAAACCATGCACCATGTCCAGCAGGAGACCTTTCACAGCTGCACACAACCCTTCTCAAGAGCTGATGAGCTGCTGGTTTGCCCAGTGAAGGTCTCTGGGAATGAGTGAAAGGGAGCACTTCTGTTTTAAAGAGCATGCCAAAGATATCAATAGGCTTATTCAGCTGCTCATTCCTGGGTCCTAGGACACACATATGAGTGTAACACATCAGAGGAAGTTTCTGTGACAGTCTCTTGCTGAAATAGTGGTAGCACTGTACTTGTCTCTTCACTGGTGACCTGTTTCAACCCTGGGTATCAACACTTTGCTACAAGAAGTCAGTTACTCTTCACTTGCAAGACAAACTCTTTTGCTTGCAGCCCTGTCCCCTCCAAGAGTTAACCACTAACCATTAACCAGTTAACCATTTCTAACAAATAGCATTTATATAAAATTGCGTGTCATAGTACAGATCAGGGAGAGGAAAGATGTATCACAGTGTGTTAGAAAAATGTCAGGTTGTGATATCTTGCACAGAGCTGTAGAGATATTTTCATTAATTCACCCTGGCAGCCAGATTAGGTGAGTCATATTAACTGTAACCTCTAAGGCAAAGGGATGTGGGGGGGCATGAGCAGAGCTTTATACACCCAGCAAATCTACAAATGTTTCCATGCAGGAGCCAGCTGTGGCAGGGAGCTGATGTGCAGTTTATCAAGGCAGGGAGGGAGAAAGCTTGGACAATGCTCTTTGGTATGTATTCTATTTGGTCAAGAGAGGGACTGCCAGCTCCTGGTAAGCGAGCCACTCCATTCCCATTAAGAGAAGACGTTTATCTTGAGGGTGTCATCCAGATACAAAATCCTGACCCTACTGCCAAACCTTCCTTGTAGACAAGGGTTGTCCCCTGGCTGTTTTTTCTGGTTCAGCACAACCCCTTCCCAGGAAGGGGTCTTCAAGGTTACCCTGGGGAGAGGGGGGATGACACTTCATGCAGCGCAGCTCTTCTCATCCCAAAGCACCCCTTCCCATGACTCCAAGCAAACTTCCTCCCTGAAGGTTTTTTTGCCTTTCACATGTTCATAGTCAGCATGGTTTGTTTCTGCAGCCCCACTGAACACTGTCTTGCCAAGCTGTAGCTCCTTAACTCCATCCCAGTAAAAGAGAAAGAGGAGCTTTCTGCTCTGGAGGCTGGAGATAGAGAGTACAAGCCTGGGAGGCTTGACAATCAAACCAACAGGGAACGAGCCTGAGCAGAGTGAGCCAGGCATCTGCCTGTGCTCAGAACTGACAGAGCCCTTTTTACAGAGGGCTCTGCGGCAGATGTCTTTGATGTGTGCAGTAGGAAGGCTTTGAAGGACCACATGCCTCAGACACATTTCCTATCCCCTGGCTTTCTAATTGAACCCAGTAAAGTAAATAATGAACCCAAACAGTAAACCTGCTCTGCAGTGCTAGCTTGCTCACAAAAAGCCCTCCTCTCCCTCCTGGAGACAGCCTTGTACAACCCTATGGGCTCTGCGTATCATCCCTTGTTGATATGCACACCTACCTATGAGAGAGATATAGAATATATATATTATGTATTTTATAAATATATGTGTGTAGAAATGCGGACTTGGACTCTCCCCATGTATTTATGGGTCCTTCCC
>NW_009953386.1:2492783-2524775 GCF_000747805.2 Chaetura pelagica | reverse complement strand
AAACTCTTCCTTTCTAGAAATGGCACATAATCAGATGAAACTCCACTTGTGCTGTGTGCCAACAGCTCTTTCAGGTAGTAAAGGGACCACCAATGCATTCAGCCACATGCTCTACCAGAAAGGCCTTTACCTTCATGCCCTAGTTCGTTACATCTCCAAAGAGAAAGCTAATCTGGAAGCAAAGGTGGCGGTCACATTTTGCTCCATCCTCTCCTGTTTGTGCATCCAACACAGGGGTCTTTCTTGTGCAGAAATTACTTCAGTTCCTTTTTTTATTATTACTTTTTTAACACTGTTGTGCTCTTAAACTAAACTGAAGTTCAGGCCCACTGAAAAGTATCTGTTTGCATTTGGTATGTGGAGAAAGAGATCAGATACTCTGCTTCTGTTGTCTTTTTTCCTTCCAAGCCTCTTTGTAGTTGTGAAGAGGGGAGAGCAGAAGGGGTTATGGATCTTTGTTGGGCCCTCATCTGCCTAAAACAAAATGCAAGAGGATAAAAAAGATTGCAAATCAATGAATGTCATTTGAAGTTTTTTTGTGTGTAGCAACTTCCAGTGCTGAACTGTGGTTTTTGTTCTCACTGCACTCTCCATTTCTTGTTTAAGTTTTTGCTCACCTAACTTTGCTCCTTCCCTCTGCACCTTGCATTCCCTGGGAACAGGCTTCTGAAAGACGAAAATAGCTAAGGGAGCCTTTGATTTTTTTTTATTTTTTTTTTTTAATCTCCAGCTATGTTGTTTGTTTGGGTTTTTTTAATTCAAAACTTTGAAGTTTTTGTTCATCAGTCTCTGTCTTCTCAGCCATCACAGATTCCAATGAGCTTGGCATTTATTTTTTTTTTCTGTCCCTTAGTTGAAGAGGCTTGTTTTTAGCAAAGAGATCAGTGGAAAGAAGCAGATGGCAGATGAGCAAAGGCACAGCTAGTGCTACAGTGCTGCAGTGAGGAGGGAAGGCAGGAAAACCACTGTGGCATGGGAAATGGTGAAAATGGGGAAAGCTTGAGAGTGAGAGAAAAATAGATGGAGAAAAAATAGGGGTGGAATTAAGAGCGGGACAGCAGCTAGGAGAGGGAAACAAACAAAGTTAGATTCTCCAGTAACTGAGAAAATGGGAGTCAGCCACTGACAAAGAGAAATTCACTGAGACAGAGCAGTGAGAAAGACAGGAGGTGAGACAATGGCAAACAGAAATGTATGGCACAGAGAGAGGCACAGTCGTCCCTTGTGCAAAGGGAGCTATGAAATAACAACTGCCAGAGGGACCGAAACAGAGGGGTCACATGTAGTAAGGCAGTAATTACTCCATTTAAGCAGCAAGGCACAGCAGGGTATTTATTGTTTAAGCTGGCCTCACGCCTCCCATGGCCTTAGGTCTGTAGCTATTGCACGTAAACCAAAACACTAGTACAGTGCCAGGGAGGCCTCTGGCCTGGCTCTGGCTTCATGAATGAGAATGAGTCAGATCAGGAGAAAACACCCTGGCATGGTTTCCCCTGGTTTTCATGGCACCTAGCTCATCAGTGATTGCATTTTCTCCTTAGGTGCAAAACCGGCTGCTGTGCCTCCTGAGCCAAGGACTGTGCCTGAGGAGCTCCCTGGCTGGACCAGCACAGACACCTGCTGGCCTGGCCGGGGTTAAGAAAGCCTGTGATTTTTGAGGGAACTTTCTCCCCAAAACCCATGCACCTGACATGCAAAGAAAACCTTCCAGGTTGAGAGCAGCTTCCTCAGACTGAATGACATCTCTGTGCTCTCTCCCGAGGGATAGCACTGACCAAACCCAGCAGGAGAGACCACTTGGGACAACTGATGTCTCTGCCCAAGAGCTAGAAGCCAAGAGCTGACAGCTCCAACGTGGCTCGCATCCCAGCCCCAGGTGAATGTCAGTGGGAGACATCTGCTTGAAGCAGCCCCAGCAGGTCTGCTGCGTCTCTGAATTTCCACTCCCTTTTCCCTTGTATTCATAAATAACCACTAAAGGTCATCACACTCTCTCACACACAACCCTAAGTGTGGGCACGGAGCAGGTGTGAAATATACTACTGCATCTCAGAAACTGATTGGTTTTTTCCATTCAAAATCCATGTGAACGCAAAAAAGAAAGGGAACCATCCCCTGAAAAAAAAATCCAGCCCTGCTTCAGGTCAAAGCCTTCTGTTTGACCAGTGGTTTTCTTCTCCTCTTTGCTGAACCAGAAGAAGGACTTAATGCTCTGCCTTGAGATATAGCTTCAAAAAAGTTATTTCATGTCAAAGAAAAGGACTTTTTTTCAAAATCACTTACTGAATTTGAAAGCAAATTTGCTAACGCCTTTTTAATGAACACAAGCAGCCTTTTTTTGATAGATTAATTGCTCTTGAACAAAACTTGGCTGTGATGCCAATGTGTAAAGTAAATTATGAACCATGAGGTAAATTAAGTCATCTAATGTCATAGCTACAATATTATGGTCCCTAAATGTTGCATGCTGCAATGTGAGTTGTCATGACTATGCTACCAAACATCAAGCCTTAATTCTACTGCCAAGAAAATGACATATAAACATGAACAAACCAGCAGTTTCCCTGTTTCTGCATCCCCAAATTTCTGTCCACTGCCCTTCGGCAGTTACTTTACAACAACATGAAGCAGAAGTCATCATCAGCTTGAAGAATCACTGAGATGACACCAGAAGTTTGAGTGTCTTAAGAAGGAGTTGGTAAGCCCTCAGGGCTGAGTGGACCATGCTGGAGCAGCTAATAAAAAGGAGGTTGGAAACAGGAGGCCTGACAAAGAATCCCAGTCCAGGCACAGGTGTTATTTATTCCATGTGCACACATCAATGGCAGCACACCAAACTCTTGCTCCCAGCAGCGTAGTCAGCTCTGCAGGGAGCTTTGCCTGCTTCCTCCAGCACCTACACAAAGAGGATGGGGCAATGGTTGCCCCTGGCAAGAGGAACATTGGTGGGGAAAAAAAAAAAATCAATCGGTGTTTGTTTCCTGCTGTGTTAAGCACAGGAAGGTAATGCAAGCTGAGAGGTGAAGCAGGGAACTGGCTTTTCTTGCACATCATGGAAACCTATGAAAGGCAATTAAAATACAATAGCAAGCAGTCAACCGTTACAGTCTGCAGCGACTCTGTCAGCCTGTTTCCTCTCATTTGGCCTTATGTACTCCTTTCCCTGCAAGTTCTCCCATATTGGACAATGCACTCATGCTGTTATCCTTATACAGTCTGAAGACAAGTTCTTCCTCACAGACCCAAGATTAAAGAAAAAATCCACAGCAACAAGTCCCACTTGGGGCAAGCTCCACAAGAAGCTTGACTGAACCATATTGGTTTTGGCCTGCCAGTAAAGAGTAGGGATGGACTGCAGTGTAGTTCCTAGTTTAACTCCACAAATCTTTATGTTAGTCTCAGACCTTAGGAAAACATGATGATGCTCAGCAGTACCAACTGTGCCAGTCTGTCAAACTAGGAACTATAGGGCTGGTTTGTTCTTGGGGGCATCTTTAAAGATCCTTGTTATGTTCCTTACAAGAGTCTTGTGTCTCCCACAGAGCAAGACACACTCAATACACTCTTGTGCAAGAATCAAGGGACTTGTTTTCATAGGCATCCATGAAAATGTTTCCCTGTTTTTAAACACAATGGATATGTTCCCTTCTGTCTTATGTTGGCTCATATTTCTTGGGATGAGGGGGTAAGGATAAAAAAACCCAGACATTCAACTTAGCCCACAGAATTCCATCCTCTTATGTTTGAAAATTGGAAGAAGGTTTGAGAAATAAAATTGCCCCAAATTTACTTGAAATGGGAAAGAACATTACCTTGGAAGCTTACACATTACTGTGGCTCTTGCTCTGCAAGCTGGAGTCCAACATTTAATGGCCAGGTCACACAGTCCCTGAATCTCCTCCACTTTTGCAAGATGGCAATTCATGTAGCTCATCCCTGTTTTCAGTGATGCTACTCTGAATGCTGAGTTCACAACTAAAGACTGGGATTTCCGTATCAGCCTGGATCTTGCCACTGATCTTTTACACAGCTATAGTTTTCAACTGAGAAAATGAGGTCAAAGAGTTAAGCCACCCCTCAGCAAGATTTACCCTTTCAAAAACATGTCAGTGTGTTGTGACGCCTGGTGCCAATATTTGTATAGGTGGATTAGCTCCTTGAAAAATCGTTTTGTTTGCTTTTCTGTTGACCACTCTCCTTGCTGCAGTGTTTCTCAATTAGATCTAGCACAGTAACTGCCTGACACCATCCTCCATATCTGCTCCTGGTGGAGAAAGCGAAGGGGCTATTCGCCAGGTAGCACAACACGGAATCAGAAGATGAGGCTAAATGGCTGGATTTAGGATTGAGCAGGCCTGAAGCACTGCCAGGTATCAAGGCAAAGATCCCAGAGGTTTTGAGGCCAAGTGGGGTGTGCTGGGAAGATACTGTCTGAGCTCAGACACTGCAGGGACTTTTGATCAATTGGTCTGGCTCCTATGATATTATCATCTGAGGTGTCTGGTGTTGAATCATAGTGATAGGGGTCCAGCTGAATGATTCCTTCAGTTCCAGGATATTTAATTCCTATGCTGTTAGCCACTCCTTTGCTTTCTAAAGAATAAGGAGCTCTCTCTCAAACTTGCAGGGGAGGAGGAAGGCATTTGCTCAGTGACTAATACTGCAGCTTGTACAGTCCCAGAGGGCATCCAAGCAGAGAGAAAATACAGACCCTAATATTGAGCTGTTTTAGCTCCCTGATGTTTTCTACCATTGCCAGCACAGCTATTGGTCACCAGCACTATTGCAAACCATTGCTGTGAGGTAGGGTCTATCAACCAGGGATACAGGAGAAAGACTGAGAGCATCCAAAAGGGAGACGGTAGAAAACAGTGAGTAGAAGAAACAGTTTCAAAACAACTCCTTTGTGTATTCTTCCAGCTTACCCCATGAGTTTAGGAAGGGATTTGAGGAAAAACCAAAAAGATATTTCATGGCCTATGTCCCCATTCCCCAATTTCTTGTTGTGATACTTACAGAAAACTTCCAACAGCTGTAACTCTGCTGGCATGAGGAGAACACGGCCAATAATGTCAATCAGAAGTGTTTTACTGGGCTTCAACTCTCTGAATCCACCTGTCATGGACAGGAATCCACTTAACTTCTCCCCTCCTAACTCCCCAAATGCATTTGTCTCCTCTGAGGAGAGAAAATGGGCAGGAGCCCCTAGCTCCTACTGGAGCCACAGCCAGCCCCAAGACCCAAGAAGGCATGAACAGCCATCCATTTTATCTTAAGGCTCCTTTCTGTAAAGCTCCAGAAGGGCCAGGGGTTTCATTAGAGTGCATTTGCAACTGCACACTGGTGAGTTTTACTGTAACTGTGACACCAGTTGCTCTAATTAAGCCAACACAGAGCAGGCCACCTTAATCACCAGCATGATTTCTCCTTCCTTGAGGAGAGAGGAGAAGAGGAATGAAAACCGCTAAGACAGAGGGAAGAAGGGGAAATGTGCAGAGTCCATTTGCTCCTAGTTCCTCAATTTAGAGCACTAAGTGATGTCTCTCATTTCTGTAAAGATTAATGTGAGCTTCTGATGGCATATTTTATTAAATGGTTATAAAATAATTAATGTTTGAAAGCAGGGTTTCCAAAAGCCACTAAATGCTTTAACAGGAAAAGACCCGGTGGCTTTCAATGGCATTTGTGCTTGCAAGTCACTCAGGTGCACTGGAAAGCTTCACCTCTACTCCCTTATTCAAATCAGTGCCTCATTTACTCCATCAGCCTGACCTTGCAAAGCTATATGGAAGAAACTAAGGGCAGGGGTGAAAACCATAAGCCCTCTAGGGAGAGGGTCCATGTTCTGTCAACCTTGAGTGGAGGGAGGAGGTACCAGCAGCACACAGCCTGCCTGAGAAATCCATCAGCTGAGGAGTAAGCACCCAGACACCAAGGACACCAGAGGAAATAACAGCACAATAATTCCCAATCTGACTCTTCCAAAGTCTGCAACAGGGAGGCACATCCGTCCCTGAGACAAGGCATGCCAGCAGGCCAGCTAGAAATGCTGCTGGCAGGCTAGGAGGCCAGTGGGCCAAAGCTTAATAGGAAAACAGCAGTGATTTGTCTCCACCACTATTTATGTTTCAAGCTCATGACAGGCTGTCAGTGGAAGTGAGTGCTGCTAAATTTACTGCTTCTCAGATCCCTGCCACAGTTGCATAGTTGACAAGTCACTTCATTTGAAGGGCTAGGTGTTGGGCTGGACTTTCCTCCCCCATCCTCTCCTTCAGTGAAAGCCACAAACCAGCTGTCTTTACACAGCAAACTCTTCCCCTTGGGGGATATATTATCAGGTGTGAGTCTAAAGATGGATGCTTCCGGCATATTCATTTTTAACTCAAATACATCCCTATCTTGTTCTGGGCCACTTGGCTGCATATGTGTGTCTGAGGACACACACATGACTGAACTGAACTAATAACAGCTGGGTAACAAGGCTGGGCATTTGGAGATAGAGAGTGTGAGAGTGTGTTGAGCACCAGTGAGTACCAGCTGGGCACATGGGTGAGAGCTGCTGAGCGTTGTAAGGAAAGCAGTGTGAAAGCTCTTGGGTATGCCAGAGGAAATGCAGGTGGGTTAAAAAGTACATGGGAATTAGACTCTGCACACATATGTGCATGTGTATGGGTGGTAGAAAAAATATCTGTGGAACTGCAGGTGTGAGACTGGAAGCATGATAGAGCATTAACGTGCGGGTATGCACAGGGAAGGCTGGTAGGCAGGGAGAGAGGGTGAGCTCAGGAGTGTGCCTGCAGCCTGCCAAGTGAGAGATGGTACTCCTCCCTTAGGTCTCTCAGAGGACTGCAGTCTTTCCTCCTCAGTCCCAAGTGTTCATGGTGCCTGCATCTGCCCAGCCCCATGCATGCCTGCAACAAAGTGCCTTTTGACAAGTGGGACAAGAGAACAGGCCTCACTAATGGCTGAAACCCCATAATGGCTGGTTTCAAGCACTCCTGGAATGCAGTATAAGGGAAGTGAGGCTGCCATTTGGTTATGTGGGTCATCAGAAACTCCAGACCTTCCTTTTTTTATTTTCCCTAGCTTGTCCTCATTGCACTGTAAACACCTTGTTGAAGGGCTCTGGTCTCAGTTGCATGGAAGCTGCAACCACATCTTCTCAAATGCTCTGACTCTCCTCTTGGGTGTAGATATCAAGACAAGGTTGTCAGGAATATGGTGTTACAAAAGACAGCCAAAGGGGACTGGGTACATTCTCCTGCCCCAACCACTCCCTTCCTTTCTTCAATGAACAGTGAAGCTGTGCTTTCTCCTGCTCATACCCTTGATCTCACGCATAAGATCCTTTCATTTTGTTCTCTCATGTGCACTCAGTAAATTATACACATGCATGAACACAAACACATACCCAACCCTACCCAGAGTGCCAAGCAGAAGCAGGACACATCCTGTTTTTGCTGTCACAGGGGATCAGGAATCTGCTCTGCTTGCTTTTCCAGTGGTGCAGGCCAGAGGCCCTTGTTCTGCAATTCCGCCGCATAGTTCATATGATTAAATGTAGCATCTGCAGCTATATTAGCTGAGCTAATAGTGACAAGTGCTATCAATCCTCATACTTCAGCGACTAAAGTGATCACCAGCCTGGGACAGAAATTCCCCCTTGTCTCTCATCACCATAATGTACAAACTACATATTTTATGTGGGTTTCATGTCGCTGTACATACAAACCAAGGTTGTAAACAGGCCACTTCTCTCTCTCCTCTGCATTTTATAGTGCTGCAACACTGGACCATATTGACAGCAGGTATATTGACTGGCACCACAGCTCATACCATCCAGTCACCTCTTCTTTACTGCAGCAGCTTTTCCTTCTTATCAGCTTTGCCACTGGAAGCATCCACAATGGCTTGTCAATATTTTGTCCTTGCCCTGCTGATCTGTGGATGCCAGTCATATGCTGACAAAGATTGCCCCTTTAGAAACCCAGGAGCAGTTGGAGGGAAACAGAGAGGTGGAATTTCTGAATTAGAGACTGACATAGTTTTAGGTATCTTCTATTCTTTCTTTGGCTAACTGCTTTCCAAGCAACATAACAGACATTTTTATGAGCAGCTCATCCAAGGCTGATCTAAATTTTACCAGGGGAAGGGGAGAAACGTGACAATTATGCCCTCCCACCTGGCCTCCAAGGATCAGGAATTCATCCACAGTAATCATCCATGCCCTGTGGATTGAGGTCCTCTGACACTTTTACAGGATAATAGCCTCTTTTAATAATAAAGCCATCCAATCGAATTCCTTTTTATCACCTCTCCAATACCAATACTCCATCTGAGCACTCTGTATAGGCAAGGACTCAGTGGAATATATTTTAAAAAAGGTTTTCAAACTCCCTCTCCTCAAACACTTACCTCTCAGCTGCTTTCAAAACTGCTGTCCTTGTATTTCTAAGTCCGGCATTCCAAATGGGATGCTGGGTTTGATTAAAACAACTTCCTGGCTTATAGGTTATGTCAATATCTTGGCGGGATTTTATGCCACTAATCTTAGCAGTCTGCAACTGCAGAACAGTTGAAGGAGGGGAGGAATGTTAACTACATTAAAATGGCAAATTCACCTGCAGACTGTATTTCTTCACTGATTCAGGAGCAGAAGGTCTGAGATAATTTTCAGGCAGTGTGAGCTTGCATATAGAGGGTGGACACAACAAGCGGGAAGGAGAGGAAAGAAAAGAGATGGAATGAGAATGGAGAACAGGGGAAGAACTAGCAAGAAAACAAACAAACAAAAAAAAGAAAAATGGCATCAAGGAGATAGTTTGTGAGACACAAGTGTTCAGGAGAAGGACAGAAAAGGAAATACATAAGGAAATGAGAAACAGAGCATGAGATACAGATAAAAGGTTGATTACAAAAAAAAGTGAGGGGGTGCTGAGGGTTAGGGCGAGCAAGCAGAGCTCTGAGCAGGGTGAATCACTAAGGGAAAGCTGTGGGGAATGTAGTTAGTGTTGGCTGGGAATACAATATACAAGGCATAACTGAGGCCTGAGTCTTTCAGATGTATTACAGTTATATTGATTTGCGGTAAACAATTTCACTGTTGACAGGCAATACAAGGCTGTAAGCAGTATCACTGAGGGTCTCAGACACTTGAGTATACGTGCACAGGACATACAAGTAGGAAAGAGGTAAGTTCCCACAAGCTTTGATAGTGAGGGGCTTGGGACACAGTGGAACATTTGGTGCTGACTCCTCCTCCTTATTTTCTGCCTGCTTCATCTCATCAAAGGCAGATAAAATACACCATTAACTACCATTCCATTTCTAGATGTGTGCTTTCATTGCTACCTTCTCAAATACAGACAAGTCCACTAGGAGGTTAATAAAATGCTCCATGTTATGAGACAGTCTGTGATTCATGGATCAAAAAGACAATGAAGAAACTATTGGGGGAAGAGCCCTCAAACAATTGCAGTGAGGAAATCTAGAAGATAATCTCTGGCACTTCCCATGCAGCCCTGGAAGAGCTCCCATGAATTTCTTTTTCCCTTCTTCCCCTAGGCTCTTGCTGAGAACAAGTTCTGGATTGCATGGAGACTCTGTGGCTGCTGAGATGTTCAGGGAAGAAAGGAACACTGTGAGCCTCTCCAGTCACTTGTCACTGGGGTCCTGTGATGCTTCAGTGCCCTCACTTGCAACTTGTTCTGGTGGGCATAGGCTCCTCACATGTGCCAGCTTCATAAGCTTGTCATGCAGCACAGCTTGGCTACATGATGCATACACAGAAGGGAGCCTGTGAGCTGGGATGTGGCAGGAAGTTGCTGCAAGAGGGAATAGGGATGAAGCTTCTGGAGACTTCAGGTTTGCTCCTAATGCAACATGAGAAATGGACTTGCTGCTCTAGGATCTTCTGAACATGCAGTTTGCCCAAAGAAGCTCTCATCTGCCATATATAATGGGAAGGCTGAGGTTTGCTGTAAGGGGGAAGAGCTCTCCACTCAGATCTGAAAAATCTTGGCTTTTTATACACCCCTGTCCTCTTCCAGCTGGAAGCACTTGTAGGGAGACATCAGAGAGAGCTGGAGGAATGAGAAACTCAGATACCTATTCAGGTACTTCTTCACTTAAACCAAAAGACTTCCTGAGCTCTTTTCTAACAGAAACTGCCTGAAGGTGACACAGAACCCTCTGAATTTCCTCGGGACATTAGTGTTTGCTGCTCCTGCCAGCATGCTATGTTAACTCATGTATCGCTTAATGAGTTGGGGATTTGACCACCTTACTTTGGAGCAGACAGTGAGTCAGCAGCTGGAAGGTTTGACTCCCTGTCTGTGCTTCTGTACACTCAATCATCCACAAAACTGGTTGATTTCTGCAGTAGCCCAAAGGCAAGCTTAGCTCCTTCAATCAAGAAAAAAAAAAAAAAAAAAAAAAAGAAGGAATAGATATTTAGGTTCCCTCAGAGAGACAGAGATGGGTTGATGTTAGCAGAGAGTATCTAGCACTGCTTAAGAGTCATAAGGAGGCAGATGGTCTCTTTTCCCTTTTCAGGTGGGAACACCACTCTCCACCTGCACTGCAGTGCCCATCACCAGCTTTGTGCAGGAGGGGATCCCTTAAGAGCTGGGGCAGGAACACAGGCTGTCAAGATGCTCACCTATGTTATCTTCTCTGTTTTCTGCATGGTATCTACGGTGGTGCTAGCAGCCTTTCCAGTTCCAAGACTGGAGTCCAGGTGACAGATTAAATCCCAGTTTAGGTAAGAGTCTTTCTAGGGAATGAGGCTGCAGAAATTCCTACTGAGTTTTCTCAGGAGAAATGCAGTCTAAGTTAGATTCAGACTAATAGCCTAACACTTGTTCCTCGCTAAAAGCAGAAAAAGCCCAAGGCATATTTCTTACGCTTGGGCAAAGACACTGATCACAAACTGTATACAGCACCACATTTTGGGTCCTTTCTGCAGGGAAAAATAATTAAGCAAAATCACAAGCATATACCTAGAAAAAAGGCAAAAGATGAAAAAAAACAACCCTGTGTAGAAAAGAAACAGATGCAGTTGTTTCAATTTATGAGACAAGATATTGTATTTCAAAGAGAATTCAGGAGTTTTTCTCTTGGAGAACATTATTAACCAGAACTCACAGTAAGTTCTACTCCATTTACATGCTCCTAAACTGAAGGGTCCTGTTGGAGATTATACAGCATTCTGCAGCACCCTGCCCTGTCAGGAAGTGCTCACAAACCTCAGACCTTGCCATCCCAGAGGTCTGAATCAACTCTGCTGCTTTTTGACCCATTACCCCCTAGCTTCAAGTTTCTCACCCATTTTTCTCCCTTTTCAGTTCAAATCTTAATGTCTTTTCACTTACTCCTCTTCCCCTATCTCTCTCCTCCTCTTCCCCTATTATTCTCCTTTTTACCTTCCAACCCTTTCCTCCTTCCACTCATCTGTCTAAAATATTGAAACCTGACTGTAACTCTATTGAGCTATTGCAATGGTAAAAAACATTCATAGAGGAATACTGAATTGGAGAAACATCTAGAAGAGTTCTTATACTTGCAGCTTTGTTTTGCTTGTATAGTTTTTGTTACATGGCAAAAACATGGCAATTACTCCAAGACAGACAATGCCATATCACACCTCATGGCTGGAAAAGACTAAATTCTTCTACTTTAAAGCTGTAGGCAATTGAACCAGAGGGAGAGGGAAAAAAAATAAGGAAGAAAAAAACCCAACAACAACACACCATTGATGGAGTATGCCACAGCAAGAGTGAAATCACTGTGAGGTGCTGGCAGCAAAGAGCTTCACTTATGGAAGGTGGGCTGGTGGATATATTTCCTTGAAGATGACCCACTGAAGATGTGTTTGATATGAATTGCTAAAGGCCTGTGTCTATTTATATTTGTGGACCTTGGTGGAAAGCTCATAGCTAATTACAAATAGTTTGCATATACTAGCTTTGATGCTTAGGACACTTATCAAGAAAACAAGAAAACCACAGAAGATATCATGGTGGTGCAAAAGAGGGAGTAAAAAGTAGAGAGAGGAGGTCAATCCAGCAACTCCATGCTTCCCTGCTCTCACAAATGGAAAAGGTACTGTGGAACATACATCCCTGTTTCACTCTCACTTGTTAACAAGGAAGCAAATAACTTGAGGAGGTGATAAGTTATCCATGAAGGAAAAACAATAAAACAAGCAGTTATCTAAGTAAGGACACTATCTTATTCTTAAGCCTCTCTTATTGCTGGAGCAAAGTCAGTGGCCTTGGTGGATCATTGCCCTTTTTCTGGCAAGACTGCTTTTAGACATGTCCTCTGTGTTCTGTTGCTTTCCACTTCTATCTCATAGTGTCTCAGCCCACACTTTTCTATACGTGTATTTGCGTGTGGTCAACGTTATACAACAGAATTTGTATGCAGCAGCTTGGAAATGAAAATATAACAAGTGTTGCAAAACTGAAATTCTTCTCATTAAAATGAGAAAAATCCTCCTTCACCAAGTATGACCTAGTATCTATGTCTCCCTTTTGGACAATATATACTGTGCTGTACATACAATGGAAGCAATAAATAAGCCATTATGTAAAACAAGAGGAGGCTTCCTAATAGGGCAGTAAGTGCTTGGCATGCAATCATTGATCAGCCAAACAGGTAATGATTAAAAGATGAGAAAATGCCTGGTCTCACTCCAGAGCCCAATCAACATATTACCAAAAAAAAAATCCACATTTTTTGCACAATAACTCTCTGCATAACTCCTGCTTAGGAGGGGTCCAAGGCTCAGGGGTGGGAAGTGTTTTACCCTACTATCCAAAACTCTTTCCATTTTGAAAACAGAAGACCTCAGCTTCTAGGGTTTTTTTCAATCTTGTGCTTTTCCTAGCACACAAATTATGGTATAAATTTAGCAAGAGTTCCATCTTCTACAGCAAGCAATGGTCAGTACCAGCAGAGGGAGGGCCTAGTCTAGCATGAGAGCAGCAGCTGCTATTTAGTACTATAAAAGCAGCCTTCCTCTGTTTCCATTGGAAGTTCCTACCTTCACTGAACAAGGAAGCCTCTTTTACATCCTGAGATACCTACACACACTCGTAAACTGTAGCCAAGCTGCAACCCAGTGTCAAACAGGCTTATGCTGAACCACTCCAGGTTTTGAGGTTGAACAAAAACAAATTGCATACTGAAGAGAGTCTTTAGAGTGAGCATTATAGGAGCTTGACAAGTTACTGATTTGTACAATGCTGCTTCTCTTTCAATTCACCTGCTTTTAACCAGCTGTCTCAGGAGACTCCCTGATTCAGGGTTCATCTCCACACAGCTCTTCCTGTCCATCTTCTCCTAGTAACCAGCCTTTCTTTTCCAATTCCCTCAGTATGAATAAGAATATCTCTGCAGGGAAAAGTCGTCTTTCTCTGCAATCCCCAGTTTAATACTCTGACACAGCATCAATATCCTGCTGCTATCTCTTCCTTTTAATTAAGTTCTACCTCTGCCTTTTATGCCCCTTCTCCTTAAGTCATTCAATTTCCCTCTTCTCTCTGCCCTGCCTCACCCTTCCTGGTGGGGCTTGTTGTCTTTTCTCCTTTCCCTTTCCTCCTCTCCTGGAAACTTGCCAGCGATACAGCAGAAGGGAGCACACCGAGAAAGGTTAGGCAAACACAACATTATTACCAGAATCAGCAACATATTGCTCATTAAACATTTAAAATCAACAGTTGCTGGCTTGATCTGCCAATATTGTGAAGCATGCCAGTTTTAGCTCAAGGTGCCTCTTGTTTCCAAAACGGCTTTATTTATGATGTAGGAGCTGGTGGCTGTGAGAACAAAACCTACCTCCAGCAGCCAACAACACCCAAGCTACAGGCGGCTCCACAGGAAGTTCCCCAATGAGCACCAATCGCTTCTGCCTCCCCGTTGCCCCCGCTGCTTTCCAGAAACAAATGGATGTGTAAGAGCACAGAAATGTGTTTGCAGGAGATAAATTATTTATCTGAAATTTGCTGTTGTGAAGTCAGAGTAATTCTCAAATCCACAGACATATTTTATGCACTGATAGGATGTTTCAAATAGGAGCATTTGGACTTGTTTCTTCCCTCCTCCTGCAAGTATTATCACAATAATGCCTCACCTGGAAAAGAAAAGAGCTGGAGCTGGAAAGGCAGAAGGATAATATGCTTGTAGTTTTGTATTATGTCCCAGTAAAGTTCTTCTTGATAAACAAACCAGCATAAAACTTCTTCCCCTTGCTCCAATCTCTCTGATATTTGCCTTTATTTTTTCTCTCTGTTCTACACTGTTGATGCATTTGGTAGTTAGAAAAGACAAGTTTTATACCATACCAGGTACAAACATCACTACTGTGGGAAAATCCCAGAGCCCTCCAGCTCTGTCAGTGTATCCCCTCCTGCCCTGCAGCAGTCCTTGCTCTCCCAAAGCAGGCCAGGGACAGGTCATTCACTCCTCTACTCATACACACACCCACATGCCTACTGGTACATGGGCTCTCTCCTTTCTTCTGTTGGCTTCTGGGACATTTGTGCATCGACCAAAGCCCATCAAATGACATGTTCTTTCAGCATTCCCTTGGGCAGCACAGGATATCTAAAGCCATGCCACTGACAGTCTTATAAGGAGGCATCCAATCTGAGATTCCTTTTTCCCTGAAAATAATTTTGGGGAATTTTTGCCAATTATTCTGAAGGGAACAGAGCTCGGTTTTAGGTCTTAGTGTAAGACCTATTCACTCTGAATTGCACTTGTTTGAATCAGAAAAAACCAAGATTGTCCTCTGCTAAGGCAGGAGTAAAGAGGTCAATTATAAAGCACACAGTTCACATAGCAGATAATCAGCCCAACATTTCTGACAAGCTGTTGCCCACTGAGCAATAACAAGTCCCACAGATGCTCACAGATACCCTTCACTTTAAGTCAGTCAGATTGGAAATGAATATGGCCTGGACATGGCTTTCTATTTGTTCTGCATGGGTGTATTTAAACCAGTACATGCTCAAAGAGAAGCCAATAACTTGCTCAAGGCTCTAGTAAATCCAAAATACAGCAGTAAAAGCAGTTTTCCAGGCTATAAGTGAGCATTTTTGAGAAATCAGATGGAATGCTTCCAACAATCTAGAGTTCCTGCAGAGAAGTCCCAAAAGCTTCTCATTTTAACAATAACCCAGTAAGTGGATGCACTCCCCCCTCCTCACTTAACAATCCTAATCACATACCAGATCCTCTGTTAGAGTTGGCCACCGCACAGCAAAGGAAAAGCTGGCAGTCATTTTCACTGAAACACAGCCTAGGCATCTTGAAACGCTGCCATTAGAGTTTTCAGAGGGAAAGGAAAAAATAAGAGTCCTTTTGATTTAAATACAGTTACTCTCCTCCTTGCATCTGGTGTCCCTTTTGTTTGTTAATCCCAACAAACACCCGACCCATGGTCAGATAAAACATGCTGGATTTTCACTGATAGGAGCAAATCTTCACTGCGGCTGCAAACAGCTATTTTTGTGTGCTGTTTGATATTCAACGGAAGAGATGGAGCCCCTCTTCCCATCCTTCCTGAGCTAATTACCAGTCACGGCTGTTGACAGGACTGCAGGGCCTTGCTTAGGTCAGCCCAAAAGACTGCACTGTTACTCTTACATTCCGTGACAACAACTGATGGTGAAAAATTGCTGCTGCATTAACCCAGATACTAGGCAGCCCCTGGAGATATCTCAGAACACAGCCCCGTTATGGTGGAGGACCATGGATCCAGACAGACCTGAGCCACACCTGGCAAGTGATCCTCAAAGACTGGGGCAGGCTGTGATCCACCTATTAATCTTAAATAGAAATGAAAGTGTCAACATTAACCTAGGTAAGGAGGTGTCCATGGGTCATGCTCCAGCTTTCAGAGCCAGAATTGAATCAGAAGAGCCCTCTTGCTTCATCAGAGCCATCAAAGCAGCAGCATGTTTTGTTCACCAGCCAATGACGTGACTGACCAACAACCTCAAAGAAATGATAGCACATGTGTTTCTTGTGGATCTGAACAAAGCAAAAATTGAAAAAAAAACCCCACCTAAACCTAAAAGAAACCTAAAGCCTTCTGTAATAAGAGCACAGGTGATCTTCAGATAATGTAAAAAGAAACAAAGCAAGTCTGAATTTCTACATATGGTACCATGACTGAAGAGAGAGCAGCCCCACAAAACAGCAGCCTGCCCTTGCTAGAAACCCAACAATGGTGGAATGGTTTGCTCAACTTGTAATATAGTTGTAGCTTTAGGCAGACCAAAGATTTAACCATTTAATTGTCCAGAATCATTGGCTTGAAACAAGCTTTCAATAAATCTGCCCCATTATTAGGCCAGGAAGCTCCCCAAGTCCCCATGGGTTACAACAGCTGGCAGACCCTTGTGGTCCAAAGCAATGCTGCGCTGCAGAACTGCATCAGTATCAGAAACATCTCCCAACCTCCTCACAAGAGGGTTTACTGGGGCTTGATCCTTTGGGCCACAGGCCTCCATAGATGCCTTCTTTATCTGAAGAAGGTGCGATAGTTGTGAAGGAGCAACTTGTTATCAATTTAGTCAAAGTGATGCTACCCATCCTCTGCTCAGCATTCACATATCGTTTCAGGGGTGTTGTGTTCCTGTCAGTATAGGCAGATTCACAGTCAAGTAAAAATAAAAATAAGCCAGTCATGCTCACCTCTATAACAGGGTCAATTTAAAAATTACACCTTCACTTAAATGGGTGCACCTTCCTTATGTAGCCAAGCCCCAAGCTCCCTGTTTAAGAAAAGGTAGCACACCAAAAGCTATTTTCTTATGAGAAACCCCAGAAATAAGTTTCAGGCCTCAGAGAGAAGGATTAATTTGCTAGTAATGAAAGTGACACACAAGGAAAATGTAAAATCAATCTTGTGTTTAAAGGCAGAACAACATTGGCTCCACTTCCATTTTTTTCTTCTCTTTCCTTCACTTCCCTCCCCTCTCCCCACAGTGGCTTGTTACCACCGAGCATACATTATGCACATTACCCACAAGCCTCTGCTCTGTTTAAATTAAAAAAAGAAACAGTGTTTTTAATCAATCTATTTGCACTCTTCTGCCACAACTCACAAAAGCAGTTTGATTTCTTTTCATTGCTCTCAAGAGACCTGAACGCAGATGACTAAAAAAACCACAGCAAACTAGTAATAATGATAGCAATGGTAATAATAATAGTGACCCTCTCCAGAAAAAAAAACCAAAACAACCAACAAAACAATTTGGAAAGGAGAGGCACAGTTAGTCAACCCTTGAGCAAAACACAGACTACATAAAAAAAATTACGGGTCAAACTTCACCAAACCTCAGTGATCTGGCTTGTTCTGACCTTGGTGCCTCACACCACTAACAGCTAAGATTAACTGCAAAACAACGGAGGGACTTATTTTCAATCCTCTAAAATCGGATTGTCTGTCTGCACCTTTTCTCCAGTCTCTGGCAATTCTGCTCTATGCGTGTTCAGAAATGAAGTTGTTCCTAAGAATTCAGACCCTATCTAGCATTTCATACACTCTGAAATTCAATTAAAAACAATAAAGAAATATTTAGCTGGTTTTATAAATAATTCTGTTCTTCAAATATAGAGAGTGTTAATTCTTTCCTTCTTTCTCCAGTAAGGGAGCTGGAGGAAAAGCAGACCATCACTTAACAAGACTGTATCATGCTGAGAACTCCTGCTCAGTTTTCTACCCATAAAGCATTTTACACAGTTAAAACCTTTTTCTCTCTCTTTTTTCCACAGATGAAAAGAAAAGCACTCTACACAATAAGGAACCTCGAAACAGAACTAGGATCTCCTCGTTGCTGGACCTCTAACAGGAGGAGACCTTGTTGCCACAGAAAATGGTTCCTCACTGGAGG
The DNA here is from genome assembly GCF_000747805.2 of Chaetura pelagica. Lineage (NCBI taxonomy): Eukaryota > Metazoa > Chordata > Aves > Apodiformes > Apodidae > Chaetura > Chaetura pelagica. The sequence goes on along the minus strand of NW_009953386.1, from coordinate 2,506,866 downwards.
TGCTCTTTCTCCTCCTCCACCAATTTGAGGCAGCACCCCTCTTCTGCATCTGAAGCAATTCACATGATCTATATAGCAACCCAGGGCAGGTATTGCTAGATGTATGGACATACTTTATGCATCCAGACCAAATATTCCACAAGTCTCCCATGTTTTAGATTCCTAGACTTGCTGTGCCAGTGGTAAAGATCCTGCCAACACGGTGATACATCTTTCTGCTCCAACTCAGATACATAACTTGTCCCTTTTGGCCATATCAAAGACATACATGGTACATTAATGCTAAATTATATTCACAGTTCAAACTGTGAAAAAGATTTACTATTCAAAGAAGTAAAGCCAGGGACCATATCCAAGATACAAATCTAGATGCTAGTTCAAAACTGAAACATGCAAGTATTTGGGATCATCAATACCTTAGGGTTTGGTTTGTACTTATCTTTAACCAAAATACTGCAATTTCCCCTGCAGCTGTAAAAATAGAAGAGAGCAAGGGAAGATACTGGTTATCTTCCTAATTGCTTCTTTGTAGCAGCCATCTGCATAGGAAATAATTCTGGGATTTGCCATGGGCTTTAAGAGAATTAGATGCTCTCTACGCACAGAAAGTCACTGGCTCTGGATGGCTAACTCCATTAGGCTATCTGGAAAACCCCAGCTAAGTAGCAACTCTCAGCAGTGCTGGGGAAACGAAACACATACAGCAGCCTAACAGTACTGCTAAAAAGTAGTGACTGCCCTCAGGACTGGCAGGTACTCTTTGAACTCTAGGAAGCACCATTTCAGAAGCAACAAGGGAATGGACAAGCAGGGTGGGTGCAACACACACACACACATGCATCGCAGGGTATCTCCTGCTTCTTGCTATTAACATGTGGCATCAGAGGCCAGAAATGCACAATTTCTGCCAGAGACAGAGAAGAAAAGGAAGTGACTGGCAAGCTTTCAAGGCTGGGCAGTGTTTGGATACGTGAATGAGCAACTGCTACCACACAACAGGGCTATGGTGTTTTCCAGCCAGGGAGCAGAAGGTGCTGTGCTGCAGAGCTCTCCTGCTGAAGAGCCCTAGACAGAAGAAATCCCTGCAGGTAATCAGGAAAAGCATCAGCCTCGCCATGTTTGGAGCATGCTGTAAGAGGGATCTCTTCACATCACCTTTACTCACTCAATAGAGGTAAAGCACCAGGATCTGCCAGTATGCACTGGGGAAAGAGCAGCTATCAGCTGGTGTAAGGGAAGTGGGGGAACAGTGGATCAAGGTCAACATTAAGGACTTTTGACCTGATCAATGTAAACCCCAGGCAGTCAGTGGGTGGTAAGTTCAGATCACAATGCAAACCACATGCAGATCCAAATGATAAAACCTGTCAACAGTGGGGAAAACTATCACAGGAAATGATTGGGTGGGCAGGTTAATATTTTTCATGGTGGCTAAAACTGCAGCAAAAAGTACTTTGCCTTAAGAAGCTTAGTCCTTGAGCCCTGAGAGACTAGCCCAGCCAACCACTATGTCTATTTTGCCAACACTGCTGTGCAAAAGGAGAAGATTTAGAAAGTAACATGGTGCTGGACACCTGCTGTTTTCACTTTATATGCTGCAGATTTACTTGGGACTAGCTCTTTTCAGGTCCCACAGGCTGATTACCATTAGCACCTGGTGACTCTGTGCCAAACCTGGTTTAGCTTCACCTGAAAGGAACACAGCGTAGGCCCAGAGACCTTCCTACAAGAGGAACCAATGCAAAGAGATGAGTGGGAGATGTGCTTCCAAAGCAGTCAGGATACAAACTCCATACCATAGGTTGTACTGCACTTTATTAAGCGGTACATTTCTACATATAAAACATGATTCAAAATCAATTCCCTTTGTAATTATTTACTCCCAGGGTGGAGAGTTCATGAGAGCTGTCAATACTTCACTGTACCAAGTGTACATAGAAACCTTACCACCTCTACTTGTGTGCAGTAAAAACAGATTGGTTTCCAAGATCCGGACTTTCTTCTGATTCTGGACAATTTCAATACAACCTTCCTCAGTGATTCACACTTCATATACCTACTACACTCCAGTGATTGCTGTTAAAGTCTATTTAACAAGAATAAATCCTGATTATTGCAACCCCATTATTCTGTGATCTCCATGTCCAAAAATTTATGAGAGCAGAGATTCCCATCATCCTCTGTCTCAGGAACTGCATTCCCTCTCCTTTAAAATTCCTGATTATAGACAGAAGACTGGTTGCAAAAGTGAGATGGTAGAAGCTACTCCCTGTGTAATTCACTGATTTTTCAAGGCAAAGGATGCTTTACTTAAATGCCAGAAACTGAGGAGGTTCATCAGACAGGACTCCATCTGCCTCATCTACCATACCCAGCAGAAACAATCCTGCCATTGGAAACAAGGATATTTCTGCTGATGATGCCTAAGGTGAAAAAAAATCTCATTCACCCTTTGCTCCACTGGGTCTGTAGAAAATAGGCAGTTGTTTACACCTGTAAAGGAGACAGGACTTAAATGCAGAGAGATGCATGTTGATGTGCGCACTCACATAGTAAAACAAGAATTAATGGATAGAAATCAGACCAGCTAGTATTAGGATTTCCTATAAAACAGAAATCTCTTAGGATCTCCTAAGCAGAGACAGTACTCCCACCTCCAACACAACCCAGGTTTATCACTGATGTGCTACAGTGCAGGACAACCACAGGCCAGCAGGACCCTATTCCAGTAGCCTTAATCTACCCCAGCATGCACAACAGGGTCCAGAGGTAGGTGGGACTTTGCATACTCTCCTAGGAGCAGAAAGTAGCTTGGATGTTCCTTTTATGTGGCTCTTGGAAGCTTTGGAAGAAAGGCTGCAGTAGCAAAGAGCTTCAGCTGCGTCCTCAAGCATTTTGAACAGCAGGTAGTTCAAACAGACTGCTCAAGTCTGAGGCATCTATGGTGTCAAGGTTGAACAAGACATGGAGAAGAAATGCTCTTTAATGCATGGACATGTGAAGACTTAGGAAATCTACACAGTACTTTCTCCCCTGCTGAGTTTCGTTTCCTAGTGAAGAGCTATAATTATATATATATCATTATGTATATATATCTCACATTATATATATCTATCTATATATCTATATATAGATACATAGATATATATCTCAGTGAAGAGATCACATTTTCACCAATCATTCACGTTTCTACATCCCCATGCCTACTGCACAAATGTTTTCTGGTGGGACATTTCCCTCCCAAAGTTTTCCTACCTGATCCACTACTATAAACAGATCCAAGAGTGTGCTGCTGATGCATGGTGCATAGAACAGACAAAACCCTTCTCAGACATTGCTGTTAACCTCTGCTATGTTCCCATTGATGCAGTGCAGCTGCTGGAGCCTTGCCAACATGCTCTGCAAGGGCAGCCAAGAGCTAGGTGTAGAACAGGACCCAATATATGATGAGTTCCTGATGCTCCTGAAGCTCTCTAAGTACTGCAAAGGAGCGCCATGTGTCTATGTACATGTGCAAGTGTGTGTGTTCTGTGTGTGATGGAAGACTTGTCTCTATGTGGAAAGGTGAGGAACATGCCATCCTTTTCTTCCTTCTCCACTCAGAACAATTCAAGTAGTTGGATTATCTCTGCACTTCTTATAGGTTTCGTTGGTTTGTGAAGTCCACAGGGCAACAGCCAGAACTCTAGAGTACAGCAAACCCCACAGCACTGGACAGCCTGTACCTTGCATGCAATACAGTCTTCTACTGTATCAGCTTCTGTTATCTCAATCCTCCGCCTCATACGCCTTTGGCAGTTCTCCTCTATTTACATCTTTGCTCCTACAGCTGTATCAAGGCACCTGGGACTTCATCCACAGCGTTCCTCTGCTCCCTGAGCCCTGGGCTCCCTATCCTCAGCTCTGCCCATAACCCTAGCTAGTGCTAAGGAGACAGAGAATGGAGAAAACCTTGCTTTTACTTTAGTTTTCTTTTTCTCCTCAGCCCCCTCCCCCACTCCCCTTTGTGTATTTTCTTTTTCCTTTTCCTTTTTTCCTTTTCCTTTTTTTCCTTTTCCTTTTTTTCCTTTTCCTTTTTTTCCTTTTCCTTTTCTTCATCCTCCCCTGGATGAATGGCTGTCTGGAGCAGCTCTAAATCCTCTACAGTAGCACTCCACACAGCCAAGTGTTATTTACAGAGGACAGAAACAGGATGGGGCAAATGCAGAGGAAAGGCAAGTGCAGAAAAAAGCAAAAGAGTCAGCAAATGACTGCAAACCAGTGGGTCCTAACAGACAGGAGACGAGGGAAGAACAGGGAAAGCTCTGGCTCTGTTTATCCCTGAATGTAGTCGCAGTTACCAGGCGACTGGGATCAGCAGAGCAATGAGAGGGCTGCTCCTCCCCTCCAGGAAAGCTGCCAGCAGCTCTCAGTCAGCAGGCTCAGAGACAGCACACTGCCACCTCCACCCACCCAAACTCCCAGGACTGCACAACAACACCTCTCCACCCACCCAGGCACTGGGATGCACTGAGATATGTCTCCTGCCTTGCCTGGTGCCCAGACTGGGTGGGTACACCTTTGCCAGAGCCCTGCAGAGCTGCTTGAAGGTCAGGCAGGGAAGCAAGGTGCTTCTGAAGTTGGAAGGGCTGCTGTTTGTGGCACCCCCGACAGAGAAAGAAACCATCAGCTGGGATGGAGGCGAGGGGCTGGCTTGGTTTCCTTCTTTAATAAGTTGCTCTGAGACAATAATGGGCTGCAGCCCTGCAGAGGTAGGAGGTTCTCATGTTAAGTGCTGCCTGCCCCATGCTGGAGGATGACGAGTGCATCTCAGCCCAGAGCTGTGCAGCTGGTGGGCTGCAGGACTGCAGGAGGGGGACAGAGGCTGCACCACACTGGGCTCCTCACAGCTGGTGCCCAGGGCCAGCAGTCCAGACAGGAGGGAAATCTCCACAGCACAGAGATGTCAGCTGAGCAGTGCCATCTGCAGAGACAAGGCTGAAGGAATGGCATCCTCTGCAGCACACGACAGCCAGCTGCAGGCCTGACACAGGCCATCACCACAGGGCAAAACCACGGTAACAAGATGCCTGAAGAGGCTAAGCCTGCAGTGCTGCTGTGAAACCCCTCTCCCTGTGCTAAGCAGAAAGACAGGCTGATGTCACCTCCAGTTAACAGTGGCTGTGTGGGCCAAGATGGCTTGCCCCACATCCATCCATCCATCCATCCATCCATCCATCCATCCATCCATCCATCCATCCATCTTCTCAGGGTTACCCCAGCCTGTCTCTGACACCGAGTGCTTTACTCAAAATCCCTTTCCCTTTTCAGGATGGGTTTCCAGCCATCAACCTGCCTTTCCTGCTCCCAGGAGATGGGGCAGGAGAGGGGATTCTGGTGGCGAAGTGCTCAGGCTCCCAACAGCAGTACCTCTGCAAGGCTGCTCCAAGCCTGGGTTCATTGGTCCTGCAGGGCACGTGAGCTGGTAGGCACCTCACCTGGTGCTGCAGTCTCTCCCCACCCCAGGGCTGACAGACAGTTGGTGTCAAGCCTGAGAGGTGCTCCAGCTGAAAAAATCTAGGACACAGCAGGGGGCTGACAAGCAGGTGGAAGAAGAAACAGATGTGGAGTCGATGTGGTGTGAGGACTGTGTTTGACCTGTAATATAGCTAACATCAAAATCAATCTACCCACTGTAGCTGGTCCTCCACCTCTTCACTACCTCCCCCCTCAGACACCTACAACAACATATTTATTCCTTCCTTGCTTCCCCAGACTCATCCACCTGTTTTTTTGCTATGTCTTTTTACCCATCCTCCTTATTCCTCACCCACATCTCTCTCTGTCCTTCATATTTTTACTGTATTTTTCTTTCCCCACTGTGTTTTATGACTTACTCATTTTATTCCTTGTACCTCACGCACCCTGTTATCTTTCAGCTGTCTCTACTGTCCCTCTCTTCCTTCATCATACTGGTCTAGCATTCCGAGCTGGCTAAATATCTGCCCATTCTTCTGTCCTTTCACTGTGGTGTGTATCTGTGTGACACATCCATTTATTAATTTCCTATATAGCTAATACCAGCAGTTTTGTTGGGTTGCTTCTCCCTCCCTCTCCTCCTCATTATGAGAAAATAATGAGCTGGTTGGTTATGTTATGGTCGCAGGGAGGAGGAGAGAGAAAGGAAGGGCATGTGGGAGTAGCAAGCCAGGTGCCATGGATTGTTTGCCTTGGAAGTTCTCTCCTCTTTCTTTCTTTCTTGCCCAGTGTGGCCTCATTTATCTAAGCATGTGGCTGCTTTTACTGTATATTATTAAAAAACCTAAGAAAGCAATCATTCTGCCAAAGAGGAAGCAAGAGAATCTATTAGGAACACAAGGGCTCTCTGCTAATCATTACCTGAGATTTGCCCAGGGCTGGCAGCTAGGAAGCAGGTTTATGATTGTCTCCCAAGGCCCATCATGTCTTACATGGGGATTTTTCAAATGCTTCCCTGGTTTTGGACATTCAGAGGAAAATAAAGCATTAAGCAAAAGGTTGAAGTAGGACATTAAAAAAAAAAGAAAAAAAAAAAAAAGTAGTTCTACGTTGGTGAGAAAGCCCTCACGGTCCCAATGCATCAGTCACTGAGTTATTACTAATGCCCTTCCTATTCATGCTCCCAAAGTGATGTCTATCATGGCAGCCACTGAGAGCCCACTTCAAGCTTGCCCATGCCATCTGTGCTTTGACAGTCTCCTTTAACCCTCTGAAGTGCTAGTGAGCACCTGCCAAGGGGAAAAGTGAACAACAGTACCCAAAGACTCAGCAGTAGCTCAGCTGTTAACTTAAAGTTGACCAGCCAAAAACTTAAGATGCTAAGCAAAATATTTTTTATTCCCTTCCCTTAAAATTGGCCTGAAATATCATGGCAAGCATTATTTATCTTATTAAGTACACTACATTAACCTTGCAAATATGCTAATGCTCAAAAGGAGCTGCCTTAGCAGCTTTTTAAAATAGAAAATTAACCACGTTCATCAGAAAGCTTTTAATTATTATTATTTCTTAAATGCTGGTGTAATGCAACATTGCTCCTTCTGCCAGGGGTGCCAGAGGATGAGGGACATAATCCACTTTCCCTGCAGCTGCCCACAAAAAGGCCATGTGGGTAGCTATCTGAGCTATGCCTTCAGGAGCTGCTCTGCCACTCAGCTGCATCGCTGGCACAGAGGAGGGAAAAGCTGAAAGATTAGGCAGGCAGAAAAGGGAAGACTGAAGTATTACTCTAGCACTGAAGAGGATGTAGGTAGAGGTGCTGCATCCTGGGGAAGGGTTGCAGACAGCAGAGGGCCATGTCCTTTGCCCAGGGTGAGCTTCCAGCAGCTCCCTGATCACCTGGTGCAATCCCTGATCTAGGTGGAGAGCCCGACAGCCATCTCACTTGGCACTGGTTTTAGCAAACAACATTCTTGGCCTGAGCAACGTATTTTGTCTCCCTGTCTCTGCAGTCACAGGAGAAGGAAGAGTGCCCCAGGGTGCCACACATCCCAATCTCAGGCCAGTACAATGGCTTCCCTCTGTGTGTTCCTCACACTGAGAGCCCAGTTCAGATCACAGAAATGGGACAATGCCTCCATATTCGAAACAGCCCCTATGGCGGTCAGGGGGACAGCAACTTGCACTCCTGCATCCTCTCAGCTGCTGGTAGATGTTTGAGCTGGTACCACCAGAATTTCTTGTCCCAAGAACATGGCCCCACTACATGCTGAGTCTGGCACAGGCCAAGCATGTTCTTCTCTGCCTAATGGCACTGAGCTGTAACAGCTCCTGAGCAGTGTGGCAGACCAACAGAGAACATCACCCTCCTGTGTCTCAGTGAGCTTATGCTGCTGATTCACAGCTCTTTCCCAGGACCTGCCCTCAGCACAGTCCTGCTGGTTCCCTTTCCCATAGTGACAGACGCTCCTCTCTCCTGGATGCTTGCACCACCTCCCTGGTGAGCAGCAACGAGAACACCTGCAAGAAAGGCTGGACAAAACCTACTCCCCCTAGCAGAAAAATTGTGATTGTCCCAGCTCATCCGGCTCAGGGCCTGAGCCACAGTAACTTGCCGCCTTGGCTGGCTGGCCTTGCCTCCCCTGCTGCAGTAAGGGCTGTGCTGCTGCTCCCTCCACCAGGCAGTCCTTTCTGATGGGTTTCACAGGAGACTTTGGTTCTGCAGTTCATCCTCGTAAGATGAACTCCACTCAGCTGGCACAGGCAGTGCAGTCACAAACATAATTTCTGACATTTCTGTGGGGTTTTTTTAACAGTGGTGTTAGTATTGCAGGCTGAGGGCAGCTGCTCCCACAGCTGCTGCAGCTTGCTAGTACACTGCAGCCAGCAACACCCAGGAGATAAGGCCAAGGAGCACAGCTCTGCACTGTCATGCCTACCATCTCTCTAAGCTTTTTTACAGCTTTTACATTTTTGGGTTTTTCCTACGTACAATCTTAAGAGGGCAGGTTTAGCCCGGTACCCAGTGTCTTTCTGGAGTGTGCTCTGAAAAAGAAAAAAAAAAGAATCATCCCCTGAGCAGCATGGAGGTGAGGGAGCTTACCCCACACCACTGTGTGGGAAGTGTCACAGCAGGATAAGCCAAGGGAAATCAAAAGCTCAGTGATTTACCCAGACACAGAGAAAGGGATGATATTATCCAATATGACATTGCATGTTCTTTCAGTAACACCAATCAGCTTCCATTGGTAAATGCTGCTCTCCTCTGACATGATAGCCTTCCTGAACAGAACGTGCAGTGCTGCAGGAGCTCTGAGTAATTCTTTCAGTTTGTTTGCATTCCCAACATAATTATTTTCTCTGTAGTCATCACTCCAATGCTGTCTTTCTGCTTGGAGAGGCTGAGGCAGCACTAACTGGGCACAGCCCCACAGATGGCTCCCTGATAGCGTCTTGGACTGGCATATGGCAAATAAGGAGCTGCGTGCCCTTTTCTCAGTCAGCAACAACGTGCTGCTCCCCGTGGTGTGTTCTGATGGGCAATGCTCGGACAGCACAGCTCTGCTGGCCTTCTCAAAGCTGGCGTCTGCACATTGCAGGCTCCTCTTGGACTCGATCTGCATTAGAGGGAGTATCTGCTCAGCTTTGGCTGGCTTGAAACACAGCTCTGATATATCCTGTGATGGAAAGCTTGAAAGGACAACCATTCAGTGACAGCCTAGGACCTGCCACTTAGACATCTGCCCAGTCCTGGGGTTTCAAAGGCAAAAATCAAACCAGCAAGCAGAAACAGCTTAAACTGAGCTAAAGGAATACTGAATCCACAACATTTTTTACACACTGTCCTTTGCACACCTGGCATTTCTCATGGCCCTTCAACCCCTCTGTTGGTGACCTTGGTGCTTCAAGGCCACAATTAGCAGGGGATGAAGGAGATGCAGCCTGTTCCTTTTGAGCACTCCTGGGGCTTGGGGAGCCCCAAAGTGACCCCCTGCACCCTGGAGCTACATGAATGATGTGTGCACATGCTCCTGGAGCTACATGAATGATACCCTCAAGGCAACCAGATCCTCAGTCCCCAGTCACATGGGGACTATATCCCAGCACACAGGGTTATTTGGGTCCAAATTGCACCCGGGTGCACTATGCTGACCATAGCCTTGGAGAGGAGCAGTAGCACTCAGAGATGGACCTGGAGGTGTAGGGAGGGAGGGAGAGATTCACATGGGGGACCATGCAGAGACAGAGATTAAGATAAAAAGTTCTTTGTTCCCAAAGAAAGCACAAAAAGTGACAGCACAGCCATCTTTGCCCATGACACAGCCTCGTCATCCTCTTGGTCATCTTGCCAGAATTGCCATCGTGGGAGAAAAAGCAAGGGGTGCTGGAGGCAGAGCTACTGGCTGGCATGTCCCCTTTCTGGACAGGACAGCATAGGTCACTCCAGGGAGCAGGTCTGATTTCTGGCCTTTCAAGTAATGAGTGACAAATCACAGCCATATGTTTCTCAGTATGCTCAGGTAATACTACATAATGGAGCATCAGGCAAACCTGGAAGAGGTTTGAGGAGAGATGGAGGGAGAAGGAGGGGGAAGCATCTGAGCTGGGGGAGGGAGGCCAAGGAAGGCCTGTGGATGCAGAAAAAGGTAATTTGCTGACAAGAACACAACAGTTTATTTTGAGTTCCTATGACTGACTGGTGCATTCATTTTCACCTCTGACTTTTCTCCTCCTTCCTAGAACAAAATGTGGGCAGCATAGGACCTGCCTCTCTCCTTCTGTTTTCAGTACAACCAAGGTGTAAGTGGAAGGTGTTAGGTAGGGATGTCTCCTATCTTGGTGGTGTGTAGCAACAGTTCCCTTTGAGACCTAGCCTGTTGACAGTAAATGAGTGTTTTAATTTCTATTTAATCACCTTGTATTTTGTGGGCTTTTCTCGCTTTTTTTCTAAGATTTCTGGTGCCCATGGTTGGTACTGCAAGAACATATTAGCCAGGCAAACCTCTGTGCAGTGACATGCACACTGATGTATGGTCACGTATCCCCCAATTCCTGTTCAGAAAAATTGCTCTAGAGCTGAATAGAACTGGCTGAGCGCCCCCAGTCCCTTATTTACTACCCTCCCTCCTAGCTCTGAAGATAGACTACTCTGGTCACAGGCCAAAGAGCAGAAGGGCCTCAGAGAAGTTGTGGGAACTCCCTCAGGTTTTGATTTTTCTACTCCTCATTTAAGAGGGTGGTCTGAAAACTTTTTAAAGTAGATCTGAGCACACAGGGCTGAGGGACTGGCACAGAACTATGACAGGAACTGGAGAGCAATATTGGAAAAGGGAGGGGAAAAAATAGAATTTTTATAAATAAAATATTATATAACTCATTTTTTATGCAGAAGCACAGAGTGCGCTGGCCTACTCTTTCCTGATGGTATAGCATGTCAGCTGGCATGGTTCCCCAGGAGGATGCCTGCCTTGTGTGCACTATACCTACCACTTGTGTGCAAGCAGGAGCCATTTGGCTGAGGAAAGGTAAATGCAAGAGCATGAGGGGAGGAAGGCAAGTGGGAAGAAAAAAATCCATCCTTAAACCTTAGGAACCCTTCAGCCAATGCACCAACCAGAATGCCTCCACCTTCAGCCTCAGCAAGGGGATTCCCCCAAGAAGACAACTCCATGGTAGCAAGAAGGCAAGGGATGGTGTAAAAGTGAGGCGAGAAACCAGGCTGTTGGAGAAGGAGGGGCCTCAGTGGGAATGACCTGCAGGCAGGCTGTGGCTGCTCTCTCCCCATGCAGTGGGAGAAGAAAGGCCAGAAAACATGTTTAATGCTTGGGAAGCTGCTGCAGCCTCTCTGCTTTGCTTCTCCATCTCCTAAGCACATTTTTTTGCCACCCAGCGGAAATGATTTCTGCATTATTGTTGGTTGATTGGACACTTACCTAGCTGTTTGTCTTTGGTTTAGACACAGAAACTGGTTTTTATTTTCACTTCCTCTCTCCTAGACATTTCTATGCAGCCTGTTGCTGCAGGATGCAGACACAAACTGGTGGTCTTGCTCTCAGACTCCTGCTTCACATCATTGTCATGCCCCTAGGCCAGAGAGGCACACGTAACAGCATAGCCAAGAATTACTCTCCTCAAAATACTGGGACTATTATAGTCCTCCTTGCAGAGACAGGCAGTGGTCAGGTGAAGAGAGGTGGCTTCACCCACGCTACTCAGTACATTGTGGCTGCATGCTGAAGACCAGCAGACTCTGCTCTGGGCTGCAGTAGAGTTTCCCTCAGTTGATGGTTTCTTCAGTCCCACCACCTGGTTTGGTGTCAGGGAAGATGTTTTGAATAGCTCAGCTCACACAGGAGGGCACCTTCTCAAAGTGCAGCTCAATCTCTGGGTTTCTGCTGTGGTCAGGCCAGAAGGTCAAAAAGGGCAGCATACCTTGGGCTAGAAAAATTATTCCCTCTTTTGGACCCTGAAAGGAAAAGGAACTACTCCAAAAATCCAAAGACTCAGAACCCCTGAGATCCTTTCAGAAAATGTGTCCAGACTGACTAGCTGCTTCTGAGTTTCAATCTAAGACCCAATAAAGAGTTAGTACAGTACCACTAATTTGCTGTGCTGCTGAAGTCTTCAAAAAAATCTTCAAAAGCTGAATTTTCATTCAGCCTACACATTTTTTTTGTTTGTTTTAAATTGCACGTCAGTGCCTGTGCCAAACATCAGCAGTCAATACGGGACTTAGATTATAACAAATGCAATGTAATTACGTGGTTATTGTTACTCATTTTTTAATAAGCTCTCTATATGCAATCAAGTAATAAAGCTAAACTGAGGCTCTTTTTGCAAAGCATACTGTACCCAAGGAAGCACACAAGAAGCCAGAAAAACCTCCAGAAAGGACTCCAGACAGTGGAGTGAGGTTCCTAACATTGATGCCCAGGAGTTCGGACACTGTGGCCACAGTAGCTAATCTAATAGCCTGGCAAAAGATACTGGCAAAGAGTTACTGGCAGAGAGTAGAGTTATACATAAGGACACCCAGATTTTCTCCATCTATAATACCCCAGCCCCATGCTTACAACCAGTCTCATACCACCCCAGAGAAGCAGAGCAGCTATCTAGAGAAATATCTCTTTGCATCCCCACTGAAACTCCATTGCTCATGGCAGAATTTCCAGTACTCTGCATGTTAAATTGTTATGCTGCAATATTTCACACCTTGGTAGGAACAGAAGTATTACCCATTAGGAAAGGGAAAGTATTCCTGCTCCCTCATTTGTATCAGCTTTGGAAGAGTCTAAGATAAATGACATAAAAAAAGCTGTGATTATTTTATATCACAGGAGGATTATGTTATTTTATAGGATTCCTTCTTCCCTGTAAAGCAGAACTTCAGATTAGCAAGGCATCTGGGTTTGTTGCTGAAGGCATGCAGACAGTGTGACTGGTACAGTAAGCTAAAATGTCCTAAACCATTTCTAAACTACTTCATAATGCCAGACAAAAATATCATCTTTACTAGTAACACACGACAGCATAAAAGGCTTGCAGACACAAATTGCAATATGTTGCCTTATTCCTGCATGACAGGGTTACTGTATGGAGCTTGATCCCAACAGCAAAGCTGATAAAGCCAGATGCCACCCCTGCCAGCACGCGTTGTGTATCTGGGGCAACTTAGGGACCCACTGACTGAAGGAAATCCTCCTCCTACCAAACACAGACTGGCAGCAGAAATGCTTCCCAACAGTTTGGGTTTTCTCCAGTCTTAATGACTGTAACAGCTTGTGCAATCCTTGTAAGGGAAGTGGACGAAAAGGAGCAGGAGGTTGATTGTCATTCATCCTCTCACCATGTTACGAAAGGAACCGCACAGTGAGGGATGCTTAGGAAGCCTCGGGGAAGGGAGATAAGGGAAGGAAGGGGAAGAAAACAGACTTTAGAGATACACCTCCCAAAGTATGCCTACACGAGTCTGAAAGGAAGTATCTGAATGGTGATCTTTTTTAATACTCCTGAGTGTTAGAAAAGTTTGGCTTTTTGTCTGAATCCTATGACGTGAATCCACTCCTAGTCAGCAGGTGGTATTCATAGTCAAGGCCCTTTTTCTGCACTGCTGGCAGCCAACAGAGAGGACACAGATCAATAGGGACAGCTCAGAGATGTCTGCTCTGGGATGCAGCCATAAGTTCATGTCAGTGGTGAAGAAAGGTCAGGGAACTGTCTTGAGGTTCCTGGTCAGTTCAAACCTGTCCAGTTTAAGGACCTGACTCAACAGGTCTCACACAGTATTTCTGGAGAAACATTTTGGTGGAGTCCAATTGCAGGTGCAGTTTGTAGGGCTGCCTGTCAGGAGCAGAAAAGCTTCTTGGGCAAGGAGACACAACATCTGCCCTAAACTTTTCTTACATAGGGCTTTCCTGTCCCCCATTTTTTAAAGCATCTATTTGGCATTTACCTCAAAACCACAGCCTTCATGGTCTGCAAATACAGGCCTGCAAAATGACAGAAGCAGTTCTGGAACAAGACACACAGAATATGATGAGAAGGGGAGGGAAAAAAATTAAAGGGAAGAAAAAAAACAGCCGGACCAGAAAATGGCATTTAAGTCTCTCTGTTCTTCTCTCTTTCC
>NW_009953386.1:2486077-2492679 GCF_000747805.2 Chaetura pelagica | reverse complement strand
TTTCCCTTGTTCAGTCATTTCTTTTCTTCTTTAAGTGTGCTGTTTTTATCTTCCTTGCTCTCATATAAAAAGCCCAGCACCCCTAGCGAGTGTGCAGATGATGATTTGGCATTGTCCAGGACCATTATGCTGTCAGCTCTCAAAGAAAAAAAGGCTTGTAAAAATCCTGTAGTCAGACAAAGGCAGAGCGTGTGGCTCAGGACAGTTTGTACTGCTGCTTGCTAATAACCTTTCTGAACAATAGCTTACATGGAAAGATCTACAGAACATGAAATTCCTCTTTCAGCTTCACCTTCTTTTACTCCTAATTACTGTTCCACTCTCAGCTATATGCATGCTACATATGCAAATCCTCTTTCAACTGCTTTTGAACAGACACAGGGGTGCATCTCCTTTCCCTGGTCCTGTCCTAGTGCCATCCAACACTACCCTTGCACAATCCACTGCACACTCACCACTACTCCCAGTTCACTCAAGCTTTATGTAAATGCTTTCAGATACATAATCTCCACTACTCCCAGCAATTTGGCTCCTGCTCTGCTCTCAAGTATATGGAGCTCAGTTTAACACGTTATTTTTCTTTCTTCACTTATTCAGGAGAAATTTGAAAGAAATTGAAGAAGATGCCCAAGAAAGCCATTTTGGTTAAAGATCTAAGATAGGATCAACAGCTTTTTCCAAAGCACAAAAAAATCAACAAGTTTTCTTGAGGCAACTTAAAGAGAGGAGAACTGCCACGTGCATCAGTGGTGTGAGCAGATAATTGACCCAACTTCCCCTGAACCCCAGCAGTGTCGGGTCCACTGCAGCCCCAGCTATACAGGATGGTTCTTTTGCTTGGCTTGTAGAGACTTGGGCCCTGAAAAAGAATTGAGATGACCTATCTATCTCAGACAATTTATGACATTATCATCTCCAGCGTTTGCTCTGATGCAGATTACCAGCTCCATGACAGTGCCAACAGGAATATGTGCCTATTATGTGCCAGTGCATCAGCTGTCCCTGTTTACAGAATTGGATGTCTGCTGAGAGCTGTTTTGGGTTACAGTGTTGGACAGTGACACCAAGGTGACATGTGGTCATGTCTGTCTTTCTGGCAGCTCAGCTGCAGCAAAAGTCTCTCATTCCTGTCATGTACGCAGCCAGCTACTGACATCTCTGCTTTCATACAATCATAGAATCACTTAGGTTGAAAAGGACCTTTGAGATCACCAAGTCCAACCATAAACGTTAATTGCCAAGTCCACCACTAAAACGTGTCCCTAAGTGCCATATCTAGATGACTTTAAAATACCTCCAGAATGGTGACTCAACCATATCCCTGGGCAGCCTGTTCCAATGCTTGATAACCCTTTAGGTGAAGAAATTTTTCCTAATGTCAACCTAAACCTTCCCTGGTGCAACTTGAGGCCATTTCCTCTTGTCCTGTCTCTTGTTACTTGGGAGAAGAGACCAACAGTCACCATGCTACAGCTTTCTTTCCTGCCAGAGGGGCCTGTAGCACTGTACAGCCAGTTCTGGGGATACCCTAGTTTACAGGAAAGATTGAAACAGCTAAATATGACAAGAGCAGGCTCCTCCCTCTTTGAGATAGTTCTCAAATGAGTGCAAGGATTTAGCAGTTTGTAAATGAGGCCATGAAGCTGGTACATGAACAAAAGGACACAGCAGAACCTGAAAAGGAGACTGGAATTGGACTTGGAAGTGACCCTCGCTCTGTACTCACCTAAGCTGAAGTCAATCTCAGTAACATTAAACACAAAAGAACAGGCAGGTTCTGATCTCTTCTACACTTGCCTAATGCCATATGTACACTGCCACAATCCGTGGTGTTAACTCTGAACTTACATCCATCTCCAAAAGGCCAGGATGTGGCCCAAAGGCTTTGAAGTGGGGTGAGCAAGAGCAAGCTCTGGGTTTGTGGGCGTTCGGCAGTGGATTTGCTGAGCTGGGAATAGTTCCTGTTCACTGTCTGTTGATTTCAATGAAAGTCACGTTATCGAAAGCTAGGGACAGGAAAACTATGTGGAATCCAAGGTTTTGCAAGTGTACTGAACAATAACAACATACGCTAGGGATACACTAGGGATGAAATCCACCCTGAAAACTAGGGCTGCCAGGAGGAGCAGCCGTCTTTAAGCTCTGAGCTCTTTTCTAAGCAGGGCTGTATTCTGCTGTCTGTTACCAGGATGTCTACTCCAAATAATGCTGCATTTATTTTAGCTGACAAACATTCACCAGAGCTGGTGAACTAAAGGCCCCTGCCTACTGAGACACAAATCTAATTAAGGCAACAAAATAAGCTCTGTCTAAGATGCACATCAGGCACAAACTGACTGGAAAAAGCACACAAGGTGAAAACCTGGGTCTGTAGGATGAGTTTGGTGTTCCTTGGGTGCACTGGAGGAATAAAATGGGTATGTGGTGCTTCAGTTCTAGGCACTGGTCCAGTCCTGCAGAAACACCCTGAGGGCATGAAGTGCTCCTAAGAGAGTGGACACCCTTCATAACCTGCTCACTGGGGGCTGCAGTGGGAAGGAACAGAACAAAATCTCTCTGGGCTGGAGCTGGTCACAGGAGTTAACATCCTTTAGTGATGCTCTAGTACATGTTATCAGCCAGGACAGGTGGCCAAAATCGCCAAGAATCTTGTGTAGCTCTAAAGAGCCTGATGGCAAAGAGGGGCAGGGAACCCAGTAGCTGTGGGGAAATGGAGTAGTTGATACATTTTCCTTCTCCCTACAACTTCCTCTGACCCATTCCTGCCAGCCTCAAAGTTAAGTCCACTCACCATGCACACCCACCAGGTCCTGCTTCTGTGAAACACCACCTCATCATTTTCTAAGCACTCACACATGCCTGTGTCAAGGTCACCACTGTACATGTAGCTTCTAGTTTAGAAACTCTCTTTATTAATCTTTTTTCTTTGTCTCTTTTTTTCCCCCATCTTCTTCTAGTGCTGAGGGATCATGAGCAGAATGAAATCCTTATGTACTTTCCAGCCAAAGACAGCTAGTGGTTTTGCCCTCCCTAGATAAATCATCCCACACTTCTTTGGAAAACATGAATGCATCTTCCTGTGTTCCACAAGTATCCTGTCATTATTATTAAGTGAGGGAGAGCCTTCAAAGCCTGTAGTGTTGTCCCTAGGTACTTCAGTATGCCGTGTCAGGAGCAGGGCCTAGATCAGCACAATGTTTTGCTCACTGTTAGAGCCAGACATTCAGGTCCCTCTAATTTCCAGGACAGCAGAGCCTACTTGAAGAAGTTCATGGTCTTACCCAGCAGTGCAAGAAATGGGCTTTTTATGGAGTATGAAATCCATTTTCCTCAAGCCTCCATTTGGACTGTGCTTTATGACATGAGAAGATGCAGTAAGTGAATAAAGCACTACACTCTTGCTGACTGATGGACAGATGATCCCAGCAGACTGTATCGGTATCTCCCCTTCCCATTGCTGTGTATTTGCTGGGCTGTCAGTCTTAAAGCCAAAATTACTTGGGAACCTAGTATTTCTGGAGATTCCCCCCCCCCTGCTCATTCCAGAGAAGGAACTGGAAGTTAACATAGGAATGAGGGCAAGGAGAGGAGAAGATACCAGCTTTGGCACCTGTAAAGCTTAGATAAGAGGAAAAGTGATGAGTGAAGAGCTTGGACTCAGCTGAACTGCAAATACAGCACAGCAGCCAGCACAGGGTGGCTGCAAGAGAGCATGTACTAACTTCACAGTAATACCAGACAGTGGGAGTGGGAAAATGCTTACTAAATTAATTCTCTTGACACCCAGGAAGATTGAGAAAGGGTAAGTGAGGCAAGCAGGAACTAAGGCCACTTGCCAGAGAAAACCATAAGACCATACTAAAGCTGTTCCCGTAGCCCCCTGCCCCTAAGCAGAACATCAAGGTTTTATTCATGCAGGAGAGAAACAATCAGGTAAAAGACAAAATACTCCTAAGTTATTCAGTTAGTAGAGCTATGTCAAGCAATTCTGGAAACAGCTGCATTTTTTTTCCTTCACTCAAAATAGAAGTGTAAAAAAAAAAAAAAAAAATTTTTTTTTGTTTATTTATGGGGGTTTTTTGGTTGGTTGGTTTGTTTTGTGTTTTTGTTTCTTTGTCTGGTTTGGTTTTGTTTTTTAACAGGGAGGTTATCTGCTCCAAGAGAGCTGGAGATCATCTGTACAGAGAACCCATTTCAGAAAAAGTCTAAGGAGCACAATACAGTCCCTTCTGATTAGAAGTTTACATTCTTCTTCTGTTTAAGTCCCCAGTTGGCATCACACTGCTGGCTTTGAAGGAAGCCAGAACAATTCACACTGGTTGGGAATCTCACCTGCTGTATTAATGGGTTTCCCTGGAGGTGCAGCTTGGTACATGATCCCCTCGCTCAGCTGTTGTGCCCTGCTCTGCCTAGCATGGGATTCTAATAACCCAGAAATTCCTTCTGCTGATGAATGAGCTGAGACTCTTGCTCTGCCCAAGCATCCTGGCTAATTCTGCAGATCAATTTGGGTTCATATTCACTGTATCCCTCAGCCACTAACCGAAATGGGCTGCTCACATCTCCAACCTTTCAGCTGACTGGTCTGCCTGCCTGCTTGGGCTTATGCTTCCCAGCCACCTCTGTCCTGCATCCAGCATCTCTTACTGCCCAAACAGTGCAGCAGCACAGACAGGATCTCACCCTTTACCTCTAGCCCCAGCTTCTCTCAGATGCTTTCACCCCTGAGCTCTCCCATACTAACTGTGAGATCCCACTGATGGGAAAAAAATCAGCTAGCCAGACCTCCCTCTAGCCAGGAAATGAACACTTTGTCCCACTCTCCCCAAGACACAAAAATGACCTTCAACAGCATCATATATGGGTTCAATCAGTCAATACCTCCCAAACACAAATGGAAGAAAGGAAGATGAAATGCAAGAGAAAAGAAAATAAATTAGGGTATGGAAAGCTGCTTCCAAAAGCAAAGCCCTCAGTCTAGCAGTTCAGTGGTGGGATCTCAAAGGCCATTAAAATCAGGCTGCAGTGAAGTAGCAGCAGGGGGAATGGTATTGAAAACTGTCTCTTTCTGGAATTAAGAGACAATATTTGGCCAAAGTTCAGGGAAGGGAGGTCAGGGGGGAGGTTGAAGAGAAGCAGAAAAACAAGAGTGTGTGCATAAGAACAAACTCCAGGCAGTGTGTGATACCTTAGGTTTTGTTTTGTGAGTTTTTTTGCCAGCTTAACCTTTGGTCTGCAGACACACTGGCTGGAATGTAGATAGTTCAATATGAGTGTTGTGGAGAGCAGAGGCAGCAGGGCCAGATCAGTCCCTTGTGTTACTCTGCCAATTTGAGCAGGAACCTGTGAGACACCCTGACTTCAGTGCAGCTGTGTTTTGGTGAACTTATGAGCTAAGTGCACATGTGAAGGTTGCTGATACATCTATTTTCCCATGGGAGAGAGCATATGGGAGTGATTTTTTCCTCTTCCTTCTGCAAGAATATCCTTGAAATAGATGGAGATTTTTTGTAATAAAAAGAGGATAACTGGGCTTGCCATAAATCTCTATAATGTATTTTTAACAATCTCTTCACCCTCGGTGACTCAGCCTGGGGAGCCTGCTCTAAGTAGCAGCAATGGTGTATACTATTGGGGAAATAAGATTTGGAGGACCAGATAGCAAAGGTAAAACTAGGATGCCATTCAAAAGAAGTGTTCCAGTTTCAAACAATCACCACTTGTGGCCTAATGGCTCAGCTGTAGAGCAGCAGCCAGGAGTGACTTCCACAGTTGCCAAAGATGATGGGGGCAGATGGGAATTTCACTGGCACTACCACAGATCCATCTGTGGCCTGGCCAAAAGGCAGACAGCTGGTTTCATACCTGTTTCCCTCCTACAGCTGAGAACAACTGGCTGCCAGACCAGTAACAGGTTTGAGCCCCAGGATGGGAAATGAGCAGACAATCAGCTGACATCTGTTGATCTGATGGGATCACAAATGCTTTCCCATATTTACATTGCTTAAAATCAGACTGTGAGTTGCAATTAACAGATCGCTAATGCATTTATCTGACAAACTGAAAATCCATTGAAAGGCCAGAGCAGGAAAAGTATGGAGGAGTGTGGGCAAGAAGGATGTGGACAGACTGGAAAGTCCAGAAAAGAGCAGGACTATGATGAGATATTTAGGATACATGAGATACAAGGAAAGACAAAACCAGTGGGACCTGCTTAGCTTAAAAAAAGATTGAAGGAGGTCACAACAGAGTGCAGAAATCATGGGCAAGGAAGGCCTCCACAAAGTAAGGAAACAGATGATTGTATCTGATTCATCAGAGACAGGACAGAAATGGCTATGGTTGGAAGGGACTTCAAAGATCACCTAGATCCAACCCCCCTGCATGGGCAGAGACACCTCCCACTTGATCAGGCTGCTCAGAAAGTATGGTCTCAAACTGCAACAGGGAATATTCAGTTAGACCTCAGGAAGAACTGCAAGGAAAATGAAGCACAAGCATAAACTGTCCTGGGAGGCTGTGGAGTCTTTAAAAATAAGCTATAGAAACAGTTACGAGGAATGATTTGGGAAGAGCTGACCCTGCCATTATGCAGGGATCTA
>NW_009953386.1:2448581-2485957 GCF_000747805.2 Chaetura pelagica | reverse complement strand
CTGGGGAGCCTGCTCTAAGTAGCAGCAATGGTGTATACTATTGGGGAAATAAGATTTGGAGGACCAGATAGCAAAGGTAAAACTAGGATGCCATTCAAAAGAAGTGTTCCAGTTTCAAACAATCACCACTTGTGGCCTAATGGCTCAGCTGTAGAGCAGCAGCCAGGAGTGACTTCCACAGTTGCCAAAGATGATGGGGGCAGATGGGAATTTCACTGGCACTACCACAGACCCATCTGTGGCCTGGCCAAAAGGCAGACAGCTGGTTTCATACCTGTTTCCCTCCTACAGCTGAGAACAACTGGCTGCCAGACCAGTAACAGGTTTGAGCCCCAGGATGGGAAATGAGCAGACAATCAGCTGACATCTGTTGATCTGATGGGATCACAAATGCTTTCCCATATTTACATTGCTTAAAATCAGACTGTGAGTTGCAATTAACAGATCGCTAATGCATTTATCTGACAAACTGAAAATCCATTGAAAGGCCAGAGCAGGAAAAGTATGGAGGAGTGTGGGCAAGAAGGATGTGGACAGACTGGAAAGTCCAGAAAAGAGCAGGACTATGATGAGATATTTAGGATACATGAGATACAAGGAAAGACAAAACCAGTGGGACCTGCTTAGCTTAAAAAAAGATTGAAGGAGGTCACAACAGAGTGCAGAAATCATGGGCAAGGAAGGCCTCCACAAAGTAAGGAAACAGATGATTGTATCTGATTCATCAGAGACAGGACAGAAATGGCTATGGTTGGAAGGGACTTCAAAGATCACCTAGATCCAACCCCCCTGCATGGGCAGAGACACCTCCCACTTGATCAGGCTGCTCAGAAAGTATGGTCTCAAACTGCAACAGGGAATATTCAGTTAGACCTCAGGAAGAACTGCAAGGAAAATGAAGCACAAGCATAAACTGTCCTGGGAGGCTGTGGAGTCTTTAAAAATAAGCTATAGAAACAGTTACGAGGAATGATTTGGGAAGAGCTGACCCTGCCATTATGCAGGGATATAGACTAGCTAGTTTGTGAGATCCCTTCCAGACCTTTTTTCCATTCATCCACTGTAAGCTGTGCATAGTGCACCCATGATGTATTGACAACAGCTGAGTCTAGCCAGTTAGGTGACAGTAGCCAGCAGATCACTGAAGGTGAGGGCACAACAGGGAGGAAGAAAGAAGAGGAAGAGCATAAAGGACTTAAAATCATACATCAATGCACTTGATCAATCTAACCCATACAGGAAGGGTTTCCTCCTTACCATAGTGGCTGCAGCTCAGCACGAATTCACGCTAAGCTGCTATGAACCTGCACCAGCATCTTCCTCACCTGTGACTCCTCAACCCTAGCCTATCCAGGCAGGGGGATTGATGCCATGATGGAGTGCTATGGGACTGCCTCCAGCACCAGCCACACCAAGCTACAGGAGATTGCCCCAGCTGGCCAGCAGTTTTGCAAACATGTGGAAACTTTCCTTCCCAGATGGCATTTTACAGGGAGGGAAAGGGAGGAGAAATAAAGCCCTTAGAGTTTGTTGTAAATGAGTGGCAGTTGACACCTCCAGCTAAAAGAGAAACAGGATCTTGCCAAGGAAAAGGGCCAGGATGGACCCTCCTTGCTTTTTCTAGTAGCTTACTGTCAGGATGCCAGCTGCCACAGGTCAAAGTCTTCCTGTGGATCCCAACCAAGCAGACACACCCATTTTTCACCTGTTATGACCTGAACTTGATGACCAAGCAACCTCTGATGCACAGTGCATGAAAATAGGGGTGACTTTAAAGAAAAAAGCCCTCTGCCCTTGAAGAACAGGGTGCTGTTTCTGAGAGCAGCACCAAGATAGCTGAAGGCCCCTCACTCTTCAACATGACATTAAAAAGCAAAGTTGCTGTCTCTGAGGTGAAAAATTCTGCATTTCCTGATCACCTGCAAATAAAAGTCACTGAGGTCCAAGTTGTAAAAGCGAAGAGGCTTTAATTTTAACATGGTAGCCAAGTTCTGACGGAAGGCTGTAGTTACTTTCTGCCTGTGTTAAATTTACCACAGCAGTTTAAGATGGGACACAGCGCACATCGCTGAAGACAAACGGCTGCTGTGTCAAGCCATGGAAACGAGCAAAGCAAGCCCCGTGCGAACAGCTTCTTTAGTGCCCTGCCACAAAGTCAGCCAGATGCTAGGGCCTAGATTGGAAAATACGAGTCAGATCCTCCAATGGAGCAAAATGAATGTGCTCCAAGTCAGCACTGATTTGTATCAGCCAAAATCTGGCCTGTTGATCTTGAACTGGATCAAATTACTGGAGTTTTTGGACTCTTAACACCCACCCTGGTCTGTATATGCGAATGAGAAGCGGCACGCTCACAAATATGTTAGCTCAAGGATACACACAGATTGCAGGGACATCTGGCTGACAGAAACTTTAGGGGATGTAGAAGTTGTGTAATAGGAAGAAATCCATTATCTGGCTAAAAGGTTAGATACTGTGGGAGGAAAAGTACTTGTAATGAGCCTGTTGAACAGAGCCCTCCATGGGGAGGGTGTAAAAAGCTCACCACTAGCCAGTTTCTGTTAAGCAGTTTTCATATCATTTTGCCTGACTGTGGCTAATTCTTGCCACAGCAACTTGAGCCATACATACAAAAAGCTTCTCTAAAGCCTCCACTAATCCTACTCCCTCCTGACCTGCAGCTCCCTGGCTTCCTATACCAGCTCTGCCCCGCAGCCTTACTCCATCACTATCTAACCACCCATCACACTGAGGTGTTAAGAAACATGTTTTCAGAGCCATAGATGGAGAGCCCACACCTGATTCCAGTGGCCTCACCTTTCCCAAGGGATTTTTCACTTTGCACAATTATCACCTTTCCTGTTGGCCTGGCTGCCCACTTAGCCCTCAGTGCTTATATGCAGTTGGTGTGTATAAGCAAGCAGCTGCTGAAAGAAGAGTTAAGAATAATATAAATCATTAGGTTTTCGTCAGATCTCATTCTGCTGCTGGAGTGCCCTGGAAGCATCTCTTAATAAAGGGGTGGGGGAGTGGGAAGGGAGTGGGGGAATAAAACCCCTCTCTCTCATGTTGAGATATCTTTTCCTATCCAGCTGCACCCAGAATGAAAGAGCTATCAAAGAAAGCTCCCCCATTAGCCATCAATTCAGTGCAACTTCAATCAGTCAGTTCTGCTGGAGCCCGCGGGAATATCTCCCCAGCAGCCTCCTACATGCTGCACTTGAGTGCTCAGAAAGAGCCACATTAAACCTGCCTGCCATCAATCCAGGGGCCTCCTTCTCTGTAACTTAATGAGGTGAGCTGGTTGGCATCATTGACAGGGAGCCGAGGAGTTAAAATGAACACAGGAGTGCAAGCCACCCTGGCTGGGAAGGTGTGCAGACACAGGAGAAGCAGCTAAGCCACCAGCCCTCCTTTAAGAGCCTCTATGCAAGACTGGCTGAGCTTCAGCAGATGCAGGGGAGGTTCAGAGAGGACAAGCTGTGGGTCTCTCCTCTTACCAGGCTGACAAATCCCTGTTGGCATGGCCTGTCCTCCTTTCCTCTGTCTGGACAGGCCAGGTGGGGAGAGGTGATGTTCTCCCCCATTCCCATGATTTGACCTCCTCTCAAGTCTGTCCCTTTTCCTGCTGTGCTGGAGCCCGCGGGAATATCTCCCCAGCAGCCTCCTACATGCTGCACTTGAGTGCTCAGAAAGAGCCACATTAAACCTGCCTGCCATCAATCCAGGGGCCTCCTTCTCTGTAACTTAATGAGGTGAGCTGGTTGGCATCATTGACAGGGAGCCGAGGAGTTAAAATGAACACAGGAGTGCAAGCCACCCTGGCTGGGAAGGTGTGCAGACACAGGAGAAGCAGCTAAGCCACCAGCCCTCCTTTAAGAGCCTCTATGCAAGACTGGCTGAGCTTCAGCAGATGCAGGGGAGGTTCAGAGAGGACAAGCTGTGGGTCTCTCCTCTTACCAGGCTGACAAATCCCTGTTGGCATGGCCTGTCCTCCTTTCCTCTGTCTGGACAGGCCAGGTGGGGAGAGGTGATGTTCTCCCCCATTCCCATGATTTGACCTCCTCTCAAGTCTGTCCTTTTGCCTGCTGACATGTGGCATGCCTGGTGATCAAGCATGGCATGGAGAGGCCATTCTTGTTATTTGCTGCACTATAACAAGGGGGCAGGTGGCTGTCTCTTCACATATGCTGCTTCCTGAGCCGGCACAAATCCTCACTATTTGTCATGAAGCTGGAGGATGGATAAACTGTACAAAACAAAACAGAGAAACTCTGACTTTGCAGCCATTTTTAAAGAACAGAAAAATACACGGCATGAAACACAGGGCTTCTCTCAGGCCTTGCCTCTAACCTCATTGGAAGGGACAAAACTAAAGCAACTTCCAAATACATCCAATACCTAACTACCATTTGATATAGGTCCCATTTATGGACTGGACCTGCCCATCATCCATCCTGATGACTCTTAAAGCACCTTCCTTGATCAGGTACTTCTGGCAATAGCCAGCTCCTGAAGTGCAAATTCACTCCTGAGTTATTTTTTTTTCTCCTCTTCCTTGCCATCTATTAGACAATTTTATTTCCTCTCCCTTTCCTGGGGAGGAGTTGGTATTGCTCAAGGGAGCTTTTCCAAGAGAAGAGTACCTCCTCTTTGGAATGGTACTTGAAAATTGCTCTTCCCACGTACCACAGTCTATGCTACCAAGTGGAAGGAGTATTCCAATGTGAAGATGGTAGCTACAGATTGAGTATAAAGTTTGCCCAGATCTGCTTTGTGGAGTAGGTTTATGGCTTCAAACACCCAGAAAAGAACATGATTTATCAGGAAGTCAAGAAACAACTTTTCATGCAGTATATCTTCCTCATTTGGATCATAAGGTTTTCACCTTCAAGATAAGTATTCAAGGCACAAAGCTGTGTATGGTCACCTCTACAAGCAAAACAGCATATTTTCCATTATGCTTTTGTGATCTGAGCACTCAGGAGTTAGCAGTTCAGCCTGAGGAGCAGGAGAGGATCTGCTTTGATGGTTGGTAGTCAGATGACTGAAATGATGGTGAGATATGTTGTGTAATGAATATGCTTCTCCTATCACAAATACTTCTATGGTGTCTGTGCTTGGTTGGAAGTAGTAGACCTTCTTCAATCTGCTTCTTTCCTCCAGGCAGGAAAATGTCTTGATGAGGCTGTCAGAGATTGCCTCAGTGGGGTAGGG
The DNA here is from genome assembly GCF_000747805.2 of Chaetura pelagica. Classification (NCBI taxonomy): domain Eukaryota; kingdom Metazoa; phylum Chordata; class Aves; order Apodiformes; family Apodidae; genus Chaetura; species Chaetura pelagica. The sequence goes on along the minus strand of NW_009953386.1, from coordinate 2,480,740 downwards.
TATGCAGAACCATGCAATGTCAATGTGTTATCGGCAAAGTAGAACATTGTGTTTCACATCTCTCAGTGTTCTGGGCTTCTGTGAGCACAGAAAAGAGCAAAAGGGAGAAAAGAATATTGACCTTGCAATCTTTCCAGCAAACATGAATGGAGCTACCCTCCCCTTGCTGAGTCCTGTACCAAAGGACAATATCATAACAAGTAGCACCAGAATGGAGCCTTGACCTCCATCCAAGCCTAGAAAGAGGTCACCTATCAAGATCAAACCTTGGCCATGACCATGTCCCAAGCCTGATAATGTAGGGGTACAGACTGCAGAGGAGGTTAAGCACTGCTCTGCTGCTCATCACTCGTCTTTCTCTAGGCACTCACTTTGAAAGGTCACAGTGGGAACAAGGTGCTGTTTAATACAGGAGCAGGCAAGGTGCTCTGCTCTTCCAATTCACGTATTCTTCAAGTGGGGCAGGAAAACAGTTTAGTTCTGTCTGCCGAGTGGGAGAAATTAGCAGGACTGCTTCATGTGCTGACTGGAGGAGGCAGCCGAATAGACAACCTTTCACCATCCAGAAAGGAACAACACTCCATAAACATGTATGCAAGGCCCTTTCTAGAAGGTACTATTTGTAGCAGCAGTCCCAAACAAGCCCTATGGCTTGCGCACAAACAGTCTGGTGAGCCAGAGGGTGACTTACTGCAGATGCAGGAACCTGAGAGTGCTTCAAATACTTGCGCAGGAATCTGCTCTGTTCTGTGGCTGCTTCCTGCCTTAGCCAAGTGCCCCGAAACTCTTGCCTCTGCTCAGAGGAACTCTTCTGCTGTAGCACATCTTAGGGGCAAAAGAGTAGGTGTGCCTCTCTAAGAGTGCTGGCCAGGAGCCTCAGAGACTGTTCCTGCCTCACTAGACCCTCCTTTGACTTCATGTTCCACCTCCCTTCTTATGCCACCTATGCGGCAACTGCAAGCAAGTCTATTAACCATATTCACACTGCTGCTCTTGTCCTGTTCCCACTGTATCCCTACAGGTGGCAGACTGAAAAGAGCCAAAAAAAAGGACAGGAACAGTTAGCAAGGAAGCCCTAGAACACAAGTGCAGACAGGTTTGTTTGCAAATGTTCTGTAGAACGTAAGACATTTCCTCTCCTTCCCAGTGGCAGCTTCACCTTGCTGTTTGTTAAAGGGGTTTTATCACTCAAAATGCATCAGATGAATAAAAAGAAAAGGTTAAAAAATAATTTCACCACTGCCTGAGTCCACAAAGAAAAAACATAATGTATTTCTCCCCTCCCTAAGCATCTTTCACTGTCCACAGGATCTTTAAGATCTTGCAGACATGAAAATGATTACACCACTGCTACCACCAACGATGCCTTGCTGGTGTGTTCCACTTGGCATGCATGTGGGAGTATTTACATGCAACAGTCTGTTTTGTTTGCAGTTAAGTGCCTGTTTGTGCACCAGCCTTTCAGTGTGTACAGCTTTCCCTTTAGGAAGTGTAATACAAATCCTTCAAAAGTGCAGTAACAGACAGCTTATGCTACTGTGAGACTGGATAGACTCACTGATTTCTATATAATTTATATCATTTAGCCTGCATTCAAATTATTCTATTAGAGGTATAAGGCCTGACCTACAAGGAATTTGGGTATACAGACAGTAAGAGTCTGATTAAGAGGCTGTGGTCAGACAGCTCTCACTCCAGGTGAAGACATCTCCATCTGAAGAAACTATCCCTTCCCCACACTTACTTTTACCTCTTAGCTAGAGATCATTGCTCCTGCTGATTGTGCCAGCACCTCTTACTCCACTTCAGGCAAAATGCCAACAGCAACTTCATCTGAGTTTACAGCAAAGCAGATGAGGGATGTTTGATACTACCCTCCTCTGCCTATACAAAATTGCAATCTTCAGCAAGGGGGTAGTTAAAAAAGAAGGAAAAAAAAAAGACAGATGAAAGAGGGGGCAGTACTCTTGGACTCAATGTTTATAAAATTAATGTCTGGAACATATATGTGAATATACTGGGATAGCATATTCCTGCTCCTGTTCAGCTGTGCTGCTTTTGCTGCTTTAGTACAATGTGCATTAGGTGGTGATGCTTTAACTACACTTAAGCAGCTAAAGTGGCACAACTTTATGTGTTCATAAGGCTTCAAGTAATGAGAGCATTAATGACGGCTGCAAAGACTTGGGCTATACTGATTTATCGCTCCACAGTGACTTTAGTACTATGATCTCAAAGCAGAAGACAAATTCAACAAATAAACCTCCCCAACGTGCACCAATGCACGTGAGCTATTAGAACTGGTTTAATTTTTACGGCAAAGATCTTCCATGAATAATGAATCCTTTTATTATGCTCATGAATTATCTGTGAGCAGGCTGTGAGCTTTATGAACATGTCTGCTGCTCAAAAAAAATTTAATGAACAGTTAACATTAAAAAATGTCACTGTACTGGATTACACTGAAACTCCTTGCCCCAGCAGTTTGAGGTTTGTGACTGGTGACCAGGGTCACAGGACAGCATTTAGCCTCTCTGGTGGAAGAATTGAAACTTCATTAATGAGGATGATTAAAAATGGACCATATTTGTTCGTACTCATGCCCTGGCTTCCAATCTCATTTAGACAAATGAGTAAAGAGCCATCACACACCAACCTTAACGTGAGGAAAACCTTATATACTATGGGTACTGAGAACAGGGAATAAAAAAAGTCACTAAGAGACGCAATTAGTTGTTTAAGACACTTCTGACTGTCCTTGGACACCAATTCAACTGCTGTTTCTAATCTTCGGTAAATACCTTTATCTATGTTTTACAGATGGAGTAAATAGCACACAGGGAACAGGAGTAACTTTCCAGGATCACCTGTTCAGACAAACTATTTAACTCCCTATCTACTCGATATCATGTCTCCACCAAAAGGGCTAGAGGCCTTAGTTTGCAAAATGGAGCTACAAATCTCATCTGAATGAGATCTCTAAGGGAATTTTTTGCTTGAGATGATGAAGAAATAGATTGAGGTTGGTCTGTTTCCTTTCAGTCAGGCACTTCCTTCCTCTGTTGAATCTGAAATCAAGAAGCATCTAGGCATGTAAAAAGGAGTAATCATTGTAAGAAAAACTACCCTCCAAGTTTTCAAATCTCCTAGAAGATTTGTGCTTGAAATCACCAGTTGTGTCCAAGTTCTGAGTCAGTTCTTATGTCCACATCCATTCACTGTATCCAAGGTAGGGATTAAATACTTCAGCCTACTGAAACCCAGGAAAACCAACTGTACAATCCTCAACTGAAATGCAATGCTGAGTTCAGGAATTACAAGGCCAGCTCCCCTGAAAGCTGGATTTTACTTCAGACAAACAGTAGCCGCAATAGCCTCAGAGGTGCTCACTGAGAAGGAGGAAGAGGACCAGCAGAACTGAGCTAATTGGAACCAACTTGGTAGAATAGGCTGGAGCTGTTTTCTTTAAATCTGTCTTTCCTTCTGCCAAGCCTTCTTGTGGCTCATCTATTGTTAAAACCATCCAGCCTCCCCCAGCACCACTGCAATTAGAATGCAGCATTTCCTTTGAATTAGCATGTTAACTCTTCCCTGCCCCAACTAGAAACAGCTTTGCCTCAGGGCACTGAAAAACATTCACTGGCAGCAGCACCCTCTGCCGTAGGCATTACCTTGCTACTTCATCCTCAGCACACAGCTCTGTTTAGTTTTCCCAGGCAGCAGGCAGATGCAATGGAAATCAGAGCTATCCCTTTCCAGGGAAGCCCAGCTTTCTAGATCTTGGGGGTAGGTTCCTCATGCAAAGGTAGCCTTACTCCCAGACAGAAAACAACAGACACTGTGTCACCTGCTGTCACCGTTTGACTCAGGTCCGACAACAACGCTCTCGATCCCCTCCCCCCCCCACCCAGGTAGGGAAGGAGAGAGAAAAAGAGAGAGACTTGGCTGGACTGAAAACTAAACTACACAGCTTTAATTAAAACACTAATGAATGATACAAGAAAATATATACAATTATATACAGATATATTCAGGTATGGGCAAAAACCTCTCACCTCCCCCACCCCAGCAACTCCCACAGCACTTCCCTGAACTGGGAAGAGTCCCGAGGAATCCCAGAGCTGCTGCTGGAAAAGAGCAGAGAGTTATGGGGGTCAGGAGATCTTGAGCCTGAGGATCGACGGTGATGGATGAGCAGAGTCCTCCCTGGACGCCGGCCATGGATGGAAGAGAAGGGAAGAAGAAGAAGGAAGGAAGTTGTCTTCTGTGATCTCTGACCTTCCTCTGAGCTTACGTAGATACATGGAATGGAATATCTTTGGCCAATTTTGCTGTCTGTCTAACTCAGCCTCCTACGGGGGGGTCACAGATGTCCCCATAGTGTCTGAGCTGGCAGAGTGCAGGTGCGGCCTTGAAACCTCAGTAGTTAGAAAAACATTCCACTGTCTTATCAGCCTAGCAGAACACACTGTTGCTAGTTACAAGAAAGCTTACTGAAAAAAAAAAAAAAACAATAAAAAGCTTCATCCTGGCTCAAACCAGGACACCTGCCTCTTTTCTTTGGTCTCTAGTGGCCAGTTTCTAATCTTCTCACACACTGAGAATTCAAATTGTCATGCCAAGGGCTCATTCATGGAAACAGTCTGCACTGCATGTTTCTTGAAACTCCTGTTTCTCTGGGCTGTCCACCCAGAACCAAGGGGCTGTGATGAGCCTGGGCGCTCCTCCACCAAACCAAACTCCTGGTGGGAAACCACATGGATGTAAAACTCCCAAGGCAAAAAGTCCACTATAAAAGATCTTGCTGCTGACAGGTATCAATGCAACTTCACGCTGTACCTTGCCTGCTTTTTCTTAAATTTTAGCTCACAGTCGATAAAGTAATGGTGAGTTTTATGAAAAAGTAACTCATCCACCAAGTAACATGGAAGTGAAAACAAATAACAATTCAATGGACTCGTCCCACACCTCAACTCCAAGGACAGAAGTGAGTACTAAAAATCTCACTGTGTGAAGTACAACTTACTATCATTCACATGTTACCATACTGGACATTTCTGATACTGGCCAGCTGCTTCTGCCTGTAAATAATCTGACAATGTGGACTACCAGAGGTGAGTGTTTTAACATGGACCAGACTTAGATGGGGAAACCAAAAGATAGGTTTGTTTAATACTTAATATGCAAGTGCCTCAGTTTAAAGGAAGTGTCCTTTATCATCGTATTTAATCCAGGTACCTACCCCTCAGTCTTGCCACCTCATCTGTCCTTGGATGACCTCGAAAGTGCTTTTTCTCAAATCAAACTCTGATTGAACTTCCAAGTCTCCAAGCTTTCATCCTCACTAAACGAGCACATTCTCAAATGGAACAAGAGCATGAGCAATTTCCCTTGAAAACCAAGACTAAGCACATGGAAAATGAATCTCTTCTGTTCTTCAGTAAATTAATCACAGGATATCTTATTTTCCAGTCTCACCGTTTACTCTGCAAAGAATAACTCAAACTCCTTGCATTTGGCAGCTAGGCAAGGCTATTAGGAACCCAGTTTGATTCAGTACATAGTTATGCCAGTGTCAGGATACTGTAATTCCAGCTTCAGGACTCCTGGTGAGTGAGTCCCCTAACTAATTCAAAAATGAAAAGATACCTGCTCCTCTGCTTCCTGTGTCCTGCTGTCTCTAAGCAATTACTTATGTGCCAGCTTCATTGTAAATCTCTGCTTTAGTATACTGTGAAAAGCAATTGAAGTTATGCAGCAACTTAAACACGGAAACACTTATTATTATACCTGCTCTTACAGTAAAGAGATTTGGGTCTGCTTTGTTCAAGTGATGAGATCATTTGCAGAGCTTTCTAGTCAACGTGAACCTGACTGACAGGTCACTTAGGTTTTCAATTCATCCCAGCAGACTACTGATGTGTCTCAAATGCTCCTTGGAACATTGTAGTACTCTGCCCAGCAGAAAGGCAGTAGCTAACTTTTGATTCTTGTCTTTCTAAGGCTGGTGTTTAGACACGGAGAAAAGGCTTTCTCCCTAAAACTCCTGCCAGTTGGAGACTTTCACATGAGACCCACTGGACTTTGGTGACAATCTGAGATGAAGCTTTTATTTGGCTCTAGTTACCCCTCCTAACTGATGTGCAACAGCAAGCTCACACTTCAAAACCACTCTGAACATCAGATAAACTCTTCCTTGGGCACATGAATAATATTTTCTTATTGGCCCATCTCATATGCCTCTGTTGTTCTTTTCCTGTTGTGCCAGGACACAGTATACCATGCTTTGTTTTGCAATAAAGAGGTGCTCTTATAATGTTTACTGGATGAGCAATGGAGGCGGAAAAAGATGAAAAGCTATATTCTGACCAGCTACCAGGACAGCTGATGAAGACTTGAGGGTGTGCAGTGTTCAGGAAAGCAGTGAGTAAACCAGGACTCCGGTCCTCCTGAGCTGTCACACCTGCCTCCCTCCACAGTCAATGGGAAATGCTGCTGCCACAGCCCACGCAAAGCCAGACTGTGCTGTTCATACAGTGATTTAGCAACACACAGCCAGAGGAATGGAGCAAGTGAGGTAATTTTTTTTTTAAGTGACTCATATTTCCTAACAGGTAGAAGTCTCCTCATTACATGAAACACAGTTCAACTTCCCAAGGTAGCACAGTGTTTTCCAAAGTGTTTTATTTCATTATAATATTGACAGTGTACTGTTTTGAAAAGCCTTATATGCTCTGGAGAAGAGTGACTTAGAAGCTGTAGGAACATAGCTATCACCACAGTATCCAGCCCTTTCCCTTGACAGCAACTGGTCAGTTCATCCCCATCCCAATAAGCACAACTGGAGTTACCTGCTGATGGATGTCCTGTGGTTAACACTCTTGGAGTAATGGGTTAAAGATTCAAAAGGATCTCTCTGAAATGTAAACTTGTAATGGCTGCAGTGCGGTGCAGTGATGTAAAATCAATGCAGATGCAGCCTTTAACACAAAGGTAATGGGGAGGCAAAGACATAAATAAGGAAAACTACGAGTGAAGAAAGGGCTGGTAATAGAGGAAAATGCTAAGCGAACACAAGGTGCTGTCATTTAGGATAAATGATGCTTAGCTCTTGCAGAAGGCTTTCACACATGCAACCCGAAGTGCTCTAAAGATGTACTATTTTATGGTTGAGGAAACTGAGGCACAAGGAAGGGGTGCTGTTTACATGGGATCACATATTCCACGCCAGATGCAAAAGCAGACTTCAGGTTTCACAGTTTCCTATTCCAAGCCTTGCCATGCTATGCTAAAACGATTTGTTCTGCCATTTCTGTCATCTTCCTCCAGATATACTTCACTGGCTAACAATAAACCCAGTTTACTGCTAAAGTATGGGTTTCCTTAGCTAGGAAGGCTATGCCTGTATTGATGTACTTCTTTTCCACACGCCACTTCCTCTTTATTTCCAACATTTACACAGGTACAATAAGGTTTGTTACCTAGTTCAATACCAAGTACCTTTGCATAAGGCACGTGTCACAGCTGAATGCACACTGGAAGGGCTTAGATATGTGTTCTAAAGAAGGAACATAGAGAAGTAAACTATAATGTCTATTTCTGTCCTTTAACATTTTCAAAGCCATTTTGTTCCCAGAATTACTGCAGCCTCTCAGACAGGAAAGCCACACACAGAGCTCCATTGCCCTTGTTCTTCTCCTCACCAGCCAGACAAAATACTCCAGCTGAAGAGTACTCAAGAAAAAGCTGCTTTTTGCAACTGATGTCCAATTGAAATGACCTTTTTTTCCACATGGAAAAATACTCTAGTAGAAAACTTTATTACAAGTTCAAATGTATTTTTTAAATCCTCATTAAAAAAAAAAGGGGGGGGGGAAACATCTCACTTTTGCATTTCTCTTGCCCTTTGTCCATTACCACATTCAATTTGATGCTGGATGCATCATTGCATCATATACATCTACTTTTTCACTTTTGCTTTTCCCTATAGCTGGCTAGCCTACTCAGCTTCTGAAGTTGTATAATAAATGGACAGCTATTATCTCATTCAAAAATGGAGATGTACCCAAAATTTAGACAGTGCAAAGTGTAAATACACACCACCACACCCAGAGTACATATGTCAATATAATTTTACTACATTGAATGTTGAGGAAAAAAAATATGCACAGGAAAAATAATTCTTCAAAGCCCCTTTTTAAGGTATTATAAAACCAAAGAATTCGCTCCATTTTTAATTTCACAAAACTGAAATAGCTTCCAAGAAAATAAATTATTCCTCTTTTCTTAAAAAAAAAAACAAATCACCTCTACTGTTTCTCTTAATCTAAAATGAACATAAGCACCACTTATTTGTCATCATGCATTGTTTCTTTTTTCAGCTTGCTGGCAGCCTGCTACAAGTCCCTCTTGGGATTTTGCTTCTCTCTCAAAGCTAGGTAAGTGTTACTCTCCTGCTTCTCTTGGCATCTAATCCATTATTTCTGGATTGAAGATTTTACGCTTTTCTCTCAACACTTGTCAAAGACATTTCCTTCTCCAAAGACACCATCTTCTCTTCTTCAATTAATCACTTTCATCCATTACCTAATCAATAAATGAATAAATGCTGATCACTGTCCTGGGGAGGTAGTGGTAGAAGTCCACCTGGTGAGAATAAGAGTAATCTACTTGAACATAAAATTACATATCAACTATTAAAACCTTCATTTGCCCACACTCTCTAAAGTTCAGAGGCCTGCCTAAATAAAAAAATGGCTTTCTAGGAATGGTACTGACACCTGTCAGAGTTTATAGCCCACTCATGGCTTTAGAAAGTTATTGTTAGTACCTGAAGGGAAGGTGATCATTTGAAAGAAATGCTCTGCTTTGAAGACCCAAAGCATCTTTCTAATGCTGTCCTATCTTTTCAACAGTTTATGGTGCCATGGGTAGGATTTGATTGATTGCTCACTTATCTACTTCTCACACGGTGACACTGCTAACACAGAAAATACTTTTGAATCATCAATTTCTTGTATGATTCTTGGGACGTGCCCTTTTAGGATGCTCTTGAACAGTCTGGAGACTTGTACAAATGGACTCATAGATCTGTTAAAAATGGTCTTGCTAGAGTATCTGTAGCCACATAGTAGGGAAAATGTCCTCAAGAGGGAATAGTGGCAGGTTTCCTGCCACTGCTCAAGTTGTTGAGCATTTTCAATCACTATTCAGTTATAGAAAATTATTTGTAGGACAAAGATTTAATAATCTCAGTTCTACAAATATTACTCTAAATCAGGGTACACATCTCAGCTATTTCTTCCCATTTTATGTGAATTGTATAGTAAGATTATCTATGGTCCACAAATAATTTATTGCATTTCTTACCACTCAGACATCTCCCTCAAAGTCATAAAAAGGTCTGTGAGACAGGGAATATACACATTCAACAGCTTCTCTCTGGGTTGTTGGTATGATAACATGCATCTCTCCTTGGTCACCCTTTTCTACTTCTGACTTTCAAGATCATTTGTCTAACACTTGACAAGCCTATTCTATATTCCAATTTTAGTAAGCTTGGAGTCTTCAAAATGCTTTAATTCCCAAATTGTACAATACCTCTTACAGATTCAAACTTAGATAACAGCTTGGTATTAAGTCTAGCCACTAAATTGTGTTGTCATACAGTGGAAAAAATTAGAAAGTAAGACCTGCGATTTTAACCTGCTTAAGCCAACACACCTTAATTATTAAATGTGACTATGTACAATTTGGCCTATCCAGAAACATCTGCTCCAGTGTTTTCATGCTTCGTCCTGTCAGACTGCCCCAGGTCTTAAACTTTCATCAGCTCCAGCTATGCTCCCTCCCATGAGGTCCACAGCAGTCACCAAACCCAAGGAACAACAGTAAGCACAAGCACCTCACTCTGCTGGCTACCAAGAGATCATTCACATACTTCTAGCACACCAGCTCCTTTTGAGCATCTCAAGCTCCAAAGGACAGACATGAGCTTCCCCTCATTTCTTTTCAGTTGTTCATATTGCTTTCATGGAAGCTATATTTAGATATGGAGAATAAACAGAATAGATGTGCCTTCTAAAATAAGCACAGTTTCAAAAGTTTCTACCTTTTCCTTGTTCCATACCAGCTGTGCTAGGTGATGGGAGCATGTCTTGTCTAAGAGACTTGGTGAGCTGTGGACAGATGCAAGAAATTGGTCCCCTTTTGCAGGGGCACTGACAGGAGAAGAGGCTAGTTGGACGGGCACTCCAAATTTGGGTAGAGATGGAAACAGAATCAGAAATAATGACTCCCTGTTGCATAGGTTAACAGCCAGACAGCACACTATTGTAAACCACTCTGAGATCCTCAAATGACAAATAAATGGGTAGGCACAAAACATCAGCAGTAAACCCTGACAGTAGCAATTTCTATCTAGTGAGATGATAGAAATCCAGTCAAGTGATTTGCTCTTTCTTCTAGTGGTGATCAACCCAAAGATTCATGAGGAAATCTGTACATATTTTCAAAAGTCAGTGCACTTTACAGTTTCAAAGAAATGTTCCCTTTTACAGGGCACTCAGAGACACATATCAGACCTTTCTATATATAAGAGGATGCACATCGCTCTCCCCCATCCCACAACAAAAACAAACAGTTGTGGCTCAGAGGGGGTAAACAGTTGGGCAGTTCTGACAGACAAAGCCAAGAATGCCAATGCAGTCCCACTTATGACTTTCCAGCGTTTCAGTTTCCCCACTTCTTTAAGAAAGTCAGAGTAGGTATCAACTGCATCTACTTGCACACAAAGGCAAAAATCTCTCTTTAAAAATCTAAACCACCAATTTTCTTCTCCACTTCTACAGTCTTCCTCTGTCTGTCCCCTTTTTGATGGTGCTCTTGACTTTCTTCTGCTTGATACATTTTCCTGCACTGCCTGATCACTGGCTCTTCAGGACACAGCACATATGCAAATGCATTTTCTTTTTCCAATTTCTATTTTGTTGTCCACAGTAGATCCCATTGCTCCAAAGTCAGGATACATGAAGATACAAAGTCAGACCCTCAAAAAATGCACACATTAATGCAGTGAAGCAGCCCAAAATGCAACTATATGTTGCAACCCTTTGGAGTGTTCCCCTTCTGGGTCCATTTACTGTTCACTTAAACAGCCTCTATAACATGCAAATATGAAATGTTTTCTGTTTGCTATGTGGGGTGCTCCTCAGAGCTAGGATCTCCTGGTCTCACCTATTTGCAGTGTTTTGTCCTCTCTCTCCAGAGTTACATCAGAAATGGTAAAAACAAGCAGCTTCCACATTGGGGTGTTTGCAGCGGGAAAGAAATATGTGCATTCCCAGGAATTTACCCCCTCCTTCCCCTATTCACACCCCTCATATTTAAAACCTTTTCCCTGAGCTGGCAAAATGCAAGAAGGTGCTTTGCTCCCCTCTGAGACCATGGAGATGAAGCTGCTTGCACTTTAACAGCCACTGAATACAAATACTTTGCTTGGATGAAGTGGCTCCTCCCTGATCCTTCAACTTGACAATGATGTCCTAAGTGCAGCAAAATTGTTATGCTTCTCTCACCTAAGGCATTCAAATAATGAGTATTCCAGTGGGGAAAAGGGGAGCCAGTTTGAACCAGTTTGGAAGAACGACAGCCCATCCCCAGAACCTGATCTGAGCAGCTTGTAAGTTTGAAGGAGCGTTATGATTATATTTTACCTCATTCACTTTCACTGCCCTGCTTCCCCACACACCCCACAGGCTGTTTTAAGCTCTCTGTGGAAAGGAAACCAGGTTTGAAAGGGCAGGAGGCCTTGCCCTTGGGACACCAGGTATAGTGGAGCCTCCTGAGAGAGGCCACAGTACTCAGGCTCTCCAGAGGAGCATGCACAGGCCATGGGGAAAGGCCACTGTGGTGCCACCTGTGCCCTTGTGAAAGATGGGCTGTCAGTCCAGTGGATGTTACGGACTGGAGGCAGAAAGCTCTGTGACAGGTTCTCCGGACTGCGCTACACATGAAATCAAACTAGATCATCCTTTCTGGCCTTAAAATTTAGCTACAGTAAAATCTTATCATACTTCCCTTTTTCCCCTAATGTAAGGAATATTTCTTTGCAAAGCCTGGCTACGATTTTTCAGTTCAAGAGACCCAGCTTTTTTTTTTTTTTTTTTCCCTGAGAAAATTCAGAGGTCATTTCTCTTCTCTGAGATTTACTACCTTTTGTTACTCGCTCTTTGAGCCATGAGAAAAGAAAGTGTCTGTCTTAAAAGCTGCTCTCACTGACGAGAGCACAGCTATTCTGGGTGCCTTGCAAGAATGGCTTACAGCTTTTTTTTTTTTTTGCCTTTTTTTTTTTTTTTTCTTTTGGCAGTGGTATTGTATTCATTTACAAACCAGAAATCCCTCTGTCTGTTGTTTCCCTCTTTTTGAACCTAGTGGTTTGACATGAGTGAGGTTTTGAGCAGCCTAAACAATGCTACTCATGAGATCACACAGATGATCCTTGAGACAGAGATTGGAATTATAGGCAATTCCTCACACCAGAGATCAGCAGCAGCAGCGTAAATGCCTGGGAAGCCATTTTATAGGTTGATGTTAATGATTTATGGTGCTACCAGAGCTGTAGTCTCTCTGGAGCAAACAGTTGAGTTTGTTTTGATAAAACTTTAAACATCACAACTTCAGCCAGTCCTAAGAAGCTTCCAGTCTCATCCTCCCAAATGTGAGGAAGTCAGATAGGGCAAGTATAGGCTGACTCCAGAGAAAATGTGCATTACTTTGTGAGGCAAAGGTGATTTGACTCGAACCTTTGGCGGCTGGTAAGGAAACTGCATGTAGATGCTCAGTAGAAAACCTACCCTAGGCATGCTAGTGACAAGAGCCAAGACTGATGGACAGGCAGGACCTTCTCACCACCCCTGGTAGGCCAAACACGTTGACAGGAGAATATCTTGTGACCTCAGTAAGGGAGGGCCACCATCTTGAGATGGTGGGCTAAGAAAAACAGTGGGACTGAACCACACAGTTCCTCTACATCTCTTGACAGGAGAACAGCGAAGAGGCCAGAACTTTGCTTTCATTTCATACATGCAAACACAACCCAGACCAAAAATGAGCAAGGGTGTTCACTTATTCAGTAGGTTCCCTGGAAGCCAGCTGGTCAGCTATGGAGAAGTGGGAGATGTGTTACACAGTATCATAGAATCACAGAATGGTTTGGGTTAGAAAGGACCTTAAGGATCACCTAGTTCCAAACCCTCTGCCATGGACAGGTCTATTTATTTTATGCATTTATTTATCCATTTTATATTGAGGCCATGTTAATCTTCAAAAATTCATCTTCTCAGAAGCTGCGAAATACATTTTCCAGTCTTGTTGACCCTCTGGCTTTGTAGAATCGCAGTCTGATATATTACCTGATAATCATATTACATACCTGAATGCTGCATTTCATCCATTCCCTGCTATAGGTTGGTTGCAAGTCACACGAAATGAATACCGATTGGGTGGCATTTACACGCCATGCATCCCGACTGGCTACATACGCGAGAGCATGAAGGTCACCCACTGAATGGTTCTTTGCTTTAGTCAATATTGTCCCCTGTGCTCCAGCAGCCCTGCTTTCAGACAGCATTATCTAATTGAAAACCAAATCTCTGCAACAGAATGCCAGCCAGGAGGCTCACCCAGGTCCTTCACTTTCTCTACGCCACTACTACTTGTGTTTGATACTAATGTCTCTCATCTTAACCAGGAAAAAAATAGAATGAGAGCTTATTTGAACAGCCTACATGAGACAGGTGGAAACTGAAATGGCAAAGATGGGAGGGGTAAGTGTAGTTTCTAAGGAGTTGGAAAAAAGCTGGGGAAAAGGGCAGCAACAAAAAACAGTTTCATGAATATTGCTGCAGATCTTTAGAAAATACATTTTTTGTGTTTGTGCTCTTTTTGAGGTTGCTTTTTGGACTTATTCTTGTCTCTTACACTGAAGGAGCCCCAGTGACTCAACTTGACAAATGCTGTGGAGTATCTGAAGTAAGCAAGCTCTCTGTACGTGCATTTGCACCTGTAACCCAACCCTAAACCATTTTTGTGCTTACCGTAAATGCATATCTGTTCCCTCCCATCAAAAAGATCAGAGTGCCTTAGATGTACATCAAATTTAAAATTTGCATGGTCAGTGTCATGGATACATTCATTTCAGGAACAAACAGGGGCAGAGAAGGATCCTTGGCTCATGCAGTGTCACACAGGAGGTTAGGGACACACATAAGCACAGAAACCAGGACACAAGTTCTAGCATTTCCATGAAGGACCATCAAGGATCGCATGCAAAACAGCCTTCAATTATTGAGCATGTGAGCACCTAAGAAGAGTGATGAACCCTGCCAAATATCTGCCCACACGTCTCTGCCTGGGCAGCCATGGCTCAGCCCTGTACTTTGTCTAACGTCCCTGTGGCACAGCAAAAGCAGCCGTGTTCCAACAACCGCCACTCCACTTCATCCCAGCTACAGCAAGGGACAAAAATTAGGGAGAGGAAATTTAGCCATTTTCACTGATTTCCTCTGTGTGGGGCTTAAAAACAGCGAGCCAGAAAACACAGATGATCACGTAATTGGTTATTGATGAGCGCCAAGGGCAGCAGCAACTGTTCGCACTGGGAGAAAAATCTCTGACATCTCATGATGTCAGCATTGATCTGCTTTACCAACAGAAGGAAACATCTTTCCTGCACGGGGTTAGGTGCCAGCACGCACCGAGTGGGGAAGTGGCTGATCTGCCCAACCAAGGTATACCTGCTGCTTTCCTTGCTGGTGCCATTATATCGCCATGGAGATAATACCTACAACAGACCTGCTGCCTGCTATGTGCTGTGGGTGAGGGGGCTGCAGTGCAGGGCCAAAAGCTTTTCCATCAAAGCAAATCAAACTCTGCTTATTGAAATCTGAAAAGCACTTCACTGGAATTTACATTAGGATCCCAAGCAGCTGATGGGGACTGGTGAAGCAGATGCCATCAGGTGCTCTGTGTTTCCAAACCCTGCCTCTCTGGTGAATTTTAATGGCATAGATCTGGGGGTCTTCAACTTGCTCTTCTTTAACTCTTTATCTTCCGTAGCCTTGTTCATTCCTCCCTCTGTCTAGCCCCAAATACCTTGCTTTCTCTCCTTTTCTGCCCTGATCCAGCTTACTTCCATGCATTGGCAAAGGAGGAAAAGCAGGTCTCTGCCACTCCATGCTTCCCTACCTCCCTTTCTTGCATCCATTATCTTTGGTTAGATCCACATATACCAACCCTTCCACTTTTTCCTTTCACTCTCTACATCTACTCTCTTCCTTCCTTCATGCTCTCTTCCTCTGTCTTTCGTCCTCTTTCTTTGCCACCTGCCAATTCCAAGCCTGTCTGTGCTTTCCAGTTATTTTCTTCCCTGATGCCATTTCAATTATTGGCCGATTCTCTGCTTGCCTTCCTCTCTCTCTCTCTTTCCCCCTCTTCCCTCCCTCAGGGACTCAAGCTTGTCTCTCCCCATTTGTTTCAGAGATGCCATTGCTGTGGGGTTTTAGACATTTGCAGGTTTGTTTGTTTTTATCATCAAACCTCTCTCTTGCTGTTTAGCTGCTTGTCACTTCACTTTCCTCTTTCTGCCTACCCCAGCCAGAGCATCATTATGTCCTTTCTCTGTCTCAGCCCATCATTTCCCACAGAGGCCATTATTATTAACCATGCTGAGAGATGTATGAGCAGTGGTCAGCAGGGTCAGCAGGGCTCTGTTTCAAATTGATGGGAATCAGAAATGGAAGTGGCACAGCAAGCAAGGGGAAGTGCCAAGTGGAAAGGGAGCAATAGCCAGTGCTGCAGAGGGGAGCTGGCAGCTGAGCTGCAGGGGTCTTCAGCACCCACACCCTGGCAGCCGCAACTTAATTAGCATCCCCCTTTGAAAAGCCAGCTGCAGCCAGCGAGTGTGAAGGATTCTCAGTGATCCAGACACTTCCTAATCCACTGTAGATCAAGCCTCATTTTACAGAAACACGTCTCCGTCAGCCTCCTGACATCTCCAGGCCAGACAGGAATTCCTTTCAATTAAAGAGCTTGCAGGAGGATCCCATTACTGTGGCAGGTATCTTAAGCACAGGAAGTGGGTGGAAGAGCAGCTGTGGGGGAAAGGAGGGAGAAAGGAGGAGAGAGGGTGTGAGTATTGCTTTCTGACACTGATATGGGGAGAAGAGCTCATTCCCAGTGCAACGTGGTGGGCAGAACAGGGAAGAACTTCTCTGACAACTGCACTGTGGCCTGGTGGGGGTATGGCTTGTGACAACTTTTAGAATCAATGGAAATGTTTTGTGCTTGCAGAGAGAGGAGGGGCTTGTTCTTCCCTGCTTTGGAGAGGGACAAAGTGCAGAAGACATTCAGTGGCTGGGAGGCTGTCTTCAGGCCTGATCAGGCTTGAGTCCCACAGCAGTGCTTATTTAATGAGCTAAAGAAGCAGAAGCAGCGGGAACCTCAGTCTTGGTGTCCTCAAGGATGCTGTTTGTGAAACACCAGTATGCTGGGTTCCCACTTGTGACAGGCATCATGTATGGCAGCCTCCTTCCCCCCCATGGGCATCTACTCCACAGCCTCTGTCAACTATTGCGCTTTCACTGTCATACACCCTGAACTTCCAGCTCCTGGCATGAGGAGGGGCTCCAGGAACACTCCTTTCTTGAGCACCACATTTATAGGGCAAGCACTTTGGAGACTGTCATACCACTCTAGGGACCAGCATCTTGAGACAGCCAATGCTCTTATCTTCCTGCGCAAAACCTCAGTGCATCTGCACTCTCTTCCAGATGCTTTCAAGGGGCTGCATGGTTTTAATAACCCTGCTCTTTCACACTTTTGCAAGTCCAGGAACTTTGAGTAAAGTTGCCTTTTTAAATGGCCTTCAGAACACTGAAAAATGCATATGGGAACGGATTGCTTAAAATTGCTCAACCAGCCCTGTCTCTGCTGCCTTTCCCCACAGGCATCATTTAGTTATTGCCTGCATATAAATTAGGCAGGCTTTGATGGAAGAGCTATTGACAAGGGTACCTCACTCCATTTTCTTTTCCAGATCTGTGGAATTCTGGAGAGGAAAGAGCCTACGTTACAAACAGTCACAAAAAGCGCAGTCAAGTAATAGAAGGATTGCTTTGGTACATGGTTATTTGGCACATCCTCACCTCTACTAGGTTGATGTCTAGTAAATAAGAGGTAGTATTTGAGTTTGTAGGTCAGCCAGCTAAATGAGTAGCCTTTGCTAACACTGATATTTTGACAGTACTTCTATATTTTTTTGGACAGCTCTCATGAATGAAGCTGTCTCCTTGGGAACCTATTTCCAGCATCTTAAAGATGACGCACATCATGTGCCATAGCAATATGAAGATGGCTCCAAGCGGATTCTGTTCACAACCTTGGATTCTAATTTCCAAGCTAGGGTTTGAGAGGGAAAACAGAATTTGCAACATTCCCTCCTAGATTTATTGACACTGTATAAATGCTAGAGAAAACAAAAAACAACAACAACAAAAAAATTGGCAAAGGGAGAGACAACATACAGGTACAATGAATTATATGACAAAGATCAGCAGAACAAGTAAGAGCACAGTCACAGGGCAATGCTTGCCACTAGTATATTCATTTTGAGGCTGGTAGCATGCAATCTCCCTGTTCAGCTACAATTCCCCATACGATTTCCAGACACTGACATTCTGGCCCTGAAGGCTGTAAACTTTCAGGAAGTCTTGAGGCATCTCCAAACTATATGAAATCAACTTGGATTACATAAATTATTCCCTTCCCACCTCAACCTCACTTTTTGTCATCAAAGTCATCCTTGCCAATACCAACTGATTAAAATGCAGTAAGGGCTTAAAAACCAAATTAGAAGACAATAAATTGTTAGGAAAAGGCACCACATGTGAAACCCAGCTCAGTTTTTGACTCATTCTCTCCTCCAAGCTCTGTAATATATACTTGACTGAAAACTGTTCCCTAAACACAAATTAAGG
Organism: Chaetura pelagica; assembly: GCF_000747805.2. NCBI lineage: Eukaryota > Metazoa > Chordata > Aves > Apodiformes > Apodidae > Chaetura > Chaetura pelagica. The sequence continues at coordinate 2,462,705 of NW_009953386.1, read as the reverse complement.
ACTTTGAGGCATCTGGACTGATTTTTATTTTTTTCTTCAGAGAAATGATGCAAGTGAGAAGGCTTAATCCTTCAGTGATCTGGGTCCTGCAACACACCCCTGTAGTACCAAGTCCACAGACAATGACAACCATGACTATTATATTTTAGCATAAGCTAGGCTATTAATATGGGAAGTCTTAGACAAATTCATTCATCTTTTTGGAATAATTTTAAATGTGGACATTTTTTAAATGCCTACAAGCTATTGTGTGGGCAAAGAACTTTATAGTAGTCAGTGTTTTCTGGAAAAGAGCTGCAATAATGAAATAATTCTGCATCCCCATAAGCAGAACTCATGAAAAACACTGAGAGAATAATCTTTTCCAGTACAGCTGGGGATTTAAGCCAACAACTATGTGAAAAGTACAAGAAGCCATGAAAAAAAAAAAAGTAGAAAAACATCTAAGGAATGAAATCAATCCGTTTTCACAAGCTGTCCTCTGGTTCAACACCTCAAGAGTGGTCTGAAACTTTTCAGGAAGCTTCTAACTCAGTTTAAATTAACACAACTAGTTTTTCAGACAGATCCAGTTTGGCTGAATAGCCCAGATTTGGAGGCATGGGTAGGTGCCAAGAGGTGTATTACAACTTTATCTCTGTGAAGAGTGCAGTCCCTTCAAAAGGCAGAGGTACTTGGCTTGCCATTTAAGACATGGCACATTTTATTTTTACTACAGCAGCCACAGGAGTACTGGGGAAAATACAATTTTATTTGGCAAATCAGCTGACTAGATGGCTCACACTCACACGCTCTCGAGTACATATGCAGATGATATTACTTGTCTTCTGGGATATGAATAATGCCATAAATGACACACACACGGAATATTTTCTTAAAAGTGACTAATATTGTCAATGACATACTCTTGATACCAAGCAATGCCTGATCCTTTTTAAAAGGCATTTCATTTACAAACAAATCAAGTTCCTGAAAGATACCCAACATCCGCTGTCACACGAGGAAGGAAGGGGAGTAGAGACAGACAGATAGATGAGGAAGATGAATGGTCAGTGAAGTTTTGCATAGGATCTGCTAGTACATGACATATCAGATAAAGGAATAATAGAACGTCAATACCAGCATATCCCCTGTGACCACTTAGTTTCAACAAGAGAAACAAGGACTTGGGCTCAATGACTCAGTTAGTGCTCAACTAGAGAGAAATGCAGCAACCCAAGAAGAACAGAGGGCCCCAGAGGCTGTGCATAACTCAGCACAACTATTACTCTTTCTAAGGAGGTTATAAAACTGTTCTAGGGCTGAGGTGGCACCAAAGAGGGAGAGAACTAAAAAGAAAGTAAAATGAATAAATAAAAAGTCTATTTCTGCTGAAGGTCTGTGCAAGCTGGGAACATTAGAGCTTCAGGAAGTCTGGGTTGACGTAGCTGTGCCGAAGAACCACCATGCATTCTGCTCTGTGCCAGGTGCTACTCCAGGTTTTTAATGGGAGAACAACATCTGAAGGGTGCTCCAAAGCAGCAGTGAGGGGTATTGGCCCAACTGGAAAGCTGGGCTGGGTGAGCAGGAAGGGTGCAAAGCACAGGTCTCATCCTCAGAGTTGCCCAACAACAGGGAAGTGAGTTGTTATCAAGGCAAAAGACTTCCTGTTTTTCATGGACAGAAGTTCACAACCCTTTCCTCCAACATCCCTACATCACCCTAAGCTTCAAGATGTGTAACAGCCCTGCAACTCTTCAGTCAATCCTCTTGCCCACCTGTAGATACTGAGTGGCCCCTACCCTCTTGTACACAGTGTGACCAAAAACCACTGACAGAAGACCTAACGCTTCAGTTCTGCAGCTGACCTTTGTTAAACTACCTCCTAGAAAGCCCTTCTTCACAGCAAAGAGAACAGCCCTCTGGAAATGCTGAGGGTTTCCTAGAAGGAGAAAATGTACCTGTTCCCACACCTGTGGCATTACCTGAGCTTGACACTCCAAGGACTTAAATCTGTTCCTCCCAGATAAGGTAGGAGTGCCTGATGTGCCAGGAGGAGCAAGGAAATAATGCGCTGGACCTCACCTAGTGAACAGGAGGGAGAGACAGGCAGAGCTGATTTTCCTTAGCATAGACCTCCCACAGCAGTTTCCAGCTGAAAAACCTTCCGTACTTAGTTCTGACCCTTCAGTTTTCTAAATATGCCAATGTGTTGCTGCTTTAACCCTCACCAATTTACTGGAGACTTCCCTGCCCAACAAAACCTCCCTTCCCCACCCACACTGCCATAAGCTGCTCTGCTGTGGCTTCAGTAGAGCTGGCTGTGCTCTCCCTATTGACAGGACCCAATGTGTTCACAGCTCATTGCTTCACACAGCTGGATGGGTTAGATGTATCCCACGGCTCATCCCCAGGAACAGACTACTTCCCTCTGAGTACAAGACCAAATGCGAGACAGGAGGGAGTCAAAGACTCCCCAGCAAGGGAAAATCAGTGTTATCCAGACAGGGGGACTTGGGACATTTGGTCTACAATCCATGTGTCAGCCTAGAGACTGTAGAAATACCCTCACTTCCAAACACATTTGTGATTCCCAGACGGTCAGGAGAAAACCAGACAAGGGGTAACCCTTGCCTGCTTTTAAAACATTGCTACATTGATTCTTCCTGGAGATACCAAGCAATGAGTGAGATGAAATTTCCTCTTACTCAAGTCTTATTTTTTGTAATTATGCATCTTTAGTGTTTCATAACGACCAATTTAATCACTTTTGCCGTTTAGAGGGCTATAACAGCCAATCATGGTAATGGGCTTGGTATTTGGTAGGAACCATTTAACGCCCAAGAGCCCTTGTTCTGAGCCACTTGATGCCACTTAAGTTTGACAGACAGACTCTCATTAGCACAAGTTGCAAAACCTCTCAGATGAAGCTCATTTCTTTTAAACAAACTCTGCTCAGTGATCCCCAAAGTCTCCAAGTGAGGAAATTTTTAGCTCAGTTCATATCCATGCAGGTCTGTGGAAATTAATCAGTATATTTCACCACACTGGCGGTTTTCTATTAAAATCTCTACCTTTCCTCCTCTCAGTTGTTCTCTCTTACCTTGCACATAAGCTCTGTTCCCCTGTGGTCTGCTGGTGCCTGTCTCCTGCAGGGCCACCTGGGGTTATGTGACCTTTCCTTTTCACACTTAAGCCTCTTGATGAGATTCTGCTCCATGCTGACCAGCCTGCAACTGCGTCTAAGAGACAGCTCTCACAACACAATTCTTTCTTGCTATGGACAACTGACTACACATTGAGAAATTTAAAAAAAGTAAATACAGATCTCTGGCTGCTGCTAAAACTGCTGTCATAGTTTTCCTGCTACTCATTTCTTCAGTTCCTGCTACCCATTCTTTGGATAGTGATCCACAATGCAAAAAGTACAGCTCAGGGCATCCAGACTGCTTCAGATACTCTCGAACACACATGCAAATCTGCACCCCAACTCCCATGATGCCCAACAGATTTGATGATACTCACAGTCCAACAGTGCTGAATACACTGGCATAGGTTGCCCAGAGGAGTTGTGGATGCCCCACCCCTGAAAGTGTTCAAGGCCAGGCTGGATGGGGCTTGGAGCAACCTGGTCCAGTGGGATGTGTCCCTGTCCATGCACGGGGGTTGGAACTAGATGATCTTTAAGGTGCCTTCCAACCCAACCCATTCTGTGACTCGCTTCAACTGCAACCAAAGCAAGCCTGTCCACATAGCTGCATGAATGAGCCATGGGATAGCAGGGGGGGAGCTGCAGGTCATGCTTGCCAGACACACAAAGGCCTGGGAGAAATCTAAGACTACTGCAGCAAGGGTATGCAGGGAAGGACAGAGGTTTTTACTCAAGGACTTACACAGCAGAAGGGATGGCTTCCCCTCAAAGGACTTTGTGTTCAATGGGCAGACTAACTCAGCAATACGATCAAGGAAGGACATTAGATCTACGATGTGTGGTTTAAACCCACTGAATCTGTTCACTTCTGCAATGTTCCCCAAGAACAGATTTGCCCTTTACATTATCTCTCCCATTATGTAACAACCATTGTACATGCAATGAGACTGAAAGCTGTAAATGTAGGAGTGCTAAAAAGAAAATAAGTGGATATATGAACAGTCACCTCCTGGGTGACAGAAGAAAGGCATATTTTGTGGCACAGTCTGATGGGACAGAACCAGATCTCACTCTCTGAACAGTCTGAATGCTGCAGTAAGGAAACCAGGCAAAAAACACAGTATGTAGAGCTAAAGGAGTTAAAAATCAGTCCTTAGAAAGGAAAACCCCATATTCAACACTAGTTGCAGCTAATGTCAACATCTTCCATCCCTACCTACTGCTTTCTGACACATGAAAGAGTGACCTGAGAGAACAGATGGTGGGTTGCCCTGTATCTAAACAGTCTAAATGGACCCTGTGCCTAAACCACAGTGATTGGTTCAAGTACAACTAATGTAGTATTCTTAGTGCCAGAATTAAAATGGACTCTATGTTTCACAAGGCACACAACAGACAAACCCACAATATTACAGACACTGCGTGCACCTGTCCAAAGCTGAAGAGTCCATAAACCAATGCTATAATGCATTACTCAAGAAATAGCCTGATGCCCCTTAATTAGAAGCTGCCTGCTAAGGTACGCGCAGCAGGAGAAGAGTTAAGGTTGCATTTGTAACCTTAAATCTCACCTTACCTGGCTTTTGAGGCTTAACTGTGCAACTTTAATGTGTTCTTATCAGAGCTTTTTTATTGAGCCATTATTAACATGGGTTAGATACAATCTAGCTTTTCCCAGATCCCCCTCCTCCCTAGTCGTTACCTCAGCCACACATAACAGGAGATTCAAAGGAAACATTTAACTCAACCTCTGCTATCATTCTCCAGACACCCAGCACCACTAATTCCCTAGCAGCTTCTTTAAATGGGACTGGAGTTTTGGTTGTTATCTTGCATGCCCTCGGCCAGCCTGCATATTGAAGGAAATCCTCTACTGATAATTAATAAGTTCCCCTGACACTGGCTGCCCATTAATCTATTATTTTATTCCTCTAATTACTTTTGTCTCTTTGAGTTAACAGTCTCCTTCCCTCATCTTCCCTGGGTCTCACATAGGAGATGCTGCATGGCAAATGTGACTTTTCTTTGTCCACAAGTCCCTTACAGGTCTGTGCACTCCAGACCCAACCTGGCATTTCCTGAGGCACAAGCTGGCCTCTCACATGGAGTGACTTGCCTCTTGACATACTGGTATTTCACCCAAGTTATGGTACATGCAGCTCCAGGCTTCTAATCTTGGGCTTGATGAAGGAACATCTAGGGAATGTGGGCTTCCCATGTCCACCTGTGTCATCCCCTGGAAAGCTCCCACAAGCTACAAGGAATCCTCCACACAGCAGTCAAGTGGTTGTAGATCTTCCCACAGGAAATAGGGGCACTTAAAATTTCACAGTGCAAGGGCCATCTATCTATATATGCCCTGACTTCCTTTTGCAATAGCAGCCTCTACCCAAAGACGAACAGTCAGCACAAATTAACTTAAAGTCCCTTGGGCAGAAAGGGAGACAGAAGCAGGAACCAATTATTTATTTGCTTGGAAGATGCCCAAGTACAGCAGAGATAAATGCAGTAGATACAAGTAAGCATGTCATAGAGAGGCTGGAGTTGCAAGGCTTGGAGCCTGATTTGAGCTTTTGCAGTTCAGGGTATTTCTGAAATTTTGTCTCTTATCAAGATTGACACTAAAAATACTTATTCTCTGTCCCCTTCATGCAGCTGTAGTTTAGGCTGTACAGATAGGCTTTGGACAGCTGTACAGATCCATGACCCACTGTCAAAGGATGGGAGCTACAGTATGGCTCAGGATACTATTTTACTGCTATATATCATAATTCTAACACTAAGGAAATGCAAGCCCTTGAGGTTGGTGTATAAGGCTGCACGCGCAGACAGCAGCACAGTGAACATACAAATTGACACATAGTAAAATATTTACATATAATGCATACAGCAGTATGTACCTGCACACTCATGTGGCTTCTACAGATCTACAAGCTACACAGCAGGTAAGGATGGTGGTAATGCCATATGCTGACTGTTACAGTACCTGTACCACGATGACCCTGCCAGCAGTTCTCTGCCAGGCAAATGTAACAGGGCAGGGACACACAGGCACCCTGACAAGAAGCCTAGAGACCCTCTAAGAGGCAGCATTGCTCTTCCCTCTACCTATCCCAGACTGCAGCTGGCTAATCTCCCACTGGTGCCCTTCCTGGACACAAGCTGGGACAAGGTGTGGGTTCTATGAGCTGCCCAGTAAAGTCTTCCATGGATATGGTCCTGTCCTCACTCCATGACCATTCCAATCTGCCACAGCCTGCAGTCAATACAATGTCAACTGAAATGCATTACACTTCTTTTGCTTGCATCTTGTACTGATCTTTTGGTAGGATGTGCTCATCCTGTCCTGGGGAGCTGGGGCTGAAAAAGCCAAGATGACAGTAATCCTGCTCTGCCTATACACTCCTCTCCATGGCAGTTAATTGTAATTGAAAAAAAAACCAAACAAATAACAAAAACAAAAAGACATTTCCTTGCCAGGCTTTAGCAGCAAGAGGAGCTGAAGGGCAATTTGTTAGGAGTCTGAGTACCATGTCTGGCATGTTTAGGGCTGTCATGGCACACAGGGCCCAGCCATGGTGGGCACCTGCTACATCCAGAGCTGCTAGTTGAATATTGCTGTAATAGACAACCAAGGCAGGATTTAAAGGCTACTTCAGACCTAGCTTTACCATGCTGTGCTGTAGCAGTGACAGCCCTATGTTGTCCCCACAGAGCCGAAGGCTTTGGTATGGAGACAGCTCTGCTACCCCACTTACACCCTGACCTACTCCTGAGCTCACACACAAGCCCAAGATGACTTCCCAAAGCCAGGCTTGTTTTACCTGAAAAGCCTCCAGAGCCCCAGCCAGGCTCCAGGAGATATCATTGGGTTGGACTAGATGATCTTTAAAGGTCAACATCTAACCTAAACCATTCTGTGATCCTTCAGATGGCTCAAGTCACCCCAAACTGGGCATGAACTTAAAAAGCCAGCATTAGACAGCAGCTCTTGCTTCCCTGGCTGGGCTTTGCATTCACCATCCCTTCCTAGCCTCCCTGCTGCTGCCTCCTTTGCTCCTGTGCTGCAGTGATGCTGTGGTGGGCACTGATTCTGAGTTTATAAGAAAGGATGATTTGTTTAGCAAGTACATGAAAAAACAGAGAGTACACAAGAGAGTTATAATTTCCAGGTGCTGTTCAGAAAGAATGAGTAACTGAAGAAGAAATAAGAGTAACACTTTTGAACATCCCTGAATCATGTTTTCAGTCTCTCATGTTTTCCTCAGACAGGAGAGGGAGTGACATTCTGAAGATACACTTCTGAAATGCTCGGAAAGGAGGCTGAGGAAGGAAAATAGCAACAATACTCACAACACCAGGGCCTGTTGCAGCCTTGCATTGCCAAAATAACTCACTGCCTTCGGCTGGGAGACTCCCATTTCCACTACAACTGTTTTCAGACCTGTGAGGAAAGCTCCGAACTGCAGGAGGCTGAACAACACCTCACCTTGCTGTGGTCATGGCAAGAAGGTCTGAGATGTCTCATCCCAGTGCTGGCTTTTTCTTTGTCCTAGGTCTATCTCTGTACAGGAGACTCTTGGAAATAATCTGCTTCTCTCTGCACCCCTGTTATCTCTCTCACACACTATTTTCCAGCTACCACTAAAGCTGGGACATATAAATCAAATGGCTTCATCAGTGGGATTGGCATAGGGGTGGAAACAGACAAGAGATAGATGATTGTGTGGGAGAAGCTAGAAGGGGCTTTGAGGCTGTATGGGAGACTCCCTACAGACATGACTATCCTGGCAGGACCCGTGTGCTGCAGTAGATGTTGTCATCCATGCTCACTGGGGTCCTTAGATGAGGGGAGACAGTAGCTTTGGCTCCAATGCTGAATATGTCATGCATTGAAGACAGTGAAGCCACTGAGATGAGTTGAAGCCACATAACAGCACAGTAACAAACATGGTGAAGCCTTTAAACGAAGGACAAAAAAAAAGAGAAAAAAAAATATGCAAGGAAGAGCTATAAGCTGCTACCTTAACTTTCTCTTTTTATTAGTGTCTCCCTCTCCTGCTGCGAAAAGAGTGTGAGAAATATGCTTGCCTAAAGTGAAAGTACTTATAGATTACAGCTACAAGGGGAAAAAAAAGCAGCCTCTCCATTTTCTTCTAAAGGATAGTTTTCTTAAGGATGTTTGAATTGAAAGTATTACATTTAAAATGCTGTGAATTTTTCTCTCTTTAATTCACACTCAACCTCTCTGTATCTTTACAAGCAAATTCACATTTTCAGATATGAACTACAGCTGTAAACATGGAGCTGACAATGGGGAATATGACATCCAGATGGCAGGGGAAATGGGACTCAGACCTGAAATATCCCTTTGCCCTTGTGAACCCAGAGCTCTGTCACTAAACGAGTAGCTCCAAGCACAAGAGACCCAAAGCGGACTCGTGAGTTCAGATCACTAGGGGGAGACACAATAACACACACCACCAGTGTCTTGCACTCGGCAACATTCTCTCCAGACAATTTGTTTTGCAGTAGTTGACTACTTGTAAGTAGGATACAAGAGTAGTCGAATGCAGGTTTGGAGCACAAGGAAGGCTGGTAGGGAAGGAGGGCAAGACAGACAGCATCTACCACGCTAGGCTGGGTAGGCAGCAGACTTTTCCTCTTTTTGTCCTAGTTATGAGAGAAAAGTCGCTTGATTTTGATGGGTTTGCACTGGTGGGAACGATGAATAATTTGATTAAGTTTATTAACCTGCTGCTGAGATAGTACTTATGGTTGTGCATGGCAATTCCTTTTCCTGTCATCATTAATTATGGAGAATTTTGAATTCTCATGTTCTGAGGTGCTACGTTTTCACTCCCACCTCCAGCTTTCTGGGATCCTTCAAGACTGGCTCATGGAAGGAGGGAAGAGAAAGAAGCTAGTTATTCCTGAATGTCCCTACTAAACAGGAACATCCCATTGAGAATCACTAGCCTTGAGGGCAGATGTAGTCACTGTACAGCACTGCACAGACAGCATTATTACAGCATGCAGTGAGGAAAATGCTTCTCTTCTGTAAGTGGATGACAGTTTTCACATGGACACAAACAAGTTCAGCCTTTAAAATACCATGGAAAAGACTCTTAACACCATGGCCAACTAGAAGTGGTACCCATCTGGAAGAAGAAAAAATGGGAAAGCATTTCTAGGTGGCAGGAAGGTCACTAACTTGACTACCACATCTACCAGCAACAGCACAGAAAACCTTGCCAGAGGTGAAGAAGCCAAGCACCGACCAGAAGATTCTGGGTGTTCCCCTCCCACTGAAGGAAGCAGGGTGAATTCCCTCCTCACAGCAGCCGTATTTGCCTGTCCACCAAAACTGCCAAAATACTTGTGAGGCCTTGGTCTCCCTCTCTGCCACAGGACAGGAGAGAGTAATCAAAGTTGTAAGAAAAGGAATGTTTTGTGCATCACAGACCACAGCACCCAAATGAGGTACTATTACCATAGGAGGGATTTCTGTGCAGTCTGTGTGTCTCTGGGCACAAAAGAAAGGCATCAAAGCCCTCCAAAGTGTAGGCAGAGAGCACGTTCAGGACTTAAGTTTATTATAGGTGAACAAGAGGGCTTCTGCCTGGGGCCATGCACTAAAGGAAAGGGACTTCTAAAAAAGTAAAAAATGTGGAGCCAAAGTGGGAAGCAAACAGAGGTTGAAATAACTTCAGATGCCTTCTGGAGAAGCTTTGAAAAAGTTGAAACCTTGGCTTGTTTCCCAGGCTCTTTGTGAGCCAGTATCTTTTTTTTTTTTTTTTTTCCCCCGATAATGTTGTATAAGATGAAGACTAGACCAAAAGAGAAGAAGACAACTCAGAAAAAAATCCTAAAACAAACTGAGAATGTGTAAGAGGCAAAGTAAGAGGTCTCTGTGGAGGACGAGACCATGTTTTTAGCAGATTATTTTAAGGATGCAAGGAGGGGAGAAAAAATAGGAGGCAAACTAGACTTTGTTTAAAAAATATTAATTGCCCTCCAATATCCTAAAATGCAGGGTCGAACAAGTACTTTAAAAATCTTACATTTCCTGATCAGGCAAAGGCAGTTACAGGGGAAGAAGGCTGTGATATGAGAAGAGCTGGCACAGTAATACCACAAAAAGAACACCAAACCCAAACAAATAAACCCAACACAAACCTACAAAATAACACTCTGCCTTCTCTTCACAACTATTTACTGAAGTTTTAAGAGTGCAGCAGAAATGTGGGCAAAATCCAAATATTTTAGATAACCAGAAAAACCCCTTCCCACTCACTACCTAGTACCTACAGTGTTGACTTCTGATTACTATGACTGAGAGTTTTCTGTTTGTTATCTTCTTTGGGCACAAACTTGCTTCTCCTGTGAAACACAAAGTGCAGAACCCAGGCTTTGGACTTGAACAGCAATGAGAAGCAAACAAACATGGGATGTAATGATTGAAGTTGCCCATGTGAACTATATGGCCTTCTTAAATCTCAATGCCTTCAGAGGGCTCACTGCTTAGCTCACAGAGTTCAGGCCAACAAGCAGACCAGGATGCACTGAAGGAAGATGCATGAGTGAGCAGAAGTGTGAGATAATCTGTCTCTTTCAGTTTAGGTCTCATACCAATCTCTAGTAACTGAGCCTCAAAACATGAAATTTAACATCCTTTTCAACATTTCTGTTGTGAATAACAAGAATATCCAGATTTGTTCACATTATCCTCAGGAACACAAACTCTTTGAGTCTTGCCAAGTTCTCATCTTTAAATAACTTTCCATGGCAATGAGTTCTACAGATGTTTACAAATACATTATATGTATGCCATCTCAATTACACGGAGAATGCAAGCACTTTTATGTATTTTCTATCCCTTCTAAACTTCCCAGGCTATGATACATTCTCTAAGACTCAATGAGAATTTCTAGCACCCTCTAGGGAGAATTAGATTGGCACATTTGACAGACCTTCCCATCTCCTTTCATTTTATGCTGTAGCATGAAACTTGGGGGTTGCAATCAATACATATCTGTTTTGCTCTAGACTGGGTTTTATGCTGTGATTACCACTGTAATAACTAAGCTTCCTTTCTGAGCCAAAGTGTGCATCTTTAGACTGTCAGGTGGAACTTGGGAGAATTCACACTGCTCTCTTCTCTATCAAATGGCCTTGCTGGGCTGAGGCCAGAGCAGTTGAGTCAGGAATGAGATACCCTGTGGTTTCACCCCGGTTTCACACTCTGTAGATGCTCTAGGCAAACTGAATTTTTCGCTCCTCATCTGGTTATGCACAACCAATAAAAACCTCATTTGTGCAACCTTGAGCTGACACTCGTAGGGATCACAGAACCACAGAATGTTAGAAGAGACCTCTGAAGATCATTGAGTACAAACCCCCTGCCAGAGCAGGACCATCTAGGGCAGGTCACACAGAAAGGCATCCAGCCAGGTCTTGAAAGTCTCCAGAGAAGGAGACTCCACAGCTTCTCTGGGCAGCCTGTTCCAGTGCTCCATAAGCCTCACAGTAAAGACATTTTTCTTCATGTTGAGGTGGAACATCCTGTGTTTTAATCTGCATCCATTGCCTCTCAACCGATCACCAGGCATGACTGAAAAGAGATTGGCCCCTCCTTCCTGACACCCACCCTTCAGATATTTATATACATTAGTAAGATCCCCTCTCAGTCTTCTATTCTCTAGACTAAACAGCGCCATAGAAGGTTAGTCAAACATTATTTCCCCTTGGTGAATCCATGCTGGCTACTCCTGATAACCTTCCTCTCTTTGCTGTGAACCAATATGGCTTTGTCTCCCTGCCACCATCCCTCAGGCTGTCATCACACACAGGTACCAATCTCATGGCACTTGCCACAGCACCCACAAGCAAGGCCCCTGGGAAGGTTTCAACCACCTTGTGGGAAAGGAACAGAAACATGAATAGGACTCTTCCTGCTAGCTTGAGTGCAAGCTCCTAAGGACAGGAGCTGTCTTTTTCTTCTGTGTCTGTTTGCACATCCAGAACAAAAGGATTGGCAGCAAGATCTCCAGCAGTGCAAAGACCCTGCAGCTACTGTCCATGTTCATATTGCTGCTAGCTCAATTAACTTTTTGGGTTTTCTTCAGAGAGTAGGTATCGATAAGAGTATGAACATACATGGATGTTTATTTTTCCCAGGAAGCTCTTTTTCAATCGACCGGGCATCTAGCATGGCTATGAATAAGATGGAGAAATGAAGAATGATAAATTATAGCCTCTGGACTGTAATCTCAGCAGGGAGAAGTGGCATTAGCCTGAATAAACCTAAGTCAAGAAAGTTGTGAAGTGAAACTAAGATGACCTCAAAAGCAGGCACTGCCTACCATCCCTAAACTATATTATTAGATTATTTTCCTGGCTGTGTTAGTTGTTATCTTGGTACAAGGAAAACAGAGCACCTCCTCACAAAAGTAGCTATAGATGGGTAGGCTGCCTGTGGTAGCCCATTCAGAATGTGTCAGTGTGATGAATGATGCATGGCCATGTGTTGGGATCTTGTCCAGGCTGTGGTGCAACTACTGGAAATTTGCTGTGACTGCATTAAGTGCAGAAAAAAAAAATAAATAAAAACAAATCTATTCATTTGTGAGCCATGGATCATGTACCTTATGTGTTAATATTAAAAAGAAGAAAACAATACGGTAACATCCACTCCTTGTACAAAGTCAGAGAGGGGAGAATCTGAGTTTTGTACCTTTCAAGAGATGAGAGATGATAGCATGTCCCCATGTGAAATATTTATAATGCTGACAACTGCTAACTCAGGTAGTCTGTATAGGAAACCATCAATATGCAACCCCACTCTAACTGAACAAATCATAGAATCAATAACTAATGTCGGAAAAGACCTTTAAGATCATCCAGTCCAACCATTAACCCTACTCTACCAAGTCCAGCACCAAGCCATATTCCCAAGCACCACATCTACACAACTTTTAAACACATCCAGGGATGGTGACACAACCACCTCCCTGGGCAGCACGTTCCAATGTCTGACAACTCTTTCAGTGAAAAAGTTCTTCCTAATGTCTAGTCTAAACCTCCCCTGGTGGCGCTTGAGGCCATTCCCTCTTGTTCTATCACCAGTTGCTTGTGAGAAGAGACCAGCACCTACCTCTTCACAATCTCTTCAGGTAGTTGTACAATGATGAGCTGTCCCCCTCAGCCTCCTTTTCTTCAGACTAAACATTCCCACTTCCCTCAGCTGCTCCTCATAAGACTTGTTCTCAAAGCCCTTCCCCAGCTTTGTTGCCCTTCTCTGGACACGCTCCAGCACCTCAATGGCTTTCCTGTATTGAGGTGCCCAAAACCGGACCCAGTATTGGAGATGTGGCCTCACCAATGCTGAGTGCAGGGGACGATCACCTCCCTGGTCCTGCTTGCCACACTGTTTCTAATACAGGCCAGGATGCCATTGGCCTTCTTGGCCACCTGGGCACACTGCTGGCTCATATGCAGCTGCCTACCAATAAAAAAACCCAGGTCCCTTTCTGCTGGACAGCACAGCTTCTGACAAATACAGTTCATCAGGCTGCTACAGTTTTTTCCATGGCTTGCCATTCCAAACTGGAATTGCAAAAGTCATAGGGCATGGCAGGCTTAATAAGGCTGCAGCTGTGTCCTGAATCACAGGAAAGTGACCAGAACGTGAGCAGGGAGGTGCTGGCCTGCTGCTAGAAGCTGCAGGTTGGCAATCCCAGAAGAGAGCTCTGCTGGCTGGAGGATAAGACCTAATGATGCTGTTTTCACTCCCAGACAATGCCTATTCAATTATCCACAACTAGTCAGACTAGGCTGCTGCTGATGTCCTACAGTATAACAGCCTGTGGATAAAGAAGAAAAGGGTCTGGCTGACTCTCTCCATATGCTCTCTTGAAACCCTATCAGCCAATCCTTTGAGGAGAAATGGAGGAGGAGAGCAAGGACTTGCATTATTCCAAGTAATGCCATTC
>NW_009953386.1:2438638-2442827 GCF_000747805.2 Chaetura pelagica | reverse complement strand
TTTTTTTTTTTTTTTTTTCCCCCGATAATGTTGTATAAGATGAAGACTAGACCAAAAGAGAAGAAGACAACTCAGAAAAAAATCCTAAAACAAACTGAGAATGTGTAAGAGGCAAAGTAAGAGGTCTCTGTGGAGGACGAGACCATGTTTTTAGCAGATTATTTTAAGGATGCAAGGAGGGGAGAAAAAATAGGAGGCAAACTAGACTTTGTTTAAAAAATATTAATTGCCCTCCAATATCCTAAAATGCAGGGTCGAACAAGTACTTTAAAAATCTTACATTTCCTGATCAGGCAAAGGCAGTTACAGGGGAAGAAGGCTGTGATATGAGAAGAGCTGGCACAGTAATACCACAAAAAGAACACCAAACCCAAACAAATAAACCCAACACAAACCTACAAAATAACACTCTGCCTTCTCTTCACAACTATTTACTGAAGTTTTAAGAGTGCAGCAGAAATGTGGGCAAAATCCAAATATTTTAGATAACCAGAAAAACCCCTTCCCACTCACTACCTAGTACCTACAGTGTTGACTTCTGATTACTATGACTGAGAGTTTTCTGTTTGTTATCTTCTTTGGGCACAAACTTGCTTCTCCTGTGAAACACAAAGTGCAGAACCCAGGCTTTGGACTTGAACAGCAATGAGAAGCAAACAAACATGGGATGTAATGATTGAAGTTGCCCATGTGAACTATATGGCCTTCTTAAATCTCAATGCCTTCAGAGGGCTCACTGCTTAGCTCACAGAGTTCAGGCCAACAAGCAGACCAGGATGCACTGAAGGAAGATGCATGAGTGAGCAGAAGTGTGAGATAATCTGTCTCTTTCAGTTTAGGTCTCATACCAATCTCTAGTAACTGAGCCTCAAAACATGAAATTTAACATCCTTTTCAACATTTCTGTTGTGAATAACAAGAATATCCAGATTTGTTCACATTATCCTCAGGAACACAAACTCTTTGAGTCTTGCCAAGTTCTCATCTTTAAATAACTTTCCATGGCAATGAGTTCTACAGATGTTTACAAATACATTATATGTATGCCATCTCAATTACACGGAGAATGCAAGCACTTTTATGTATTTTCTATCCCTTCTAAACTTCCCAGGCTATGATACATTCTCTAAGACTCAATGAGAATTTCTAGCACCCTCTAGGGAGAATTAGATTGGCACATTTGACAGACCTTCCCATCTCCTTTCATTTTATGCTGTAGCATGAAACTTGGGGGTTGCAATCAATACATATCTGTTTTGCTCTAGACTGGGTTTTATGCTGTGATTACCACTGTAATAACTAAGCTTCCTTTCTGAGCCAAAGTGTGCATCTTTAGACTGTCAGGTGGAACTTGGGAGAATTCACACTGCTCTCTTCTCTATCAAATGGCCTTGCTGGGCTGAGGCCAGAGCAGTTGAGTCAGGAATGAGATACCCTGTGGTTTCACCCCGGTTTCACACTCTGTAGATGCTCTAGGCAAACTGAATTTTTCGCTCCTCATCTGGTTATGCACAACCAATAAAAACCTCATTTGTGCAACCTTGAGCTGACACTCGTAGGGATCACAGAACCACAGAATGTTAGAAGAGACCTCTGAAGATCATTGAGTACAAACCCCCTGCCAGAGCAGGACCATCTAGGGCAGGTCACACAGAAAGGCATCCAGCCAGGTCTTGAAAGTCTCCAGAGAAGGAGACTCCACAGCTTCTCTGGGCAGCCTGTTCCAGTGCTCCATAAGCCTCACAGTAAAGACATTTTTCTTCATGTTGAGGTGGAACATCCTGTGTTTTAATCTGCATCCATTGCCTCTCAACCGATCACCAGGCATGACTGAAAAGAGATTGGCCCCTCCTTCCTGACACCCACCCTTCAGATATTTATATACATTAGTAAGATCCCCTCTCAGTCTTCTATTCTCTAGACTAAACAGCGCCATAGAAGGTTAGTCAAACATTATTTCCCCTTGGTGAATCCATGCTGGCTACTCCTGATAACCTTCCTCTCTTTGCTGTGAACCAATATGGCTTTGTCTCCCTGCCACCATCCCTCAGGCTGTCATCACACACAGGTACCAATCTCATGGCACTTGCCACAGCACCCACAAGCAAGGCCCCTGGGAAGGTTTCAACCACCTTGTGGGAAAGGAACAGAAACATGAATAGGACTCTTCCTGCTAGCTTGAGTGCAAGCTCCTAAGGACAGGAGCTGTCTTTTTCTTCTGTGTCTGTTTGCACATCCAGAACAAAAGGATTGGCAGCAAGATCTCCAGCAGTGCAAAGACCCTGCAGCTACTGTCCATGTTCATATTGCTGCTAGCTCAATTAACTTTTTGGGTTTTCTTCAGAGAGTAGGTATCGATAAGAGTATGAACATACATGGATGTTTATTTTTCCCAGGAAGCTCTTTTTCAATCGACCGGGCATCTAGCATGGCTATGAATAAGATGGAGAAATGAAGAATGATAAATTATAGCCTCTGGACTGTAATCTCAGCAGGGAGAAGTGGCATTAGCCTGAATAAACCTAAGTCAAGAAAGTTGTGAAGTGAAACTAAGATGACCTCAAAAGCAGGCACTGCCTACCATCCCTAAACTATATTATTAGATTATTTTCCTGGCTGTGTTAGTTGTTATCTTGGTACAAGGAAAACAGAGCACCTCCTCACAAAAGTAGCTATAGATGGGTAGGCTGCCTGTGGTAGCCCATTCAGAATGTGTCAGTGTGATGAATGATGCATGGCCATGTGTTGGGATCTTGTCCAGGCTGTGGTGCAACTACTGGAAATTTGCTGTGACTGCATTAAGTGCAGAAAAAAAAAATAAATAAAAACAAATCTATTCATTTGTGAGCCATGGATCATGTACCTTATGTGTTAATATTAAAAAGAAGAAAACAATACGGTAACATCCACTCCTTGTACAAAGTCAGAGAGGGGAGAATCTGAGTTTTGTACCTTTCAAGAGATGAGAGATGATAGCATGTCCCTATGTGAAATATTTATAATGCTGACAACTGCTAACTCAGGTAGTCTGTATAGGAAACCATCAATATGCAACCCCACTCTAACTGAACAAATCATAGAATCAATAACTAATGTCGGAAAAGACCTTTAAGATCATCCAGTCCAACCATTAACCCTACTCTACCAAGTCCAGCACCAAGCCATATTCCCAAGCACCACATCTACACAACTTTTAAACACATCCAGGGATGGTGACACAACCACCTCCCTGGGCAGCACGTTCCAATGTCTGACAACTCTTTCAGTGAAAAAGTTCTTCCTAATGTCTAGTCTAAACCTCCCCTGGTGGCGCTTGAGGCCATTCCCTCTTGTTCTATCACCAGTTGCTTGTGAGAAGAGACCAGCACCTACCTCTTCACAATCTCTTCAGGTAGTTGTAGAATGATGAGCTGTCCCCCTCAGCCTCCTTTTCTTCAGACTAAACATTCCCACTTCCCTCAGCTGCTCCTCATAAGACTTGTTCTCAAAGCCCTTCCCCAGCTTTGTTGCCCTTCTCTGGACACGCTCCAGCACCTCAATGGCTTTCCTGTATTGAGGTGCCCAAAACCGGACCCAGTATTGGAGATGTGGCCTCACCAATGCTGAGTGCAGGGGACGATCACCTCCCTGGTCCTGCTTGCCACACTGTTTCTAATACAGGCCAGGATGCCATTGGCCTTCTTGGCCACCTGGGCACACTGCGGGCTCATATGCAGCTGCCTACCAATAAAAAAACCCAGGTCCCTTTCTGCTGGACAGCACAGCTTCTGACAAATACAGTTCATCAGGCTGCTACAGTTTTTTCCATGGCTTGCCATTCATAGGCCATGGCAGGCTTAATAAGGCTGCAGCTGTGTCCTGAATCACAGGAAAGTGACCAGAACGTGAGCAGGGAGGTGCTGGCCTGCTGCTAGAAGCTGCAGGTTGGCAATCCCAGAAGAGAGCTCTGCTGGCTGGAGGATAAGACCTAATGATGCTGTTTTCACTCCCAGACAATGCCTATTCAATTATCCACAACTAGTCAGACTAGGCTGCTGCTGATGTCCTACAGTATAACAGCCTGTGGATAAAGAAGAAAAGGGTCTGGCTGACTCTCTCCATATGCTCTCTTGAAACCCTATCAGCCAATCCTTTGAGGAGAAATGGAGGAGGAGAGCAAGGACTTGCATTATTCCAAGTAATGCCATTC
>NW_009953386.1:2373697-2438628 GCF_000747805.2 Chaetura pelagica | reverse complement strand
TTGAATCTGACCTGTAGTGTCACTGGACATCAGAATTATTAAAGTATTTTTTCCCCTTACCTGCCTTCCTCCCAGGTGTCCACGGTGCAGTCAACAACCACAGTCACACTTTAGCTCTCTCACAGGGTAAGGACAGGGCTTTTTCCTATGGGTTGCTTCAGGGCTTGGGACTTAAGAGTCGATGTGAGAAAAATGCCTAGTTCAACTACTCACTGAAACACCAGCAAAGGAAGAAATACAGCATTTTATAAAGCAATTGTTTTAACTTTCCAGATAGGCAGATGAGTGGGCTATAATCACTCCTGAGGCTCAGCAGCGTTTAAATGAACTATCATATGCATCCTTGCCTCCTTTGCATAAGTAGCAACACTGCTCTCCCTTTGCATTTGTATCTTCCACTTCCCAGCCAACAAGAAATAAATAATTCCTGAGGTCCTAACTCAGGTAATTAGCCAACAAACACTATTGATGAAGTCAATGAATGAAAGAAACAGCAGAGAAATTTGCTAATTAACTCCATGAGGACAGTGCACAAAGAAAAAGTAATTTGGCCCTCTTGCCCCCAGAGCTGGTTTCATTTCACAACCCATCCATTCAAAGCCTCCTACACAAGCACAATATTGTTCATTCTTCTAGTTCTGCAGTCATATGTTTAACTGCAAAAAAATCCAAAGAGAGAGAGGGAGATTTTAAAAACCTTTACAATGATCTAAAATAAGCTTTTTGATGCATAGCAGATGTCTTCAAAACTAGCATAAATTGAGCCAAAATGCCTTACAGTTCTGGAAAAGGGAGATTCCAAGACAAGATGTGTTTCTAACTGCAGCAGCTCTGGAATAGATTTGGAATTTATATTGTTTGTCAGCCTCAAGGGAAACATTTAAAAGCCCTTTCTGTCCCCCATTTTGGGATAAGTGCCTTATTGGGCTACAGGCTGCACAAAGACCTGATATCTGCCTGAAAGCAGTTCCTCTGTAAATTGAAAAGGTAACAGATGGGTTGAGATGAGGAAAAAGAGAGAGAACAACAAGCAGTGAGACATGGAGGTGGCAGACTGGGGTCTGCCTGTCCTTCATCTCACTGGTTAGGAAGGGTGTGCTTGGCAAGCTTCAGAGTAGAAGGGAATACTGAGGATGGATTGGAAGAGATAGCTCTGATGGATGCTAACAAGGCAACATGTCTGAGACACACAGCATAGGAGAAAAAGTGTGAAGGGGAATGCTGGAAAACTGAGCAACCGATCCAGGAAAACTGACCCTGGAATCAAAGTTGGGATGGGATTCCCCAGTCCTTGTTGCTCACCAAAGAGGAAAGACAGAATGAAGATTTGCTGTGAGAAGGCTTTGAGAAAGAGAGAAAATAAGTCTGTGTCTGATACAATGGAGTAGGCAGTACAATAGGGAAAAAAACCCACAAAGCATGTATATGCAGCCAAAATGATGAGTCAGGACAAGAATCTTTTATTACTGCTCTGAACAATACATCTCATGTATCAGATCTTTGTTTTCTCGAAGATTGAAGCTAGCATCCTTGTAACACCCTTAACTTGGACAATGTTTGGCCAAGTGCACAAATTCCAGGAGCAGAAGTTTCTATACACATAATTAAAGGAGGGGAAAAAAAAAAAAAGTTTTTATTTCCCTATGTATACAAATGGCACAGTCATGATTAATACTCAAACCAACAGAAGGTAGTGACAATGATACCACAAAGGAGTAGTTTCTCTCATCAGTTCTGCTCTTCCCACCTCTTCCTGACAATCTTTCCCTGTCTTCCTCCTTTTGGTATTGCAAGAAATGGGCCAGAAATACAAACTGCATATCTGGCTTTCACATACATGAAAGCACAGGAGGACTTTGGTTTGGCTGGAGTGATAAGACAGGAAACCTAAGTAATCCCAATCTGAATCACAGGTCTCAAATCTGGGGGTTTATGGATGAAGCTCTTGGATTGAGCTCTGTTCCAATGTGTCATTCTACATTTTCTCTCCAACCTTCTTTCTGCAAAATGGCCTCTCATTTTCTGGCTGCTGAACTGCAGCAGATAGCTCAACTGTTTGTAGCACGTGCAAAGCTTGTACTCTGATGACTTCAAATCCTCTTTAGCCCTTTATTTCTATGGGAATATCACAGACCACTGTTCATATGAAGCTAATTAATGCTTTCCCCTCACATTTTAGATGAAAGAATATCTGATGTCAAAAGAAATCAGGTAAAGAGGTATCTCATCTCCTAAAAGGACATGACACAGAGGAAGAGAAAACTACCTCTTGCTCCCATTCTACTGATAAATTTTAGGGGGTGAAGGTTTCCTTGCAACCCAAGCTGCTAACACCATGGAGTCTGGCTACTGAAAGGATACTCTTCTTCCAAGCTTGCCATGTTCTGAAGCATGAAAGGCACAGCTACATAGCAGAACAAAGCTGGTGAATTCTCATCTCTTCTCTATCCACCCTGCCCTTCACTAATCTTGCAGATCAAATGTTTTCTTTCCTCACCTCACAAGACACAGGAAGACTGTCTGACAAAGTAGAGAGTATTATGAAATAATCTGTGTCACTGTTTGCCTTTCCCTTTTAAGGCAAATGGCATGTTTTTTTTGGAAATAACCTCTTCTATGTAATATCTAAATAGAAAATTTTCCCTCTCTGTCACCAGCAGTGTTTTGCCTCTACCATCATGCTGTGCATTACTAGCAGTAGAGACTGGGACAACTAGAAGACAAAAGCTAGACAGAATTACAGGTAAAGCAATTTTGTAGAGCATCTACTGAAGTAACTTCATTTGTTCCCTTGGACAACTTGGTTATGCGGCTGGGAACTCACCCAGGAAAACAAGGTTTCAGTGCATTTAAGATTCCTGCAACTTTCACACAGCTGCCTGTATTGCTACTGAAATTTTCTACTGATGTTGGAAGAGAAGAAAATTACTGCACAGTTCACACATCACCAGCACAGTTGATTCCAGGGGGTCTCTTACCTGTTGGGGTGAGGTGCCTCCAGGTGATGACAGGCTCAGGACGCCCATTTGCCATGCAAACCAGGGTCACGTTGCTACCCTCATTCACGGTGATGTCCGAGGAGATATTGGAGATCTTTGGTGGAACTGTGAAGACAGAATAAAGTTGGACCTCATTACCCAGACTTCTCGAGGGCAGCCTGACTCGTTAACCTATCTACTCATTAACCAGAGGAAGCCACAGACTCCTCTCACATGTTGCACTCCTCATTACTACTTGAGTTTCTGAGATGGTATCAGAATAACACGTACTGCTGCTTCAAGGATCTGCAGGTAGAAATGGCCTTTGTTGCAACTGCAATGCTTTGTGTTTGGACAGGTTTGGGGTGGAGGTCTTCATGAAATATATCAAAGCACTTGCCTGACTGCCTCAATGATACATGGAAGGAATTGGCAGCCTCTAAGCACTGTCCCAGCTAATTTTTAATAGGCCTTCTGCAGGATGCCAGGCCTTAATGCACTGTCTCAGAGGGTGCATTAGTTATTGTTACCTCCCACAAGCAGACAGAAGCCACACTACTAGCCAGGACCCTGCTCTGCTGCTCACATCACTAAACATTCATTGGGAGCAGAGAGATGATAAGCTCATTTCTGTTGAGACTGCTGTGACAAGGTGAGAAGCAGGGATGTGCTTCATGGCTAATGAGAACTTGTTGAGGGAAGGCACAACGGTGACAGCAAGGAGGTTTCTGCAACAATCATTCAGTCAGGAGGGATACCCTATGAAGGGATCAGCTTCTGGCTGACTGCACCTCACATGGCACAGCACCAAGTGCATGGTAGGGTTTTTAAAGATTCATGAGACCAGCCATGGCTCAGGCATCCAAGATCCTTAAAGACCTTCCAAGTTAACTGAGTTTGTGTCGCAGGACCAAAGTGACCACACTGGGACCTTAACAGGTACCTCCAGGTATGGGGCATGTTGGTGTAATGGCCTCCAAGCAGATGAGGCTGTTGCAGCCTCTCACATTCATATCTTGTTTCCACTTTTCACACCCAGAGGTGGTGAGGGAGTTTGACTAAAAAGGAATCTTCTAATTTATTTATTTTTTTAATACATTTTCATCTTCTGAATTTATGTGTAGCGAGGAATGAAACAACATAATTTTCTGCTTTGCTTACCACAAAGTAAACAGACAGCAGCCTCCCCTTGCCCCTCCTTGGCAGAAGTGGCTGATGATCCTTTTGAGGCAAAGCTGCCTATGAGCTAGGTGGGGAAAAGCAAATGAAGCCTGAAGGGAGCAACACACCACTTCCAGCTGTGTGGCTGGATTCATAGGAATAGTGTTTACAACCCACAGCTCATTAGCTCCTCTCTGTAGGCCCCAAACTCATGGACAATGCTTCAGCATCTATGACCATGGGACCCCCTTGGAGGTACAAGGTCTCCTGAGCAGGAACAGGAGCCTGTCAAACAAAGTAAGGCAGATGTGTCTTTGCCAACAGGTTGACTCACCCAGGCAAGGAGGGATTCGAGATAGGCATGCTGGGGAAGGATTGCCATGAGCTGGAGAGAAGTGACAGCATGGAGAGAGCAGTGAGGAAGCAGCTAGGGGCCAACAAAACAGAGGTGCAAAGCAAACAGTGAAAAATAGCAGACATGAACTGGAACATGGCAAAAATTCTGACTCAGAATGAGGAAAAATCTTTTTACTTTGAGGAGGTCAAAGACAGGACCAGGTTCCCCAAAGAGGTGGTGGAAATTTCATCCCTGGATGGAAACAATGTGCCCTCAGCAACCTGCCCTAACTGGTACCAGGAAGGAAAGAGAAAGGACCTTGGAAGCTGGTTTGCTGCTCAAGAGGTAGAACTGATGGCTGATCAGCTTATGGTGAAGCAAACAAAGCAAGGCATGTTGGAGGAATGGTTGACTGCTCTACAGTCTCCTTCCCTGAAGGGAAGAAATTTCAGAGAAGGGACATCTACGCAGCAACACAATACTGGATAAAGCAAAGCATAGCAGAAAATCAACCCCTCCTTCTCAAAGCAAAACCCCCTGACAAACGCAAGCCCTGATACTTTCTACATCAGTGATTCACTGCAAGCCATCAGCTATGTGTCTGCACACACAGGAAGAGGTAGGAGGCAGAAGAAAACAAAATAAACATTGCTGGAGAATGCTGATGTTGTCAAAGAATTTGCTGCATGCAGAGCAGCAGAAAGGAAACACCACATCTGGGACATGAAATACCTTGCCTCCTCCAAAGAAGCTTGTGGCTTGGTGTTTCATGGCACATCAAAGCAGAGAGGCAAATGGCAGCATCATGACAAGACCTGGCACTGCATTGAGTCAGCAGGACTCAGAAACACTTTCTCCTTCTTCTTTCTGTCCCACTAGATGAGGGGAGTCCCCCGTCTCACAGCTCGGGACAGACAGACTCATTGCCCCAACCAGCAGAGCTGTGGGCTGTCTCCTGGAAGTCCTGTTGCAGAAATCCAAAGTGTTATTCTTTCTATAGGGAACAAAGCAACTCGGAGGGCCACTTCCCTCCTGAAGCAGCACAGCTACCTGTAGTAAATACTGACTTTCAGATGTGAGACCAAAACGCACTGGGAAGAACAACAGAGGCTGCTATTTTTGCAAGATTCTGTCTTAGTGCTCTGTCAGGGCATACAAGGAAGGCGACTTTGGAGCATCCTCAGCACAACTTCTCTGGTATGCCTGCAAACATTGGTAAGCAGAGCCCAGAAGTAGAACCATTGGCTAGACTATGTTTTGGGGTATTTTTCTTAATGTCAAAGAGTTAATATTTGCATCAGGAAAAAAAAAAAAGGCATGTAACAAACACAGGAGGACTAAGCTCAAGCAAGGCTAGCAGATGGAGCTGCAGGCCAGCCCAAGGTCCTAGCAGAATGGTGTGATGACAGCCAAAATGGTTGAGGAGAGAGCAGTGAAAGCCACCACAGGGCACCAGCAGCAGAGCTGCAGTTAGGAAATGTGTACCCCACCACTTTCCAAAGCCGTCAAGTCATTTTGGTTCACAGAAGATCAAGTAAACTTGGCAAATACAAACAGATCTGACCATGCAGACCAAATGCCCAAGGGGAAAAGGATGCGTCCAGATGGTCATATCTGGCTCACCACTTTTTCAGATGAGGGAGAAAAGGGCATCCAAGGCTGAT
Source organism: Chaetura pelagica (assembly GCF_000747805.2). Classification (NCBI taxonomy): domain Eukaryota; kingdom Metazoa; phylum Chordata; class Aves; order Apodiformes; family Apodidae; genus Chaetura; species Chaetura pelagica. The sequence goes on along the minus strand of NW_009953386.1, from coordinate 2,432,488 downwards.
ATCCTGTTAGGAGTATAATGGCTGGTTCCCTTCAGCTGCCACCTTGGTCACAGGGCAAGGAAAGGCTGAGAGAAGGGGGAATAGGGCACAAAATGATTTCCCTGTGAATTTCAAACCTGGTTTGTTTTTTCCTGATTAGAATCCAAAGTCTTCTAGCATTAAAAATTACTGGATCTTAGTGGACAGTAATTTCACTCAGATAAAAAGTCAGAGACTTTTAATTTTCAGGGTGTCAAGCCAGCATGTTAAAATGCCAAAACTGTCAGCACCAGCAACAGTTAGCATTGCCTCCTTGGCACTTGTCATTACTTTGCACACACCTTTTTAGGACAGTCTTAAAATGAGAAGCTTTGACCTTATTATTTTTTCCCATGCGTGGGTTGTTATGTTTTCACAGTTCCCAGACTAGTGGGAGAAGGACTGCTGAGAATAAAAACCTCCTGGGACCAAGACCCTCTGGGTGTAACAGCCTCCTTTTGCTCACTCATCTCTTGTTTCAACTCAACTGGAAAACCCTTTAGTGCCTGGACTATCTGAACTACTAGCACAGGAAAAACAACAGCCTGCAGACCCACAGCAGGGAAAGAACTACAGTTAAACAGTGATTTCAGACGTTCTCATATTAAGCCTAACAACTTGTCTCTTCAGGGAAGACTGGGCTGCTGCTGGACACTTCTGGCACCAGGGACCATAGGAAAGCACTGCCAGGCTCTCTGGTACTGCTGAAAGAGATAAAATCACCAGATACTTTCCTCCCTTTCAGCGTATATGTAACATGGGGTATCCATTACCCTGTGCTTAGGATCCCTCTGGATGGGGTGGGGAGTGGAGACCAATGTGAAAGGAAGCACACTGCTCCATTTCCAGAGGGACAGGATACCCTACTCACAATAGGGACAGATTCCAGGGAGCTGAATATAAGCTTAGAGAAGAATGCCTTGAAACTCACATATTTGTTTCTTCTACATTTCACACCTACAGGACAGCTCAGTATCTCATCATACATGCTACAGATGGTAAGTAACAACCTCCAAACTAACCAGTAGCCATTCTTCTTGAGAAGCTTTCATTGGTAGAGGGGATACAAGGAAGGAGCAGGACAAGGGCAGAGATGCAATAGGGCCCCCTGGGCTGGGAAAGCTGTGGCAGCTGGAGGGCAGGAGGGGTGCAAGGGCAGAGCTGCTGTGGGAATTCAATTCCCAGGCAAGGCACAGTGACAGAGCTAGGTAGGACAGGCTCACGCAGAACCTGCTTGCACCAAGCCTGTTCTAGTTAATTGCTGTCAATCCTTCACTTTCATGACAACTGCAACTCATGTTAATTTAAATAATAAGAAAGACTGAGACATGAAAAATAGAGCACAGTCCCCTAGTACAATCACTGTTGCCTGTGAGATGAAAGCAAGTGATTTGTTTCTACAAAATGTTACTGTGTCTCAAAAACACCCACTATAGCAGTTATTACAAACTGGGGGCTGCATATACGAGGCAGCAAGGAAACCACAAAAACAGGAACACACAAACATTTGCTGTTGCTGTCCTGGCCGTTTATGACCAAGGCCCTTCAGAGCTCAAAACTCCTCCTGACAAACTCCCCTGACCTGGGATCACTTGGGTGGGCTGGATCAGCTTTATCATTCAAGGCTATGAATATAGGCAACAAGTGGTGTCACACTCCTAATATCCTAGTAAATGAGTCAGCCCAATGGTTACGAAATGTGAGTTCAGATGCAGGAGTCCAGCTCCTGAGTACCCTTCCAGGTGTGCAATGGAACAAGAAAACATCAAGGGCACCCTTGCTGAGGCTATAACCACCACTGCTTCTAGAGGTCTTTTCTTAGTTCATATTGTAACTGGCCATGCCACAGCTCACAAACAGTTCAAATACCTGCCATTTGATCAGAGCATCTAGACGCAACACAGGCACAAAGTGGCAGGAATGGAAACTACTAAGCGTAAGTGATACTTACATGCAAGAAGTACTTACAGGCAGTTACTGGCTCCTGCATTGGCAGTATTCTGCAGACCTCAAATAGGAGGTCTGTTCCATTTGTGAGACAAGGATAGGAAACACAGGACTAGGAATTCAAATAAGCTATAGCAGGATGAAAAACACAAAGAGAGGGATGCAGAGATCTAGTTGGAAGGTGGCTCTGAGCCCTGTAAACACACTCACATGAAGTTCACAGTCAGATGATGTAAGTGCTCCCTTTGGACAAACAGAGCTTTGGCTAAGGTTTTTAGATGCAGTCTTATACCACAGGGCAACTGTTTCCCTATCTGAAACTGCAAGACTGCTTAACAGTTTGGTGTTTTGTCAATAAGTCAAAAAATAAAATAAAATATATATAGCTCTTATTTCCCCTCTACAAACTTAAGATACAGCAAAAGCTATTTAATCCCTCCAAGACACCGATGTAAATGGTAACAAAACCAAGAAACCCCATAAGCTCCATTTAAGTGCTCTAACTGCTTGTCCCAAGAAGGGCAACTTGGATACAAATGGAGAAAGTCACCACAACCCCTTCCATATATCCTCATTAGTTGCTTCCTCAAACCTATTTACTTTCCCCTCTATTGGCAAGCAGGATCCCCACCTGTTGGAGAAAATTAAGTCTCCCACCCACTAATGCACAGGATCTGCTGGCTTTCAGGGCAAAAAGAAAACATCAGGACTTTTCTTCAAAGTCAAAGGAACTTCGCAGCCATGAAAGCCCTCCTCAGGTGCCTATCAATTAGCCTCAAGAGTTCTCATTTCCTTGTCCCCAGCTCCCAATTAACAGCACTTTACAACAAACACAAAGACACTAATAAGCCCCGAGGCAGAGGTAGGGGGGATACTGACCATCATATGGCCCTTGAAAGCATTATAGCAGCTACCTTGCTCACCGCAATTAGGGGTTCTTTCCTGGGGCAATTAATTGTCAGCAAATTGGCCTCATTAGTCATCGTTTAGTTAAAGCATTTAGTGGGGACATGGAGCCTGAAGAAGGGGCTGAGCTGCTAAACACAACTAAATGGTTTAATTTCCCTCTTCTGTGTGCAGCAGGCTAATCACAGCTCTTTACAGCCATAACAAGAAACAGCTTGTTGCTGCTTAGGTCTGCAAAGGGAGCAAGCTGAGGGCTGGGAAGTAAAATCCAGACACCCTTTGGGATGCAGCATGCTAATATTTCTGAAGCATTTTGCAGACGAAATGCGACATGAGACCCAAGATGTGTTTTTTACGGTCTGATTCATACCGCAGCCTCAGCCAGAGAGAGACGAAGCTGTCACCAGGGCGAGAGGGCAGAGAGTGAAGCTGTTGAACTTCATTAAAGGAAGAAACATCTTTCTGACCTTCTGCTCTGCTACGCTTGTTTCATCCTGCCATTTCCCCTCCCTGCATGGAAGTGAGTTTGTGAAGTAGATGCAAACGCTGAACGCTTGGTTTTGTTTTCTAATCCCCATGGAATCTGAAACCTCTCAAAATACACTACAGTATTTTTACAACGTGTAAAAATGGCTTCTTTCTATTGTCTGAAAGGGTGTGTCTTGCTACATCCATCCCTGGTGGGAAGAGTCTATCCCAGCCAGAGCATGGAAACCATTTAAGACACCTACAGTTTCCAACCTATGTGTGCCCCTGCACTGCTCTGCCCCAGCATGGCAGATCTCCATCCCAATATTGCTGCTGATTCCAAAAGAGGCTGGGCTGAAGGGAGCACAGGGGCTGCTAGCTTGGGCCTTGCATCTTGGTAAACTTCCCCCATTGTACAGCTGAGCATCACCCACTGAGACGCCATGCAGGACATTATTTAAATCCAGATGGGGATTGTGTATATTGCACAGACTGGGAGAAGAGAAGCAGATAGGATGCTGTAAATCAAAGCCACATGGAAAGGCTTCTTGGTTTGCTGAGCTGGGTAGCATGTCAGACCTCACTGTTTGAGAGGAAGAGCTGACAAGCCAAATCATTTTATCCAAAGGAAGGTTCTGTCTCATATAATAAACGCTTAAGTGTCTGGACTATTTTTCTGCATAAAATTGGGTAAGATAAATTTCCAGTATGTTGTTTCTTAGTAGAGAGCAGCACAGAGTGTAAACCTGTTAGACTGTCCTATCCACGAGCTTTTGGAAAAGTCAGCACAGAACTGGGCTCTATCACTTATACTCATTCCCACTGAGATTGCATTTAAAAAAATTTCTTCATGGAACTGTCAGGGGAAAAATTATTTCACTTTCTAACTGAAACAATGAGAAAAAAATAGCTTAGGTATCAAGCCAAGCTTGTTTTTCAGGGCATGGATGTGACATTGTAGAACTGGGATAAAAGCACCGTCACTCCTGCTCCTAACCCACCACCTCAGCTTTAAACCTAGACCCCAGCCTTTTACCCTACCTAAAGCAGTGCCAGCCTCAAGCATGAACCCCAGTCTTGGTCCAATGCTGACAGCATTTCCCCTACAACTGTTTTTTTGGTGTTCCCCTACCAAGCACAAGGTCACAAACACATGGATACTGATGCAGCTTAGGAGAGCAGGTTCTCAGTTGCATGGTTAACATGTAAAAGAAAGCACCAAGCACAAGTCACCTGCATGCCTGATACCCACTTATCACCAGATATGGACCTCTGGGTATAAATGGATATTGGTTCCTTGCTACAAAACTTCTTTTTCTTTACTATTAACATACAAAATTTATCCTGTGACTGTAGTAATCCATTTATCTGTGGTTCATCTCTTTAAAGGACAGCTCTATGCCTTTGCAACTTGTGTTGCTCCAGCTCTTTCTGCTTGTAAAACTCACTGCAAGCACTTTGTGGCTAACCCTCCTAGAGAGGCCTGCTGTGAAAACACAGCCTTCTTCACAAGACAAGTGTAAACAACAACAGAAATGCTTGCCATGCTAATCCCTAGAGATTAACCTTTGGAATGCCGCCTAATCCCAAACACTTTAGGGACTACAGATGTACACAGCTTTTGGTCTTTGTTTCAAGTGTGTTTATATATATTCCCTCAGACCATTTTTTAAATCTGGCAAGTATTTACTCATGAGACTGAAACAATACAAAATCTTTTATTCTGTAGATATAATCAGCTATCCTGGAAGAGGCAGCCTGTGAGAAAAATTGTCCTTAGTGTCCAGGTCCTCCAAAGACATCTCTGACAATTTTGTTAAGAAGAACTTTTTCACAGAAACATTAAGCATGTTGGATGTACATACTATGCAGCTGAGTCCTAATATGCAGCCTTTCTAAGGCTTGATTCAGACCACAGAGAGAACCTCTTTTGCTGTTAATGGCCTTTGGACAAATTCTTCTACAGCAAGAATGGGTCATGGCTACAAGGAAGTGTTGCAGCCAGAACATGGATGCTTTATGAGCCACTTGAGAAAAAAAAAAAAGCAATATTGTGGTTTTTTTAATTGAGTCCCAGGTGTCTTTGGCTCCTGCTTGGTAACTCTTTCTTTGAAAAGTAGACTAGGGAGCACACCCCAGGTATGAGAAGAAAACGCCAAGAAAAGTCTATGTTATTCCAAGGCAAGAAGAGTAAATTTGGATAGGATTTTTATGCATTAGGAAGATGGCTGGGATTATCCTGATTGGGCAAGTAGGGAAAAAGTTTATTTCAGCTAATACCCCACTCTGGATGAGGATAAGGTTGTCCCATTATAGCTTTATACACATGAGAAATAGAGCCAAATATTTGGTCTGTTGTCAGACACACTGTTGCTTATGTTCAATGCATTAGACACAGACAGACTGTACAACCAACAGAACTGCCTTCATTAACCACCTGATGGACATCCACATACAGGCTGAAAAAAAAAGACAGCTCCAAACCTTGTTCTCAGATTCCTTCGGCTGCCCATGGTTTATCGCACTGCTTGTGCGATAAGCCACAGGGCAGCAAATACAACACTCTAAGTGTCTTGTGCATACCACTTTTCCAAGGATTTGGCTCAGTTTCAACTGAGACAGACAGCTTCTCAGTGACAAGTCTCTCATTCAAATCAAATACATGTGGTACATGTAAAACATCTTTTATTAGTAGGCTTTCCTTCCTTCTGCATTGAAACAATTAAACAGAGCAGGAGAACTTGCTGTAACCACCTTTCAAGATTGCTTTCAGGCTTCTAGAGGAGCAGAAAGCTAGCACAGCATTTTGGAAATTCTAGTTTTGCTTCCAGTCAAAAGTATAAAGAACAAAGCTAAAATTCTCATGATTGGACCTTTACATGCTTTGGATAAAATTCCCTCTTGTTTTAAGTACACAGATTTGGAAAAGAGTGTAAAGTACTCCACACTGTCCTTGATCTTCAGGTCTCCAACTGATGGCCTAGGATAGCAGTCTGGTAAGAAAACATTGCTGTTTCCCCAGTAAGATGATTCACTTTGTCCAATTCAGCAAGGCACAGACAAACTATAACACAAGCCACCCTAGATCAGCAATCAGAAGATTGATTGATGTCTTAGCAGAGAGCAACTGCCTCTTCTGATACTGAAAGCCGCACCAAAAAGATTTAAAGCAAAAAATTAACCCAAAACAGATGCCCATCTCAAAAAAAATTCTGATGGTGGAATAAATCGAAAGTGGACCTCCACATTGTTTTTTTTTGTTTGGTTGGTTGGTTGGTTGGTTGTTGGGTGGAGGTTTTTTTTGTTTTGTTGTGTTTTTTTTGTTGTTGTTGTTGTTTTGTCTTGGGCTGCTCAGCACATTCCTACATTCCTGCATTGTCACTACTGCTGGATCCACAGCTGGTGGCCTTTCCCAGCACACATAGTTATGAAATGCCAGCTGTGAGAACTTTAATTGTTAGCTATTGTTGAACTTGGTGATAGCTGCAGCAACATATTTTCTAAAGGCTGGTGTGTTATCATCAGCCATCTGAGAAGGGAAAGCCAAATGGTTCAAGGCAAAAAATCCCTTATATCAGAAATGCTCACCCACAGAAGTCTTACCCAGCAGAAAATAGGAAAAAACAAATACAGTACTCCTGAAGTAAAGGTATCTTCAAACAAAGTAAGCAGCTGGCTAATGCTGAGTTGTGATCTCCTTCCCACCAACCAACCACGAGCCTGGGTCTCCTGGGGAGGAGAGTTTCTGCTCTCCAACATTCCATGCCAAAAAGGGAGTGCTCATTTTTGGTTCAGCCAGGTGCAGCAGCAACTCGACATCTTGGAAGTTTCCCACTGTTGGAGGTTTACCACACTGCCATGTAGTAAAGATGTGTTGTATATATGCAGACAACTGCAAGGAAAGGGAGAGATGGATTTCAAGAGGTTTGCTCTGTAAATACATTACTGGTGCCATTTCAATTAAAGGAGAATCTCTCCCAGACTGCCAGGGATGAGGCTTATTCCTTGTAGCCTGCAGCTTTATCAAGACACATAAGAACACTGAGTGTTCCTCCTCTCCAGTGGGGCTCAAGTCTGCCCTCTTCAAAACTGACAGAATTTTTTTGCTGGTCTCCCAGTGTCAACAAACTGTGGCAATTAGCACATTATATACTGGGATTGCAGAGAAGTGCAGGGGACAAGAGCCTCAGGTACTCTGTTCCCACTGGAACTGAGTGGGATCACCCACTCAAATTGTTCTGAGGTGCCAGGAGAAGCCTGGCTGTCAGATGCTCAGAGTTAACTATAATGAGGATGCCTACAAGAAAGAAGCAGCAAAATTTTGTAAGAAGTTTCAGAATAGCGAGTATCAAACAGAGAAGAAATAGCTAGACATTGTCCTTTGAGGAGGATGAAGTTACATTTGGAAAAGGTAAGGTCGCCAGGACCTTTATGTTTACTGGGACAACAGCTTTACAGTCAACTTCTGTCTAAGGTTCTGCAAGAAAATAACTCTTCACACCAGAAACCCAATGCTACTGGGCTAGGGAGCAGGAATGAGGTGATCTATCCTGCTGATCAACAAAGAACACTAATAAAAACCTGCAAATATCTCCTTTGCAGCAGAGGATCAAAAAGTTCAATGGAAAACATAAGCCATGTCTCTCTGCTGTAACAGCACATCCATGCCTGAGCACCTGTAATACCACAGTTCACAGAATCACAGAATCTAGTCCAACCCCCCTGCCAGAGCAGGGTCACCTAGAGTACATCACACATGAACGTGTCCAGGTGGGTTTTGAATGTCTCCAGCAAAGGAGATGATTAGAAGGATAAGCAACACCACCAAAAAAGGAAGCGGGGAATGACTTTGTGAATAACTTGGTAGGCCTAGTTCTCCAGTTACAGTGATTGTTCTGTTACACACTTGTGCTATAACCTTGAATAAGTCACTCCCCCTTTCTAAGGTTCAGTTTCCCTTCTCACTCTTAGGGAACTACTGTGTGGAATTTGTATGGCATCCTCAGTGACTGGTACTCAACTGGTGTCACAAGGAGGTACATCTCACCATCTATGGCTGGTGAGGGGAGGAATATCTATAAAGCCTCAGACTGTTCAAGGGAGTTCCTTATGAGGAATTGTTGTGCTGCAAAATCTCTTGGCACAGCAAACCCAAGGCAGACCTTTCCACATGCTGACAAAATAGGCCTGATTCTTCACTGTTGCTATAAAGATAAAATCCTCTTTTACATGAAAGGGAAGCAAAAGAGGAGAGAATCAGCCCTGCAGTTCATATGCCCAAGGGAAAAAGCAGGACAAACCCATTGTGCTAACTGGAAAAGGAACAGAAGTGTAATCAATATAGTTAGGGATACTGATTCATGATATGGATATACTCATACACTTCCCATTCTGATGGTCATGATATACTGGAGTCTGCAAAAATTATTTCCTTAAAGTACAAAGAGTGTTAAAAAAAAAAGAGAGAGAAACTTTGCATCAGAGCACAATGATGAAAACTCTGCCAAAGCCTGAGGAAAAGCAGAGATATAACCAAGATGGCATCACGCTATGGATCAACCTGCCACTGGATCTGGCATAGACACTCATGACAAATAGGCACAAGGGATGCAGCACAAATACAGTGTGACACTATATCCTGGGTGTATGCTTGATGTATGGAGGATTAAATGCCACACACACACTGTCCTGGGTAGATTGTATCTAGTGCTGACAGACAGCTGAGGGATCTGTCTCTTTCTTTATATGATTTGGCAATTGCCACACCAAGAAAGGATTACGGGATTGGGGGGTGAGAAGGAAAGATCATTTGTTACTCTGTTTAACAGAGACTTTATCCTCGGGGGGGAATTTTGTCAAGATGCTGTATTTCTTCTTAAATGATGTTTCTACCTGCCTACACACATTAGGGGTTGATGGGATCTTCTCCTTTCCTCTGTCCCAATGACACAGCAGCTTGCTCTTCTGGCATCTCAAACCAACTGTAAAGCAAATGTGGCTTCTGTAAGTCGGTTTGAAGACTGTTGCCCTCAACCCCTGCCCCCACGCATCCTGCAAAGGCAAGAAAATAGCCAACGTGCTGTAAAGACCAATTCCTGTCCCTCACTGCTGAGCCCTCTGATTGACAGCTCTGTTTGTCAAGGGAGACAGACTGTCTGGAGTGTGAGATAGCTAACTATCACCTGGGGAGACTACCAGAGGGAGAAGGAGGGAGAAACAGACAGACAGACAAAAAGAGACAGACAGACAAACAGAAAAAAAGGGGAGCTGAGGAGGGGAAAGAGGAGAGCAGCAACAAAAGAGTGTAGATGAGAGAAAGACTGTAACACTTGATGAATTAAGTTGTCAACTTTGGCATCACCTATGTACTGTGTCATGCCAATAAATTCATTGCAGCTAAAGCTGCACTGTGAGTCAAAGAGTGAGAGAGTGCTGATGGAAGGAAGAAATAACAGCCCATTTAAAGACTCAAGAGCAATTTATTAGTTACCTCAGGAGAAAAGCAGTGACAACAGGGAAGGAGAGCTGCTTCCCCAAAATGCTGGGCAGGAAAGCTTGTTTTGGATTCAAGCTGTCCAGCCAGTTGTGCTTTAGAATGTGAAGAGATCAACAGAGACCTGGTTCAAGAAGGATAAATGCAGGGGAGAGGCTTGCTGGGGCTAAAGGGAACAGAGGCAGGTATAGGCCTTTGGGTAGTGTTGTGTGCCTCATGCCATCCCTTGAGGTGCTGAGGGCAGGTCTACAGAACAAGTAGCCAAATATCCCAATGTGAGAGGAGGTGAAGGGCACTGACCACAAGCAACACAGCAGGGTTGAGGGAAGGTGAAGGAAAGCAGAGGTGGAAACCAGAGCTCTGGCACAGAGGTGTGCTGTGATGGAAAGCTGGAAAGGAGGTAAAGCCTTCTGCTGACTTTGAAGTTCAAACCATGGCACCAAGATGCAAACAGCTTTAGCCGGCTGGACCAGGGAAGCACTGAACTAAGGTGCTTTCCTGCAGAGCTAAGGAGATTGTCACTAACTTGGTAACCGATTCTGTGCATTTCTTACAAGAGGAGCTCATAGGCTCCTGCCATCCAACAGGACTCCACTGAGGTCTGTCAGATGTGACCGAGGGTATGATGCCCTCACCGGCTGCTGAGGCAGCAGAATGCAGAGCCTGAAGCCATCCAGACTAAGTATATGCTTTCTCTCCCCCTACTATTAAAAATTCCAAAACTGAACAGTATCTGCCCCAGCTATTTGAGTAATGTATCTACCTCTTCTCTGCCTTTCATTCTTTCCCCAAACTCACCATTCCTCTCACAGGAGCTTTAGCAATCCCTCTGCTCATGAAAAGATGATCAGCTCCTGCCAAAAAACCTCTCCTATCAGCCATAGAGACCAGGAGTTGCAAAGGTTGATTTCCAAAGCAACCCAATACCCATTTTGACCTCATTTGAGCCATCCGAAGATGTTTACATTTATGTGATGAGACATGCTCACTGACACTTCCTTGCAATGAGCTGATGTCAACCAACTGCCAGGCATTGCACTAAGAAAGAGAAGGAGATTCTTTCCTCCCATGCTGTCTGCTGCTGCCTGCTCCACTGATACCCCAGGCTTGGGCAGAGGGAAGGGAAGGAAGAAGGAAAGAATAAACCTATTCCTCTATCAGGCAGAAGTATCAAAGGTATTTATAATGAAAAGGGAGAAATTCTGACTCAGCCAAACAAGTGGAGTAGCGAGTCTATTCAGTTTGAGTGAAACACAGAAGAGTTACAACCGTTCAGAGTATTTGGAGACTTTGGGCAGAAGTGTGTGTGCACACGCATAGCATTTCACAACTCCATGCAGAGAAATGCATGGCAAACATACAGCATAAAACCACCATTTGTGGATATCTCTGTGTGTATATACATATAAAATAAATACATGCTTAAATGTGTATATACATAGAGACACGTACGTACATATATATACACATACTGCCATTTGCTTCTGAAACTTCCAGCCTCTTTGAGAGCTTTCATTTTGCTGGTGGTTTGTAAGCTGCCCAACAGCCACAGGAAACCTGTCCTGACTGGGGTCCCCTGAGCTATGTGCTGTGGCTCTGTTGGCTGCCGTCAATATGATATTGAATTAGAACAGGGATTTTGCTGAGCAGAGCTCTATTCCGATCTGACTGGTCCCCAGATCAGATCAGCTGTAGTGCCCTCAGGCTGTGGTACTGTATTAAAGTTGAGGGCAGCTGTAATCTGCTTCACCATCCACACAGTGGAAGCTGTGCTTGGCCTACTGGGAAATTACTGGCATGTCCCTCACTCAAGTAAACTGAACATTTCTTTTCCAGAAATTGTGATCTTTGGGTTTGTGTCATTTAGTTTAAATGATCTAAACTGGTGGCTTCCAACTTTTTCCGTTCTGAGGGCACCTTGCAATTTCCCAGGGAAGATACACACACTGTAGAGTGAATATAACTCTCCTGACAATAGTTTTGGTTTTCCTGAAGACCACAGACTTCCTGAGAGTAACAGACTGAAGGGGAAAGACGACTCAGTGAAGGAACAAGGAGTGAGAAGGTAGCCTGGTGCTCAGCAGCCTGCAGCACAGCTCCAAGACATCTGGACACAAATCCACGTCCACCACACTCCTTCCTGAGAAATACCATATCTTCCCCATGCCATCATCACAAACCGCATCTGGGGTGCATCACACACAGTACAACCAGTTGGTCAAAAGAAGTGACGATCCTGCTGTATTCAGCATTTGTACAGCCTCACCTTGAATGACGTGGGCAGTTCTGGGCCCCGCAGTTGATGTGAAAGTCCCTGAAAGCATCCACTGGAGGGCAACAAAGCTGCTGACAGGGCTGGAAGGCATGTGTTGTGAGGAGTGGCTGCAGAGTTTGGTCATGGCTAGTATGGAGAAAAAGAGGCTGTGCTGATTTGTTTCTGGTATGGTTTTGGTAGCAGTGGAGGGGCCCCAGGGGTGGCTTGTGTAAGAAGCTCCTAAAAAGCCCCTCCAACTCAGGTAGACAAAGTTGGAACCATTAGAGAAACAACAGATGCACCTCTGCAAATTAAGATATGAAGGAACTGATATAAGACCTGAGCAGAGAGCAAGCAGAAAGCTGTGCTGGAGAGGTGAAAACAGTGTCAGGGTGAAGATCTCTGGGTTGGTGAGGAAGAAGGGAGAAGAAGGTACCCAAGCAGAAGTTTCCCTGCAGCCCATGGAGAGATGGCAGGCTTTCCCCCTGCATTTATGGAGGAAAGTGTGGAATGTGGAGGAACTTCTCCTGAAGGCTCAGGGAGGGGAGAATGTGGACTTGCTGCTAGTAGAATTGGAACATGGAGGACCCCACATCAGGGGAGCTGACTGTTCCCAAAGTAGCCCGTGACTCTATGGGAAGCCCAGGCTGGAGCAGCTCTGGACCTTGTGGGAAGGACTCAGGAAGGAGAGATTCGTGGAGGACTCTCTCCCATGGGAGGGACCTGTGGGAAAGCAGGGAAGGACTGTGAGGAATCCTTCTTCTTCCTGAGGAGGAAGAAGCTGCAGGAACCACCAGCCTGTGAAGTGACTCTAAACCCCATGCCCTGTCCCCCTGTGCTGCTAGGGGAAAGGAGGGAGAGAAACTGGGAACAAAGGGATTTGGGCCTGGGAAGAAGGGAGGGGTGGGGTAACATATGCAAGCCCTGCTCTGTGTGTCTGTGTCCTGTGGGTGTTTGATTAGTGTGAAATTAAATTATTATTTTTCCCCAAGTTGAGCTGTTTTGCCCAGGACTGTAAATGGTGAGCAAACCCTTCCTTGTCTCTACACATGAGCTTCTAGTTGGCCTTTGTCCTCCACATCCCAGGGTGTGTGTGTGGGGGGGGAGGTTGAGTGAGCGGCAACATGACTGGTTCTTTGTTGTTGTGTTGGGCCCAAAGCAGAACAGAGGCTGAGGAGTGACCTCATTGTTCTCTACAGCTTCCTGAGGAGGGGAAGTGGAGAAGAAGGTGCTGATCTTCTTCCTGGTATCCAGCAGTAGAACACATGGAAATGGTCCAAAGCTGGGCTGGGGGCAGTTCAGACTGGATATTAGGAAGCATGTTTTTAACGAGAGGGTGGTCAAACACTGCAAGAGGCTTCCTAGAGAGGTGTTCCATGTCCCAAGACTTTCAGTGTTAAACACTGACACATTTGGACAATGACCTTAATAACATGCTTTAACTTGGTCTGACCCGAATTGGTCAGGCAGATGGACTAGATGATTGTTGGTGGGTACCTCTGAACTGAAATAATCTATTCTATTCTATCAGACACCTGACAGTTTCTTTTTCTCTCTCCTGATGATACACCTGTCAGGCTGTTTCTTCTGCTCTTCACGTTTCTCCACAAAGGTGAGTGGGTTGGTTTGTTAGTTAATTTTGGTTGTTTTTTGTTTGTTTGTTGTTGGGGTTTTTTAGGTGGAGAGGGGCTGAGAGCAGGAGAAAGCCAGAGTTAGGTTCCTGCTAGGATGACACTGGCAGCTAGAGAGAATGAGGAATTAGAATGGTGGGCTGAGGAGCAAGGCTGCCTACAGAAAAAAGTTGATGCTGAGATGAGCTAAGAGAAGCCACAAAAACGGATGGCAAGCTACCCTATGCTCTGTCACACCCAGAGACCCCAAGCTGCACAGTGCAGCTAAGGGACACAGAGAGCTTTGAGCAGGTCCACTTACATAGAGAAAAGGCTGGAATGGGAGGAATTCTCAGGTCACAGTACTTGTTGGTATGTACTACAGCTGTGCACACAGGTTTGACAGAGAAATGACAAGGAGAAGGAATATTTGGTGAAGAAACAGGTAGTGACTGCTGCAGAAGATACTGGGGATTAGCAGAAGGGAAAAGGGCACACAGAAGGCAGAAGCAAATAGGTGACCGAGAAGTATTTGTACATGTAAGTGCCCTCTATTTCTGAAAGATTACTGGGCATGTCCTGCCCCATAAGAAGAAGTCACTTCTAACCACGTGCATGCCCTAATGGGAATTGGTGCTCCTGAAGGGGCCTCACTGACTCTTTGAAGTGCCTACCACTGGCCATGAGCATTGTGTTCCACTTCTCTTGACCCTGTTTTCTCCTTCTCTTTCCCAGGTCTTTTGAACAAGGCTTGACCCAGCTGTATGTGTGCGCACACACACACACCAGTAGTCTGGGTCTCACTTGAGCCTTTTGGTTATTGTCACAATACCAATGCAACAGCCCAGAATTTCAGACTCGTTGCTCTGCTATTTGACTGGGGTTATGCTTTTGCAAAGACCAGTCCTGTATTCTAGGCCTATTTTTGGAAAATCTAATTTGTAGACATGATACTTTGCAGAGAAAAGAGTATTAGCCAGAAAAATTCTCTTCCTCAAAAAGCCTTTTAAAACCAACCATGACCAACTTGCTCTCCTGGAACTGGGAGCTCAGGACACCTCAAAGGTGGCTTGCCTTTATCTGTGTCTAGCCAGGGAATATATAAAAGTATTGTAAAGCAGTGATGGGATCATGCTAGAGGCTATAGAAAGGAAGAACAACTTTTATTTGGAAAGACCATTCAATAGTAGGTATGAGATTAATAAATAAATGAAAAGAGGTGACATTCATGATGACATTTAAATGACTGAGGTGCCAAGTGCTTGTTAAAATATCACATGGTCTGGAAAGCAGCAAACAAAGAAAGAGGTCTTGGACAGGCAGAGAGTAATGGTGACCCAGTAAATTTAACTATTGATAAAACACAGGTGAGGAAATGTGCAGGAGAAAAATCTCTGCAAATCATCAGCTAATGGATTAAATGCATCTGAGTGTGAGATGGAAATTAACTGATCAATTCACTCAACAGCTGCTAATTATATGTGGCAAGGCATGCAGAGCTCCGAAAGCATGTGGAGCTGAGAGGAAAGTAGTGCTGGTAAAAATATTTGAAGGCTGCCTCTTACCACTGTAGGGTAGGACATTTGCCACAGTCAGAGAATGTCACTGATTAAAACTGCAAACTTTCGATGTCTGCATTTCAGAAGCATGGGGACAAGGTTCTCTCCCACTGCTTTGTATCAATTTGCAACATTAGGTATAAGTGTATGGTATCAAAATTAACATGCCAATCTCAACAAAATTAAATGTAGTGGTACAGTCGAAATGAAACCTTTTTGCATCGTTGCAGTTAAACATTTTGACATTAGTGAAATGAAACTAGAAAGTTAAAATGATTTGCTGTGACACTCGTCTATCAAAAAAATTCATTGCATCACTACACTCCTGCAAAATACTTTGATGCCGACAGAACTGATCTTCCAATAGG
This sequence comes from Chaetura pelagica, assembly GCF_000747805.2. Taxonomy (NCBI): domain Eukaryota; kingdom Metazoa; phylum Chordata; class Aves; order Apodiformes; family Apodidae; genus Chaetura; species Chaetura pelagica. The sequence continues at coordinate 2,416,865 of NW_009953386.1, read as the reverse complement.
AAGCTGTCTCACATTTTCTGATAACTACTTTCACAACTTTACTTTGAACCATCATGCACAGTAATATATTCCTAACCACTTCCATTTTGGTTTGCACCATTTAGGAAATGGTCATAGGAATACTATGACTAGAACTTGTCTTCCTTTAGGCTTACTCTTCTCACATATTGAGCCCTTGGGACTGCTTCAAAGTCATGCCTTTGTAGAGTCAGCAGATTGTAGGAAATATAGAAAATAAATAAATAGCAATGATGAAGTAATTGATCACCAGGGAAAGTTTAGCACCAAAGTGTGATTTTTCCCTGAACAAGATAGGGATGGAAACCTCACTGGTGCAATTCTCACCCTGCACTGCAGCACTGAGTTTGGAATCTGCTTTTGAAGCAAGGATAAGTGCTAAGCACATATTTAACTCACTGCTCATACCAGTAATTAAATTACTAATTCAAAGGGGAAAACAGTGTTGCTTATAAAATAGATGAAACTTCCAAATCAGGCAGCTCAGGCCTGATATTGTGACATAAGCAATGTCAATTCTGGAGGTGATGAGACCTGAGCCAGGGCAGTCTTCCAGATTCATCATGCTAACAATATTATTATATATTCTCAAATGCCAGCTCTATAACTTGTGAGGGTCCAGCATGTTCTATGCATGGACTATGATGCTATTTTTAGACTGTTTGTAAAATTAATGGTTGAAGGGAATTCAGAGGATGCAATGTTTTATACAGTGCTTCATGAACTGCTGCTAGCAAATTTAATTCAATCTGCTTTAGGTTAGGAGCACTGTCACGGATTGGCAATTGCCTGAAGAACCATAAACAAGGGATAATGACAAGGGGCATGTAAAAGCAAAGTTGTAAGCAGTTGTGTAAATGAGGTGCTGTAGGAATCCATGTGAGGTCTGCTTTCATTTAACATCTTCATAAATGAGCCTGAAGAAGTAGCTTATTAATGAAAGTGGTGGATGATGCTCAACTGGGAGGAACTGCAAACTTTCATCAAGGTAAATAAACATAAGGGGGTATGTGGGAATTAGGCATGAACAATTTAATCATTTGGCAAAAAAAGTCAGCTTTTGATTATGCAAGATCATGGGGGATGAAGAGACCTCCTCACCTTTTCTAACAGAATGGGTGTGCAACTTCAGATCAGATTTCTCAAAGAACTCAAGAGTGTAAAACCCTGGGTTCTCTAAAGTCAAGACAAGAGTAAGTGGTAATGCAGCCTGGCATGCTATTAATTAGGTGGAAATGTCATCTAAGGTCCAATGTAGAATACATCTGTATTAGAGATGGCACATCATCCCACACCTATCCTCATAGATGGGTTAAAATATATATCATAGAATCGTAGAATGGTTTGAGCTGGAAAGAACCTTAAAGATCATCTAGTCACAACCCCCTTGCATGGGCAGGGACAGGTTGCTCAAAAACCCATCCAACCTGCCCCTGAGCACTTCCAGGGATAGGGCTTCCACAGCTTCCCTGGGCAACCTTTTACAGTGTCTCACCACCCTCACACTAAAGAATTTCTTCCCCATGTCTACCCTAAATCTCCCTTCTTCCAGTTTTGATCTATTACCTCTTGTCCTCTCATTACAAGCCCTCGTAAAAAGTCCCTCTCCAGCTTTCCTGTAGGCCCCTTTCAGGCACTGTAAGACTGCTATAAGGTCTCCCTGGAGCCTTCTCTTCTCCAGGCTGAACAATCACAACTCTCCTGCCTGTCTTCACAGGACAGGTGCTCCAGCCCTCTGATCTTCGTGGCCCTCCATGTCTTTGCTGTGTTTGGGCTCCAGAACACAATAGTCCAGATGAGGCCTCACAAGAGCCAAGTAAAGGGGGAGAATCACCTCCCTTGACACTGGCCACAGTGCTTTTGATGCAGCCCAGGACATGGTTGGCTTCCTGGGCTGCAAGCACACATTGCTGGCTCATGCTGAGCCTCTTGTCCACCATCACCCCTAAGACCTTCTCTTCTGGACTGTTTTCAATCCATTCTTCACCCAGCCTGTATTTGTGCTTGGGATTGTACTGTCCCAGGTGTGAGTGCTAAGCACATATTTAACTCACTGCTCATACCAGTAATTAAATTACTAATTCAAAGGGGAAAACAGTGTTGCTTATAAAATAGATGAAACTTCCAAATCAGGCAGCTCAGGCCTGATATTGTGACATAAGCAATGTCAATTCTGGAGGTGATGAGACCTGAGCCAGGGCAGTCTTCCAGATTCATCATGTTAACAATATTATTATATATTCTCAAATGCCAGCTCTATAACTTGTGAGGGTCCAGCATGTTCTATGCATGGACTATGATGCTATTTTTAGACTGTTTGTAAAATTAATGGTTGAAGGGAATTCAGAGGATGCAATGTTTTATACAGTGCTTCATGAACTGCTGCTAGCAAATTTAATTCAATCTGCTTTAGGTTAGGAGCACTGTCACGGATTGGCAATTGCCTGAAGAACCATAAACAAGGGATAATGACAAGGGGCATGTAAAAGCAAAGTTGTAAGCAGTTGTGTAAATGAGGTGCTGTAGGAATCCATGTGAGGTCTGCTTTCATTTAACATCTTCATAAATGAGCCTGAAGAAGTAGCTTATTAATGAAAGTGGTGGATGATGCTCAACTGGGAGGAACTGCAAACTTTCATCAAGGTAAATAAACATAAGGGGGTATGTGGGAATTAGGCATGAACAATTTAATCATTTGGCAAAAAAAGTCAGCTTTTGATTATGCAAGATCATGGGGGATGAAGAGACCTCCTCACCTTTTCTAACAGAATGGGTGTGCAACTTCAGATCAGATTTCTCAAAGAACTCAAGAGTGTAAAACCCTGGGTTCTCTAAAGTCAAGACAAGAGTAAGTGGTAATGCAGCCTGGCATGCTATTAATTAGGTGGAAATGTCATCTAAGGTCCAATGTAGAATACATCTGTATTAGAGATGGCACATCATCCCACATCTATCCTCATAGATGGGTTAAAATATATATCATAGAATCGTAGAATGGTTTGAGCTGGAAAGAACCTTAAAGATCATCTAGTCACAACCCCCTTGCATGGGCAGGGACAGGTTGCTCAAAAACCCATCCAACCTGCCCCTGAGCACTTCCAGGGATAGGGCTTCCACAGCTTCCCTGGGCAACCTTTTACAGTGTCTCACCACCCTCACACTAAAGAATTTCTTCCCCATGTCTACCCTAAATCTCCCTTCTTCCAGTTTTGATCTATTACCTCTTGTCCTCTCATTACAAGCCCTCGTAAAAAGTCCCTCTCCAGCTTTCCTGTAGGCCCCTTTCAGGCACTGTAAGACTGCTATAAGGTCTCCCTGGAGCCTTCTCTTCTCCAGGCTGAACAATCACAACTCTCCTGCCTGTCTTCACAGGACAGGTGCTCCAGCCCTCTGATCTTCGTGGCCCTCCATGTCTTTGCTGTGTTTGGGCTCCAGAACACAATAGTCCAGATGAGGCCTCACAAGAGCCAAGTAAAGGGGGAGAATCACCTCCCTTGACACTGGCCACAGTGCTTTTGATGCAGCCCAGGACATGGTTGGCTTCCTGGGCTGCAAGCACACATTGCTGGCTCATGCTGAGCCTCTTGTCCACCATCACCCCTAAGACCTTCTCTTCTGGACTGTTTTCAATCCATTCTTCACCCAGCCTGTATTTGTGCTTGGGATTGTACTGTCCCAGGTGTGGAACCTTGCACTTGGCCTGGTTGAACTTCATGCAGTTTGCATGAGCACACTTCTCAAGCCTGTCAAGGTCCCTCTGGATGTCAACTTAAACAACTCTAGTGAAATGCTTCCCTCATTTGAGGCCAAATAAACCACACTGAAGAAGAGAAAGATGAACACTGAAATAAACGCATTCTATGCCTAACAATAATGCTGAAGAAGTAAAAGGTGACAGCAAACTCCCTAGGACCTAGACAAATTACATGGCAGAATTTTAAAGCTTCAGACACATTATGAAGGCACCATGTGGTGGAATAACAGTCCTCCTTAGTGTCACTAAGACTGCGTATGTAATGCAACAAGTCATTCGGGTTTGCTGCAGTGCCCAAGAGGAGGGGCACTTCTCATCTTGCTAAATCTAATCTTAAAAGAGGACCATACAACAGCTCCTGCACAACATCTCACTTCAACACAAAGACCAGACTAGATCAATGCTTATGCACAGCATTCCACAAGATGGCTAAGCCTTCACATGAGTCGTATATATACCACTTGTTGTTGGCCAGATATTTAACTCCCCAGCTAATCCAGTGCTGAAGCGTGTCACCCCCAGACTCCTGAAAGCTTGGCCAGGATTTGCCCTTCTTACTGTAGATGCAAAAGGCCCCAGGAACACATCTGAAAGTGTTAACTGTTTCATGGTTATGCACTTTTCCAATTTTGTGTTTCCATTACATAACTGTGATACTTGAAATACTACTTCATCCCTTATGGCAGCTGTGTTCCCTTCTATTTAGTACTTGTATTTAAAAAGAAAGAAAATTAAAAAATAAAAATAAAGGAAGACAAAACAGAATAAGCAATCCAAAGAGAATAACTTATCGGGAATGAAAAGAAGTTGGCAGTTTTGTCCATCCCTTCTTCCCATCATCTGTGGTCCATTTGTGCCTACTCCAAATCCTTAATTTAAGGTATTCAAAACTTAACTGAGCCAAAAGAAGCAGAAAATGTATATACACTAAAAAATGTATGCTTATATATGCTAAAAAATTCAGAATGGACAGAGGTGTCAAGGGACAGAGAAGACAAGGAAGTTATCAAAAATAGAATATTCTACTGATTACAGCAGTTCAGAGCCAGGCCCTGCCACTCATTTTCTTTTATTTTGGGCAAGTTTTCATACGCCTCAGCTCACTGGGATTAGCAATGCTTTTTTTGTACCACTCATTTTTTAGCTGGTCCATTTTAACTGTAGACTGCAGGGCAGAGACCATCTCTTAGCCTTTGTTCATAACCTTACCTTATAAGGACTCATTAGAGCCTATGGACAGTACACTAGTTTTAATTGGAATAAGCAAAATGCAATTATGTTCCTTAGTCAGTACCGTACAAATGCCAAATGAAAAGTTTAAAAATAAGTTTATTTTTTAGTTGACTAAGAGCTAAATATGGAACTAGAAGTATTAGTTCACTCACAAAACTGTGGTTTTAATTCTGCATAGTGTTCATTGCAAAATGGCAAAATTAAATATTAAACCCCTACTAAAAAATATTGCAACTGGGTTTCAATAAAACATGGCAACTCAGCCTGAAATGTACTTTTTCCCTCACAAAATGATAAGCAGGATGCTTAAAATAACATTATTAGAGGTGGGTTAGTATAGTTTCCTTTTTAAAAGTGATGAGGTGAACAAGGGAGAAGCAATGGGGCCCAGGGAATTCAAGGGGCCTGCTCAAACCCATAAATTACATGAGTGCTTTTGTCAGGAGGCCGCATGGTTTCAATTTTGACTTAGATCCCAGGGTCCCAGAGTCTGAGAAGAAGTGTCTTTTGTACTTTAAAAGTATGATGCTGTGAAGTGGCTGCTCTAACACAAACACACACAGAATACACAAGAAAAAAACTCAGAAGCTAATCTGAGAGGCCGTATTCCATGTACATATGCACGCCATAGAGCACCCAGCTGCAATAGGTGGACCGCCTGTTTTGACACCTAAGGTCTCCTTCTCCTCCTCCTTGAGCTAGGTTTCCAATTTAGCAGAACAGCTTTCCTTGTCCTGACAGGCACATGTGTATTGTCCCCCTTTCCATCACTGGCTGAGGGCGGGAGGAGGCGAGAGAGGGTTCAGATGACTTCCTGGACAAGGGAGGTTTGTAGCTGCAGCCTGATGAACATTGGAGATAAGAACAGCAACAGCAAATTGGCCCCAGTGGGAATGGCAGCAGCACTCTTTTCACCTAAAGGCAAGCCAGCAATAATGCTTGCAGCGCCCAGCATCCATCTGTCTGTAACTTCCCTGCCCTCCCACTGCTGCCCCCATGCCCCCCACTCACAGACCAGGTGTGCTCAAGGCTACTGCTCTGTTAAGCTCAGCTTGAAAAAAACTTCCAGTCCTTTCTACCTCCTGCTTATATATCTGAAACCTTATTGGGCTGAAAAACGAAATGGAGAGAAGAATCTGGGGAGAGAGGAAGGAAAAAGCATGTACTGCCATGTGCATGACTTTGTTCCACCAGGGTAGGCACAGCCCATGGGAGAAGGCTGTCTCACTACTTAGTATCTCAGGGATTGCTCTCATGTCTCCCCAGACCAGGAACAGAGCCTTTGGAGATCCCCCCTGGGAAGGCAGTGCCTACCACCAATATAACAACTATGCACAAAGCATGTGGTCTCGACTGTGCACGGACGTGAAGGGTGCTGGGAGCCCTGTACTGAGCCAACAGGAGCACGGGCGTCTGTCCAGCCTAAGGAGTTAAGCTTCCACCAGCCACAGGGAAGTGGGAGGAAGAAAATGGAAAGGATGGCATCATACTGAAACCTAGCTTCCCTGTCCACAAATGACCTGGAGAAGAGCAATGGGCATTACCTGGCTTCCCAAGGAGCAGTGCAACCATCCAAGGCTTCTGACAGCAGAACTAGAGCAGAAGCAGCCATGGAACACTCTCCTCTCAAGGTAGCAGGACTGCAGTTTCCTGACAATACTCTGGTCCCAGCATCCAGCATCAGCTCCAAGGCTGGCTGAATGTCTACAGTGTCTCCTGGCACACAAGTCAATAAGGAGATTCTCAAAATGTTTTGCATGCTATGAATCTCTCTTCTTAGCTCCTTTTTTTCCCAGCTCCCTTCCTCATCCTGAATCAGCATGGCTCATAGCACCCAGCAACAGGAAAAGGGCTTAATAGGATAGCTGGACAAAATTAAAGGGGCGTTATTAATTTGAAAGGTGCTGCTGCCTGATGTCATGTCCCAGGTTTGTCCTACAGCTATGCTGATTATTTTCTCTCCTTGGATAAGGGACATTTCATTTATTAGCACTGAACTTCCCCCTTACTGCCTGCAGCCACTGCTGCTCTGATCTCCCCAATTCACTTCGCAATTAAATGTTGTCCTCTTGTGAAACGACTGTACAGGAAAGGTCTTGTGTTTTGTTTTGTTTGTTCCCCCCACCCCCCTTCCCCATTTTCTACTTGGTCAAAACAGCCTCTGGAAATCCTAGCAGAATCCCAAACAGAGTAAAACTAACTGGAAACAGTATTATATGAAAAGGAGTCTAAAAGCCATAGCTTTATGTAACTGAAACACTCATCTCAACAGGGAAGCAGGAGCAGAGGCACAGGAGGCCATGAAGTCTAAGCTGTAGAGGCATAAATGTGATGTAACCATGGAGTTGGTGGAGATTTAAATGAAGATGGCTTGGAAAAAGACACAAGGGGTTTTGTTCTGGGAAAGCTTGACATGAGGAACATCAAAATCATCATCACGTCCTTCCCTTTACAAACACTGGCAGTCAAACCAACTGATGGGCAGGAAGACTAGGGAGCATGATTGCTCCCATAAAAGTAATTTACTTTATTGTCACTGCTGCTAACACCTTTTTTTTTTTTTTTTTTTTTTTTCTCAGGGATCACATTAATGGCTATAAAACTGCAAATTTAAATGAACTCTACTTAGGATTTGTTTTTTGCTTCATAAAGCTCCAGAAGTCACAAGGCTTTTTGTTTGTTTCTTCTCATTCCACTCCTCCTCCTACATACACATCCCCAGAAACCTTCATATCAGCAATAAAAGACCACTTCTGCTGTTTCCCCTTGTGAAGCTTGATCTTCATGTGTCCCTTCTCACCTTCTTGTTTCTCCCAGAAAGAAATATCACCTTTTCCTGGACTGCCCGTACAACTCTCATTTATTCCTAGGACTACCCACTTGCATGTACTAGTCTGACATTCTTGTTTTCACGGGACTGGACAACCTCTCATAAGCACTGCCTGTCTCACAATCTTTAATTAAATGCAAATACTTTTCTCTAGGTTTCCTTGGCATTCCCTAAGTTCTTGTCTCCTTTCCTATCATTGAATATGTCAAAGGCTGGAGATAGCAGAAATGGCATTATCTTTCCCTAGCCAAGAACAATTTTCCAGGACAGAGCTGGCCTGCATTGATGCCAATTACACCAGCTTTTTTATGACTTCATTACTGCTAGAGCCACTATAAAGTGTAGCATCAAAAGGTTGGACCAGCCTTTTTAATTGCACAGAGGTACATCATTGTGCTGTTATTTACTTGTGATGTTCTTTCCGATCCTCCTCTTCCCCAAGCCAGGGATTACTCCCCAGACTAGGCAGAACAGAATGAGGAAAAACCTGGGTAAAGCATCTGGCATCAGTTGTCTCTCTCTGGAGTTCTCCATGTGAGAACCACAAAGCACTTCGGGCTGTTTGAAGCATGACAGCTGGTGGAGCAGCAAAGGTCAATGCAGGTAGGAAAAAAGGGAGGAAACAACTCAGCATGAAGGATTTGCAGAGCATCACAGGGATCTCTCTCCAGCACAGTGATCTGGCCATTCCCAAAAGGCAGGGGGTCAAACTCTGCTCTTATCCATAGCAGCATGAACACAGTTAAGTTGCCTGACTGCTGCTTATCGCAATACTAAATAAATGCTCAGTGCTGCATTCAGAGATGAACCAAAGGAACAGTAGGGGATTGCATTATGAACTGCTTGAGCATTGTTGATCCCTGGACAAGGGGAGGTAAAAGAAACTCAGGGTGTCTGACAACAGCTTCCTTGGAGAAGATAAGGTCACAAAAAGCCCGAGGTGTTTCTCAAACTGAGGAATATCCCTAGGACACAAGGATATGTGTTCTGTTGAGTTGGGAGGGCATGTAAGAAGCAGCTACTTCCTACGAGGAGGAGATGATGCTGCTTTTTCAAATGGCTAGAGCTGCTGTAGCTGAGTTTGGGCAACCATGGTGGAAACTTGAATGAGGTGAGTTGCTGAAACCAAAATCTCACTGGTAGTTAAGAATAGCCTGGTCTGTGACATGAGACGTTGGGAGTGAATGTGGTGCTTGAATTTTCTCTGGTGTGGGCACTTCTCAGTATTCCCACAGAGATGCAGCTCCTTCCCCCCGCAACAGGGCACTGGTGGCTGCCTGCTATCCACCCCTCTACTGTGGGAGGCAAGACAATACAGTAGCTCTCAGTCTGATGGCAGTGTGGGACTTACCTGCAGGAATTCATGTGTTCCAACTTTTCCAGCACAGTTGTGGGTACTGTGGTACTTTCTCTACTACAGACCCATTGGAGGTTCAGCTTTGAACTGAGCTGGTGCATTCAGAAAGGGCCTGTTCGGACTGCTGGGCTAGGATGATAAAGAGTAGGATGCAGGGTCTGATGCATAAGAACTTGCAACCAGAAAAGCAGGAGGATTTCAGCACCTTCATGGCTGGACTTCTGAATGTGGAATGACAAAAGGCTGTAGTAGCTCTGACTAAAGAGAGACCTGCTGACAAGGGGTAGATGGCATGAGGGCACATTTTTACTCTTGTATCCAATTTATCTAACCTTCCAGCTTCCCTTCTCATCCCCATCTTGAGTTCACCCGCAATTTTCTCTCCTCATCCTTTATAGCAAACAGAGCACCAGGTTTCCCCCAGCTTTGAAGTGGGATGCTTGGCACACATGTGTCTTGCTGCTTCTGTTCTGTCTCCTCTGCCAACAATTTCACTTGCCTTATTAACTATTCCCAACAGTCCCACTTTCTGTGTGCGTGCTTGTTTGGGTAATTCTTGTTTCCTCTCATTTAGCACACAGGAAAAAAAGCATTAGCAACACTCTTGGTTTTAAATGAATCCTATTAATATTCAACTCTGCAAGGAACTGTGGGGTAATTTTGATAAATGTGGCTGGGAAGCCTGGCTGACAGACCCATGTGCAGTGCTACTGGGTGTTCGCAGCCCATCGCTGCACACACAGAAGGGGGCAAGAGGTGGGCACAGCATGGAGCTGGGGGTGAGCCAGGCAGGAGGGAGAGCACAGGCAGGGGGTCTGTTGAACGAGAGAAGGTGTGGGGCAATAGGAAGGACTTAAGTGCAAAATGGGCTTAGTGAGATACGAGTGGGAAGGGGAAAACAAAAGCAAGATGCAGCTTGGAAAAGCAGGTTAGAATGACTATGGAATGACTAAAAGGACTAGAGAAACACCATTTAAAGACAGACATTTAACTGTGGAGGGGGATGAGAGAAAGAGAAGAGGGAAAACTAATAGCAAAATGGAGTTAAAGGTGACAGTAGGAACAAAATCAGAGTCAAGCTTGTGAAGAAATAAGAAAGGGGCTTGAGAGGGACTAAATGCACCCAGGACACAGTTCAGCAAAACCTGCAAATTATTTGAAGCCACTTCCTTTGGTCGAAGTACTTGCTCACTTGAAGTAAATGCTTCTGTTGTTCACTGATTGGCAACCTCAGGCAGCACCATCTTACAAGAAATGTATTGAAAAACTAGTGGTAGGAGTGAACAGAAATGCACTGGAGGGGTATCAGCAGCTGAGATGAAGAATTACCTGTGCCAAAACAAGATGGTGTATTTTGCTGTAGACCCTTAAGGACTATTTGTTCTCAACAAATAGATGCACCTAAAGCAAAAGTGGCTGAAACTAGAAACAAGTTCAGAAGGACCTCTCTGAAGTTGCTGTTAAGTATATAATTATTCTTGATGGTATGTGCTATTAGATAAATCTCCCAAAGGGAAGAGCTGGAGGCCACTATTTATTTCTACAGGTAACTGCTAGTCATGCATTTGCACTTCATGCATAAGGTAAGTTCAGCCAGGAAAGAGATTGATGGACATTCTCATAAATGCTGCTTAGCCTTCAGAAGCACAGAGCAACTGGAATTACCCACAGTCTTTGGAGCACTGCAAGAATATACACTCTGCTACTGAACTACCTTCAAATGAATACAAGTAGTTTCTTCCCTGCTCCTCCCCCTCCTGACACACTCTGATTTTCAGTCCTGGGGAATAACAAATTTATGTCCAGAAGATTTAACTTTTATGGAAATCAAACTTTCCTGGTCAGCTCTATATATTATGGCTAGATCTGTTCTTCAAAACTGTGGGCACCACCCAGAGTAGGTCAATTCAGCAATAGCTACTAGGAAGATAGTCCACATGAGACAGTGAATGCTGGGAATCTCTGTGAGCACCTCAGTCACTTGCAAACAACATTGCTAATTTTGGTCCTGAGACTCTGAATGTCTTTGGCAAGCAACATTAGAAACCTGTTTAATTAAAAACAAAGGTAAAACTTCTAGGGGCATCCATAACAATCTACAATGAACTTTACTGTGAGGTCCTTGTCTAAAAGAACCTCGCAGGACACAAGAAAGCTACAAAGAACCATGTAGATCTTCTGTTGCCAAAGAAATGTGGGAACTACATTTCAGAATTCATGTCCTCTGCTTCCCAAGCTCTCTGAGAATCTTTCCTACATCAGGTGAGTCCCAGCCATGGTTTCAAGCACTTCTGAGCCAACATGTCTGTGTGTGCCATAGCCTGTTTTGAACTCTCTGCAAGATGCTGCTCCACAAGTGGTTGATCCTGTAAAACTAATTTGCTTTTCCTGCGAAGCAGGCAAACACATGAAAAATGCCAGGATCATTTAGCTGTCTCTAACGTGCTGGCTGTACCCATGCTGTGAGGTTCTGGAGAAGCATGTACCTCTCCTTTCTGAAAGCAGCTGCTGTTTGCCTGCAGCTGGTGGAGCCAGCTCCATCTGGAGACCAGATCAGAACCTATTAAGCACAGAGGTAGACTGCTTGGAAGAGTTTGCAAGGCAGGGAGGCAGGCAAAGGCTTGGCTGCAAAATTTCACCTCTCGTAAAGAAAGGAAAGCGAAAGAGGGGTAGAAAAAAGCAAAAAAAAAAAGCAAAAAAAAAAAAACAAAAAAAAAAAGCAAAAAAAAAAAAACAAAAAAAAAAAGCAAAAAAAAAAAAACAAAAAAAAAAAGCAAAAAAAAAAAAGCAAGGAAAAAAAAAAAGCAGACCACAGCCTATTGAGCAATTGTTCCTGCATAGCCTCTCCAGTCTAATTGATTTGGACACAACAGCTAATTTTTGCTCAGACATCTGTTAGCACACATTAGCACATGCCATTAGATGGGGACAGACAGATTAGATGGAGGAGCAGAGCTCAAAGGCCCTAGTTTGGGTTTCTGGAATAAGCAAGAGGAAAGGCAAGAGGGAGAAGATGTTTGTATGTGGCTGAATAGTTGGAAGGAGCTTGAAGTAAAGGGGAAGGATTTGGCTGGCTCAGAGCATTCCCACCAAAGAGTGGCGTATGTTCCACCCGCTAAACCATGCTAGAAGCACGCCCTGTTCATTTACAGGCATACCACAGAGGTCCTGGTCCTCACTAGCACAGAGGCAATAAAGCCAGAGCTCCCATGAGGAGCCCTAAAGTGTATTCTTCCATGTTCTTTCAGTTTGCAGCCACTTTGGCTATGATTAGAGGTCTCAAAGATAAAATAAAGGGACAAGAGAAAAAGAAAATGACCCTTCTCCCCTCACCTCACTCCAGCATGGTGTCAGATTGCTCTGGAAATATTCGACATTTAAGCTTTACAGAGGTGATGAGTCTTTCCTCCAGAGAAGCAGAACTGTATGAAAGGCACTGGCTAGGAGCATGGGACAGAAGGAGATAGCAGAATGTCAGCAAACTGACAGTCACAACCTTGCTCAGGGCTGTTTTGCAGCCTACGAGTGGATGCCGTTCATTTTTATTGCCCCTGACACCAAAAGGTCAGGGAATTGATAATTTCAGTCTGGCTAAGACTGAGTACCACAAGAACAACCACTCGATACAACCCAGTTGGTTTAATTAACAAGAAAACATCTTTTCCTCCTTTCCAATGAATTCTTTTTCAGGAACAATGTAAACCCTCTGCCTACTGGCACTGAAGCAATATGGAGGCACGTGCTCCCATCCAAATCCAGCCTCCATGAGCAATTCCTCATCTGAAATCCCACAATGCAACATTCCCTTCAGGCCACCACAGCCAGCACAGGTTCTGCAGCCTACAAGGGGCTGCAGCTCTGCTGGCAGCATGCCCTGGCTACACCAGGGCTCTACTGAACTTGGAAATGAGTTGTTTGGAGTTATATCCATTCACGTATGTGGAAGCAAGGAAAAAGATTAAGAGTTTCTATGAGAATATTTCTGTTTTTCCACTGCTTTCCCGTGAACGGTGGAGTTGCTGTATTGATTTGATGATGTCTGAAAAAGAGTTGAGCTCATTGTTTCATGTTTCTGCTCCGTGAAGGTAATAGAAGAGCTTTTCTTTGCTTTTGGGTCATGCTTTGCACAAAACATATAGGAGCCCTAATAGCCTTGAGGCTTTGACTCCTCCAGCAACTGTACTGGAAATTTGCCAACAGGCTTCTAGGTTTAGAGAACTGGCAGTCACCATGACCACGCAATATTAATTTTCTTTGAAACAACAAGCCAAAAGCTGATGAAACAGCCCTGTTTTGCTGTAAAAGACTGCCTGGGAGGAAGAGGCAGGATTTGTCAACTGAAACTCCATTGCTGGACTGAAGAGGTCAACATCTATTATAGGGATGACAGAGATGAAGGTAAGCCTGTAGTCAGAGGGTAAAAATTAAGCCCCCACCTCCCACCTAGAGAAGAGTTCCTCTTCTTCGTCACACTGAGTCTCATCCTCAATTGCCTTGCACTTTTTGCTTCAGCACAACTCTGCTGACTTTAGCAGAGTTGTTCCCATACCTTCCCAGGGATTGTGCTCTGCCCGACTTTGACAGGCATGTCACTTTCAATTTATAGAAGGACTGACACATGAACATCTGCACAGCCCTCTGCAAAAACACCCCTCTTGTGCATCTGTCAGCTGAGAAACTCCAGTCCACTTACAAAGCACAGATCAGGATGGTGGCAAGGGAGGTAAAGTAACAGCCAATATCCCCACCCAAAAAAGGCAACTCCAAGAAAAATATCAGGATGGCTCTCAGGCCAGCAAGCTGCTACAAAAGCACCTTGGTTTTGATCTTCTGAAGAGACAGAAAGCACGCAGGAAGAGCTGAAAAAGGAATAATAAAATTGAGCAACTAGCTAGTGACTTGCTCCAATTTACTTTGCTTGCCCAGCAGCTGCACAGTACACATGGACACCTGCACCATCAGGGGGGCACTGCTGGGCTGTCACCTGGTAGGATTGATCCTCTTTTTGCAACGGCCAGCACTGACCCACTGCCCCACAACACCATGGCCAGTGCATCACCGCTGGGGCACGGGACTCCAGAGGGGACATACGAGAAGAGAAACACGAGGAGATGTGGGAGAAGGCATGAGGATACACAGAAGAAAACACAAGAGAGGACAGAGAAGCAGATACAGGGGAATGCATGTGGAAGGAGACATTGCTGAAGACAGGACCAGGAACAACTCTTCGAGGTTGGGATGCTGTACTGGGGGGTACCTCAGAGGGACTGATGCTGGGGGGGATCCACAGTGGAGCAGGGACACCCTGGAAGGGACTGCAGCCCATGAAGGACCCAGGCTGGAGGAGGAAAAGAGGAAGAAACAGGTGAAGAAAAGAGTAAGAAACCAGGAGCAGCATCTAGAAACCATCACATACCGACCCAAGCTCCTGCACTGCCTGTTGCCTCACCCGAGGGACTGGCACACACCAAACATAATATATAGTCAGAATAGGGGAAGAGTAGTAGTGAGGTGTAGGAGTGAGGCTGATCCTGGGGAAGCAGTTGAAAAGGGGTTTTTCTCAGTGTGTGTTTCATTGTTTCCCATGCTTCTCAATGGCTAAACAAGTAATTAAAAGTTTGTGTTAATGGGCAGTAAATTAAATTAGGCAAATTTCCTAATTCTAGACAGTTTTGCCCACACCAACCACTCAGGCTGGTCTCCAAGAGCCAGCTGGTACTGGCAAGAGAAGCTTTTTCTAACTGCTCAAACAGTAAGGTGAGGAGAAGTCTGGGATTCATTCCCCCCACTTAGAGTATCTACGTGGACGCCATGGCTACCAAAGTCTATGAAGTCCATTATGAAAGGGAACTGAAAATAGAGTTTGTTTTAGTCTGTGCCAGTGGCAGCCTTTATTCTACTGTGTGTCTTCCCACAGCCTGACTGCACGGGCTTCATTATCAGTGTGTCCCAAGGACCTCAAAGCATGCTGCAAATCTCATCTGTTCAAGCCCTGTAATTCCTGCACTGGTGAAACACTGAATTGTCATCATAAATATATCCATGGAGAAGTTAAGGCATTAATGAGGTAGGGTGGGAGAAGTGACTTGCCACGGGCAATATGAATGCCTGACACACCAGGAGGGGTACCCAGCAGCAACTAAGTTTGTACTGGAATACAAGCAGAAAGGGCAAGTAGAAAGGGGGAAAAAAAACCAAACCAAAACAAAAAACAAAACAAACAAAAAAAAAAGAAGGAAAAAAAAAAAGATGGACAACAGGAAACAAGAGGAGTAAAAGGAGGAAATAAATGTGAGGCAGAGAAGGAGAGAGCACACAGAATGAGGAAAGTTGTCACTGAAAAAAAGAAAAGGCTGCCTCAGTGCATGCCAAGCAAGAAATGGACATGACAGCCTGAGCTGCAGAGTGAAAAAGCCCCAAACTAAATGGGACACAGCCAGAGTGGCCTACCACGGCTTCCACAGTAGAAAACATTTTGCATTTGGGATCCCTGTAGAGGAAACAGGAATCCCTCTGACATTTGCATGCCTCACAGCTTCTCTGAAGGGCATGTTTCCATTGGCAAGAAGAGTGTTTGGGACAGTTGGGTAAGATGCTGTGAACAAGGCTTCTCGCATTTAACCTCCATTAGGAAGCAACAATTTACTCACTCGCTGCCAGTTCCCAAGTGCTAGGGCTCAATTACACAAGAGACTTTAAGAAAAGGAGCGTTCATACATTATCACAGCAAACAAGTCAGTGTGACTTCGTTCAAGGGTATCATCTACCCTGGAACCTATTTCACATCTCGTTGGCTAGCTGAGTGAGAACTGATTGCACACGCTCCTTTGTTTCTCGTCTGGATGTACGGCGGAGGAAGACCCCAATTCATTAAAGGAAACAGAGCGAGGTAAAGAGCTGAGCCTCTCCTTGTTAACCTCCTCCTGAAAAGCAGATTCCTGAATAGCTGGGAATCTTCTCAGGAGTGCTTGCATCAGCAGGAGAGGGAAAAGCACTCCCCCAAACTGCTTGCTTTTCCTCAGCTTCTCCAGCATTACGGCAAATCAGTGACATCATAAGATCTCTTATGTAATCCTCCTGCTGCTTAATTAAACTCTGTAAAGTGTTTAAGTTTCCTCCTCTGTCCTGCTGCCCTCAAGACAATTCTTCTGCCTCTTGCCCCTACACTCTACCCATGATAAGGACTCATCTGGGTTTTCTTGGTGCACAAAGCAAACCAACCCATCATGCCTTCTTTAGCTACACCATCACACAGCCTCTCCTTCACTGTCCCCACCACCCAAGTAATAGCCTTAGTACTCCTAGCACTGCTTCCTTGGGACGCTTCTCAAGCATGATTCTTTCTGGAGATAAAGGATGGGACAGGTCAAGAACAAGAGAATGGTATTTAGGCTGAAATCAGGAGGAGACTGGTTACCAGAGAGTGGCCAGGAGCACTTATTACAGATCCCTGCTGAGTATTTTCGCAGAGAGAGTGCTGCCTGTTTGCACGCTGCCTATTACACATTTGTTTGCTCTGCTACTGTACTCCCTTAACAATGAGGTGAAGTTTGCCCACAGCTGGCATGGTGGGACAAGTCAGGGATGGCCTGGCTGCCAGAGGAGCCCTGCTTCACCTTCACAGTTGATGAGAAGGCAATGCCAAGTAATGGGAAGACAATGGCAGCTGGGAGCCAGCTGTGTGCGCTGCTCTCCTGTCCAGCCTGGGTAGCTCTTCTTCAAATCCCCTCAGCTCACAGCAGGTGGTGTGCAGCCATTCTGAGACATGTTATATTGTGCCTTCAGGCACAAAAACTCTGCTAACAACTAGCTACATGCTCTGGAGGAACCTGGTGCAACCTATTTTTCTAACCTATTTAAAGTCTTTTAATTTGCTGTGTTACAGTTATTTGACTGTATTCCACAACAGTCAACAGTAACACAGAAGTCCCCAGCAGTCCTCCTGGGGCCCTAGATATATCAAGGCAAGCCTAATACAAGGAGGGATTTAGCTCCTTCTCTTCTTTGCACTGGTTGTCAGTCTGCAATGGTTATGAAAGCAAACCCAAATAGGTGTGTGCCCTTTGTACCCCAAACAAAGAAGAAGCCAAACCTCCCAAGCAATCCAGCTCCAAAGAATAAAAAAAAACAGGATTGGGAGCCTTTTATTGTCAAACCTCGGAAGATCTGGTCTTACCAAAACCAAATCTCACAGGGAAGTGGAAATATGCTGTAGGAGCTGTCTGGGGAGCTATTTTCCTGATAGGTTCTGAGACTTACTGCCAACACTATACTACTACATGTAGGGGGCTCCAATTAAGGGCTTGGCAGAATGGCTGAGATACAACTCTTCATTTGGCCATGAGCTGCTGAGAGCTCTATTGGCTCAAGGGCATCCTTCTTATCTAAAGAGCCCAAACTCTTTTTAAACTGAAAAGACAGAATTACAAGCCTAATTTCCACCATAGCCTTCAGCAATGTAATGGTCAAGCATTGAGTTAATGTATGCTAGACTCCTTTCCCTGTGGTGAATATGCAGTGGGAGTGTGGGGAAACCCTTGGAGAGAGACAGCAAAACAGAGGAAAATGCTTCTCATAATTCCTAATAATACATGATGCAAGCTGCACCTCTACACAATCTTCCTCTGATGCACAAACCAGAACAGATATTTTTAGTGTTCAGCCAAAGAATGACTAGACATTAGGAATAAATCTAGATATTAGGAAGAAATTCTTTAAGGTGAGGATGGTGAGACACTGGAATAGGTTGCCCAGGGAGATTGTGGATATCTCATCCCTGGAAGAGTTCAAGGCTGGAAGGGGCTCTGAGCAACCCAGTCTAGTGGGAGGTGTCCCTGCCTATGCAGGGGGTTTGGAACTAGATGATCTTTAAGGTCCCTTCCAACCCAAACCATTTTATGATTCTATGATTCTATAACTGGGAGGACCACAAGCATTAGTGATAGACCAATGAGGAAGAAGTTCTTTCGTCTCATTCTTGGGAACCTTTAATGCTGATCCAGTTATCTTCCTCCTTAAACAAACATAACCTTATTTGATCTCCTAGAGATAAACAGAATCAGGCTGTTAGTACAGTTGTAAACACAGCTTTCTTAGGAAAACAAACTACTCTCCTAAAATAAGACATTAAATACAAATGCATTTTTTTTAACCTGACCTTACAATTAAGAGAGAGAGATTTTAAGAGGGCCATTCATTCCAAGCATTTCCAAGACTACCTTAGATTAGATACTTATTAGAAGAATACACTTCATTGAGGTAGGTCCTAACCAAAATTTGCATGGTCACGTAACTTGCAGTAACAATGTGCTGAGGGTGACCATGGCAGTGTTCTCACCAGTTGGGCAGAGTTCCATAGGATCTGAACAAAGCCAGGTGCTAGTATCACTGTTCAACAACAGTCCTAGATACGGTGAGATGGTGAACCAGTTCAGGGTCAATGCAGGGAGACAAGGCCATAAAAAAGGCTAGAGATAAGCTACCTACCACATAGGTCTGAGGTCCCTCCAAAAGAAGGTATCAGAAACACAGCTGCAGACAGGTACACCTAAGATGAAGATCCACGCCTGAGTTCACATGGATCCCCGTGGTTATAAAGTAGGTGGATACCTCTGGGGAGATTGGCCAAGGTCTAATTAGCACACTCAGAGCCTTGGAAGACAATGCATTTCCTGAAGAAGTAAAAACAGCTCTCTGCAGGGAGGAAGATGATGGAGTTGTCCATAAAACTAAATAGGGCACATGACATCTTCAACACTAACTCAGCATCACCTTTTGTGTTAATAAAAATATCCAGTGTGGATGTGTTTAGTTAGTAATGTCTTTCCCCACTAAAAGTAGAGTCATTGTGAGCATTTTATATACAGAATGACTAATCAGAATAAGCTGTGCAATTTTCAACATCCACCCAACATCTAATGACACAGTTTATATTTTCATTGAGTATTCAGCATCCAGGCAAAAAAGAGAAAGCTTTACGAGTCTTCATGCTAAGTCAATTAGAATTTAAATGTAGGTCGAATGCCAGGGAGAAGAATGGGACCTGCAGCAATTCAGATCTCAGATGTTCACATACTCTAGAGACAGAAGAATCATTTGCACACTTACTCTATCTTCCAGAGCTGGGGGCATTTGGAAAGGCAGGTTTGTTCTCTGCTGCATAGCTAATAGTGTTTTGGCCAACTAGTCTTTAAAGTTTCTGGGAAATGAGTCTTCTTCCTTTGCCCTTGGGAGGCTATTTCACAGCTGAATACATCCCATTTCTGATCTGCCCTTGTTAGTCCTAGCTATGACATCCACAGAGCAGTACGCAACATCCTCAAATATGTGGTGAGTCTGATAGTTGTTTGCAGGGTGTTTTTGCTCCTAGTCTAATCCAGCACACCCTAGGACTACCCTGGAAGACATCAGGAGCAAATTCTGTGAAGTCAGTGATGTCACATGAACCAGCTCTCAAACACTACATCTTCCATTGCATTCATTTAAAGAGGATTCACCAACCTCCCTCTTTTAGATGTTAGCATTTTTGTCTTTGCAGTTTGCTACAATTCTACTTTTATCGAGCAATGTCACTGAGAACAGATAGGAGGAAGCCACTGAAGAAAGGAGGCCCAGGATGCAATCACTCGCATCACGAAGTTCCTGGAGAGGCCTGACAAGCCACCTGGTTATTGCTCACTTCATTTCAATAGTTCTGTACATTTGCATGGACATTTGCATGTATACATGTATGTATGTTATTGACTATCAAAAAGTATCACTTCTAGTCTAAACTACTTTATTTTCTTTCCCCTCTCCACTCCCTGCACTGCTCATTAAAACTCACCTTTCCCACCTACAACGGTGAAGAGTCAGCAGGCTGCCCAGGTAGCATTAGCTAATGGGAACTGACAGCCTGCCACCATTTTCCGAAGGCTTACGTTCTTGATATCTGCCTGTCTTCCAGCCTGACTAATTCTGTGGAAGACTTTTATCACAGAGAGATTGACCTTAGGCAGGAGACACTTTGTGTCACTGTGAACAACTGAAATGAAGACAAGATAAGGAAGGCAAGAACTCACTAGCAGCAAAAGAAGAAAACAGATGTATGAGAAGAATACCTGCATTACCATGGCAGGCAATTCAGTGATGAGTCCTCTAATGAACAAATTCATTGAAGAGCCTGAACTGTGGCATACTTTGAGACCCTGTAAGAGGCAATCTTAATTGATCATAAACTAAAAACCAGTCAAGTTATGAGAAGCATTTTTCCACTTATTTACAACACTCTGGATCCAATTAGAGTTCCTCATTCCCTTTGCCAACTAGTACCTCATGAGGTTTATAGGCTGCCTCACAATGACTTATGGGGACACAGTCTGGAATACCTTTGTACTTGGGTTTTGGCACAGTAAGTTTTATTACATTTTATAGCAAACCTGTGGAAGTAAAAAGAAGTAAAAGTGTTCACAGCACGGATATTTGTTCATATGTACAGGAAGTAAACAATGCTGTCACTGCATTTCCTTCCTAAGGTGCTGTGTCCCACAGGAGCTGTAGTCTGGAGGACTCACTATTCCCTTTATTCCCAGCTGAACTACATTTCTCAAGATCCACTTCAGCATCCTCTCCAACTAAATGGTAAATCCATACTAAGAATCACAATTTATTCCCTTTCAAGGCTTCTGAGGCTGCCATGAAAAGAAAAAAGCTGTTCATCAAAAAAACCCTACATTCCTTCTCTCCCTGCATGGTATTGAGTGTCCCCCTATCTATACCTCTCAAAAAAATCAGATCACTCTGCTGATAGCTCTATAGTACTGGGTTGGAAAGCTACTGAGAAAGCATGACTGTACACCTCAAAAGAGCTGAGGACAGTTCTTTCCATCAGCGGTCTGAGCTTCCTCTTCCAGAATGGGCCAATGGCTGCGTATACCAGACCAAGGAGGAACAAAAACTACAAAAAAACCTGGGAGGATGAGCATCCATGACAATTTCTTACTTCACATGTCCCCTTCCTGTTAGGCACCATTGGTGTGTTTTGCTTTTGAGACCTCTCTAGATCCAAAGCTTATGTGTAGGCAAGCAACTGCCCCTTGTGAGGAGCTCTAGATCACAATTTAATGAGAATGGATACAAGGATTTTACCTCCCCTGACTTCTTGGCAGACAGATAAACGCTATCACCAATTGCTTACCACCTGAATGTGCCTGCATTGTACTTTATCCTTCTGTTCTGAGATCCTTCTCTGTACCAGCACTTCTGCTTTGGCCTATCTGCTGGATTTACTGCATTCCCAAGGAGATGTGATGACTCTTAGATAGGCTTCTGGCAGATACATACAAGACATTCACCCTTACAGATCCTTTCCTTAGGCTGGGTGGCACAGTCAGCCATCTTGGTTTGCCTTCCTTAGCAACTACTCTGCAGCAGAAACCCTCTGAATTTGCAACCTTTCATCAAGATTAGGTGTTCATCAGTGGACCTGCAGAAAAAAGCCACACATATGGTGCATCAAAAAGTGGGATTTTCTTCCTTAAAGAGTGCTATCACTAAAAATGGGCTCCAATGATCTTTGAAGAGGCCAAATGCCCTGTGGCAACAATGAATCAGGAATAACCAAGTGATTGAGTAGAGCTGCAAAGCTGCAATTCAAATTCATACAATGCTGAGGGGGGCAAATATCTGGGACTGTAGTATAAGCTCATTTTGAGACAGGGGAATTCAGTAGACAAGAAATTGTATTTTTTTTGTATATTAACCAACACTGTTCACTCATCCCTGCAATCATCCAACATACCCTAATTGCTTCAGTATGTCCCTGCAAAACAGAAACGGAGAGTGACTTGGTAAGAGATTTACAAAGACACATATCTAAGATGTACACAGAAGCAGTCATCCAATAATGATGACCAGCTGTCACAGGCAGCAAAAACCTCCTGGCAGTTGGCACCAGCAAATTTTCAAATACCCGCTGGTCACTGCTACCCCATTAATTGTGGGCACTTTGCCTAGTCTACATTCCTGAGCAGCTTTTTTCTTTCTCTTCCTCCTCACTCTTCCTCACATACTTCTAACACAGTTAATAAAAAATTTATCAGGGCAATGAAATAAACACTAATTTGATTTGACCTGGGAGCCAAAGAGAGGAGAGCTTCTGCTGTTCAGGTGTAGACCTGGGAGTTTCTGCAACTGCTGGTAGAAACGTGCCTACAAAACCAATAGAATTAGAAAAATCGAGATGTAGAGGCTTTTGTGGGGCTTCTGTTTGGTTTTGATTTTGTGTTTTGTTTGGTTTCTTTTAAGGTACTAGAAAGGGCTAGCAGGGAGACCAGTCAGAATTGTGCTCTTGAACCCCAGAAAGAAGAGGGTAACACTGTGAAATCCATAGGGAATTAAGGGCTTCGTAGCACCAGAGTTGGAAACAAGCATGGCAGCACCCAGCACTGACATACAACAGTCATCACAGCTCCCAAGAACTGCAGAATGACTAAAGTGACTAAAGATCTGGAATTTCTTTTTGAAATCTTATCTAGTTCTCTCCTCAGGGAGAAGAAAAAAGATAGGAATAAGCATTTGGGTCTAATACTAGTGATGTCTCAAAGGAGTTCAAGGACTAGAGATAGGGGCAGCATGAAATCCAGGAGAAAAATCGAGTACCCTGGAATAGCTTGGGCTAGAAAAACATTACTCATCTAGTGAAATATTTAGCCTGTGCCTCAGGGCTTTGTTGGGCTGGTGGCTCTGGGAGCAGGAAGAGCAGAAATCTTTTCAGAGGAGTCCTTTACCTTCTGGCTTAGTGGGAAATGGTAGACAAGAGTATCCAGACAATGAAATGGCAACCTTCCACTGGAAGAGCTGGCACAAATTTATTCAAGGCTTAAAGCACAGGAGTTGAAGGGGAATGCAGCTGCCCATTACAAGGATGGGTAAATGCATCAGAGATTATATCAGAAAGTGTCATCCAGTGTAGAACAGATTACAGACTAAAATGAAAGGTACTGTTCTACTATTTAAAATCACAAAGCCCAGGTCATGGCAAGAGGAAGAGTCAAGGCCAGTCAATGTTGCCTAGGAGACAGTATGAGTCTCTAGAACTAAAGGTGGATTGATGTCACCAGATTTCAGATACCAAAAAGTTCACTGTGTAAATCTAAGCTAGTCATTCACATTCCTCCTGTAGTCCAAACAGAGAAACGGGGACTTCCAGAGGATGATCGATCACATTATCTCGAGGCAGACAGCAGAAAAAATAAGATGCCAGCTTCTCCCAGCAGACTACAGCTGAGGGCCAGATGACTTAGCTTAGACTTGTGCTACTAACACTTAGATGTCAAAGATTCAAAGAATCTCACCTGTAGTACACCACTTCTGTTTGCATGATTAAGTGCCCATACAGACAAGAGATACAACACTTTAAAAGAGTTACACTTAAAAGACCAAGAGAGAGAGGTGTATATCTCTGGAGTTGGATTTTAGCCTTGCCTGTGATAGGAACCCCTGTGCAGTTTATCTACCAGAACCATGTACACACCCTGGACTGGATAAAATGAGGAGAACCTTTCATGACCTTGGATGAGTATGTCTGTGCTCTTAATTTGGTTTGTTCTCTTTTGTCCCAGAGAAAACCACAGGCTCTCAGTTTTGCTTCAGTCCTTTAGATATCCATGGGCACAAACATGAGTTAATTCCCAGGCTCTTTTCTGGAATGAACTAGTGCATCCCCTCTCAAAGGAGGAACTGGCACAGCTGACATGGACAGTCCACTCCAGACACACAGACAATGCCATGTTCAGCTTCCTCCACCTGTGTAAATCCTCCAACACCAACCCCACAGGCCCCGTGCTTTCAAATTTCTCCATGTGCTCTTGTGTCATGTAACTCTTGGCACAAAGTTATAAAAACACCAATCTGCCTGGCAGTGTCCTAGCCTTTTCATTATTTCAGGCACTTTTAACCAGGAAACATAAAAGTCAACCAACCAAAGAAGCAGTGTGTCTGAGGACCACAGGGGCATCACAAGGAGCTTGGAGAAGACCATGCCTGGCACCAGAGCAATGCAGACATGATCTACCCATTAAAAAAGGTAGTACCATCAAGTAGCATGAACACGAGCCAGTCTATGTCACCTGGCCTGTAGTCCAGGAATTTTCTCTGATACCACCCAGAGAGGGAGTTTAGGCATAACCAAGGCGCCAACCTCAATTGTAAAGATGGTCCACAGACTCTGCACAGCTGTAACAGAGACCATGAATTACATGAAACACATTCATAATAGTGAAAAACACAGTAGGAGAAGTAGTCATTGTCACCCTGTTAACACTCCTCTCAAACAGGTTAATGAGGGGTGGTCTCCCTGAGAACTTCTGTTCATAATCTCTTTTCTATAGGTCAACAAGTGGGTAAATGTTTCTGGTAAAATCTTGAATTGGGAACTCAGTGTGTACATAATCCCCAAGATGATAGTTGGATTTGTATAGTCAAGGTCACGATGCTTCTACTTTGCAAAGTCTGTTCTGTTGTTATTTGGGGAGATTTATCCTACTTCTCTGCAAATTTTCCATTTATTTATTTGTTCGTTTATTTATTTTTGTATTCAAAATAGGATCACATCCAAAAGTCACATTTCCGTCAGTGTAACAAGGGGCCAATCATTTTTAAGAGATTCTCCAGACTACAGCTGCTCCTGTGGCACCTGCATGAGGGTCATGGGGAATTCAGGTTTAGGATCTTGCTTCTTGGCTTCTTTCCCTTTGAAATGCTCATTACTCTCAGTGCTTTGCCTGCCTGAGCTTAACACATTAACGGATATACTTGCTGCCTACCCATCCTGGTTTGAGGCAGGATTAAGCCAATTTTCCTTTTACTGATTTTTTTTTTTTTTTTTTTTTTTCTTCAGTAAGCTTTCTTTTACCTAGCACCAACTAAGACCAATAAGAGTGGAATGTTTTTCTCACTGCTGGGTCTTCAAGGTCACATCTTTACTCTTCCGGCTCAGACACTACTGGGAGATCTATGAGCCCCCCATAGAAGGCTGAGTTAGACAGACAGCAAAATTGGCCAGGGATATTCCATTCCATATATCTATGTAAGCTCAGAGGAAGGTCAGAGATCACAGAAGACAACTTCCTTCCTGCTACTTCTTCCCTTCTCTTATGTCCATGGCCATACAGGGAGGACTCCATCCATCCATCACCGTCAACCCCCAGGCTCGAGCTTTCCTGACCCTCATAACTCTGTGCTCTCTCCAGCAGCAGTCCAGGACTGTTCATAGCTAAGGAAAGTGTTGTGGGAGTTGCTGGGGGTGGGGGAAGGCAAGAGGCTTTTGCACATTCCTGAACATATTTGTATATAATTGTATATATTTTCTTATATTGTTCATGTTTAGTTAAAGCTGTGCAGTTTAGTTTTCAATCCAGCCAAGTCTCTCTCTTTTTCTCTCTCTCCTTCCCTATCTGGGTGGGAGGTGGAGGGGATCAAGAGCGTTGTTGTCAGACCTGAGTCAAATGGTGACACTACCAAAGCTGGGAAATGAGTCTCTCAGTTGAAAAAATGTGACAAGATGTCCCACTCACCCTCTAATTTAGAGTACAGTTTACAATACAATTTCTTCTGGGGACATAGTTCTAGTCTCCTTGTGGACCATTTTGTCAAAGGATCCGAGGGCAGCTCGTGACTGCCCTTCCAGGAGGAGCGCTACTAACCTCTCATGCCCAACTCAACCATGGTCAGATGCCCCAGACCCATCACATCACCTTTACCTTGTGCTTAGCTGAGTATCTATTCACTGTGAAAACAGACTCACTGGTCTTTCACTGTGAGTGGCTCATTAGCTGTGGGCACCCAAAGGTGAGATGCTGTTACATTAAAATCATTGCATCATGAGAGTCCTCTCCCCAAACATTCAAACTGAGTGTCTCCCTACCTTATTAAAGGCAAAAGGCTTTTCTTATATTGCTGAGAGAGAAGACTCAGAATAGAAAAAAGAAGATAATAGGCTGCCAGAGGCCCAATTTACGCACCCCAAAATTAATGAGTCATTCCAATTAAATTATTTGCCCTAAATTAAAACTTATCACCAAAATCCAATTCTCATTTCATTAAAGAGGACCTCCCTAGTTATGATTTTTTTTTCCACACAGATCTTTTTTAAAAAGGTAACTTTTGTGGAGTGAGAAGAGAAAATGCAGTTGTAGCCTACTTCTCTCCTCTTTGAGGAGCCCCAAAAGCTTTATGTTTTAAGAACTGTTCCTTATTCCAATATGTGTCCACATAATAAATTAAGACATTCCTAGAAGATTCCATGAAAGACCAGAGAAGTACAAGGTCATGCCATCAAATAAATCATGTAAGGGAAACCCCAAATACAATACAGTCTGGGAAAAGAATGGCTTGTAAACAGTCCTAAGGAGAAGGATTTGGGGGTAATAGTTGACAAGAAGCTCAACATGAGCCAGCAATGTGCGCTTGCAGCCCAGAAAGCCAACCGTGTCCTGGGCTGCATCACGAGCAGCACGGCCAGCAGGTCAAGGGAGGTGATTCTGCCCCTCTGCTTCACTCTGATGAGACTCTACCTGGAGTACTGTGTCCAGTTCTGGAGCCCCCAACACAAGAAGAACATGGAGCTGTTGGAGCAAATCCAGAGGAGGGCTATAAAGATCAGAGAGCTGAAGCACCTCTCCTATGAAGACAGGCTGAGAGAGTTGGGGTTGTTCAGCCTGGAGAACAGAATATAGCAGAATATAGACCTTATAGCAGTCTTTCAGTGCTTGAAGGGGCTACAAGAAAGCTGGGGAGGGACTTTTTACAAGGGTGTGCAGTGATAGGAGAAGGGGTAATGGCTTTATACTGGAAGAAGGGAGATTTAGGGTAGACACGGGAAAGAAACTCTTTAGTGTGAGGGTGGTGAGATACTGGAACAGGTTGCCCAGGGAAGCTGTGGATGCCTCATCTCTTCAAGTATTCAAGCCCAGGTTGGACGAGATTTTAAGCAACCTGGTTTAGTGGGAGGGGGCTTGGAAGTAGATGATCTTTAAGGTCCCTTCCAAACCAAATGATTTTATTATTCTGATTCTGTGATACATGAAGAAGGAGACATCAGCAGTCCCAACTTTTTGATAGAAGAACTGAGAAAGCTCACAACCTCCACTCGGGGATCTCTAAAGGGTCCTTTAGCAAAAGGCAGGCAGACAGATGATGGCACTCCAAATGTATCTTCAAGAATCAAACCATTCTCTTGATCGTGCTCTCAGACTTTCACACAGGACTATGACTTGTAAGCAGCGTTTGGTCCCTCCTACCACAGGTCTGTCTGTGATTGACAGTCTGAGATGTGACAGGCAGAGACCCAGCTCTGTCAATGAGAGCAGCCACATTTATGCTCCCACTCCCTCAAACTGTGCACATCAACCTTTGTCTCCTTCCCAAGAACAACCTTTCTGGTGTTTTCTGTTGAAGATTAACGCTTTTTAACCTAATATTTGTTTTTTAAAAGACATTTTCAAAATCTGTGATTGGCTTTTGAGAAAGTGTTCCCTGCCTCAACACTCCATAAATGGAAGCCATATGTCTAAGTATCTTTTTCCTTTTTGTCTATTTTGTTGTGTGCACATTTGGCAAGTTATTTTTTCCCTTTAACTATCACATCTCAGGCTTTATTAAACCAAGCTGCTATTCTGTTATTTTGGAAGGGTTTTTTTCCCAAGCAACCAACTACTGACATTTTAGCAGCTATACAGGAAATGTGATATTAAGTCATTATTTTCCCAGAATGTTTCTTCACTTTCTGGTGAGTAAGGAGCTGCTACTGGGGTAGAAATTCAAAGTTTCTAAAGATAAAAAGAAGAGCTGGAGCTCTGAAAAAGCCATTTAAAAGCCAAACCCTGAAAACCTGTTACTTAATACAATTTATGATTTGTGGATTTTGTGGAAGGCAGCTGGAGGCTCATGCTACTAGGCATAGCATGCATAGACACCTAAAAGGCAGACTACACATCCACTCAGGAGCAATGAGGACAAACAACTGGATAGAGACAAATAGCAGGAGCAGAGATTACTGTGGGTCAGCTTAGGTCAATACACACTGGGCAGACACAAACGTGGTAGCAAGGCACAGCACGGAGACCATGCCTACCTGCTTTTCCCCACCCTTCAAACCCTCAAGACACTTTTAAAAGGACAGACCCCTTCGAGAAATCCTATCTCCTTGTTCCCTTTTCTGAAATGCCAGTTTCTTTCTCTAATTAATTAATATTAAATAGTAAGATGGAAAGCTTCTGAAGTAGTAAATAAATTCGCTTCTTTCTAGAAGTCTTAATGTTTTTTGAACTGCTGGTTCAATTTAAGTTTATTTTACAATCTGTTTCTAGCCAATTCCAATTTCAGATGAAATCTTGGCTCCAATGAAACAAAATTCCCTATAATTTAATTGGAATTAAGATTTTGATCCAGGTTTGCAACCACTAACACACAGCTACAATGAGTGTAGACAGTAACACAGCTGCCAAAAACAAAGAACATGAGCTGGTGTACCCCAGGAATCTGGAATTTCATCCCATATGGAGTTTTGAGCATGGCAGATTTACATTATTGACTCCACTGGCACCAACAAAATAAGACAGACAAAAGGAACACACTGTTCCACAAACACTGGAATTAGCAAGGCCTTGTTTAGAGCAGCTACATGTTCTGATGCCTCACATCTCAGAAAACCTTCAAAGCTCTTAACCAGTTTTATCAAGGTGGCACCCACCAGCTGGCACACATGTGGCTCCAAACCAACCTGCAGCCATACAGACTTTTACATGTCCCATTGGTAAAGGATGCAGGAAGTCTGGTGTCCACTGGTGAAAATTTGAGGGGCAGAAGCTCTTGTTGGGGCAAGGTCATGACAAGTATGAGGAGTCTTGGAGTTATTCAAGCAGAAGACTGCCAAGCAGAAGAGCAGGCAAACAGCATAACCATACAAATAAACCCATACACACTTTTTCCCCTTAGGAACCTGACCTACTCCTAGTATGTCTTGGTTTTGGATATAATAAAAGCTGTGAACACAAATCTGGCTAACTTCAACCTGGCAGTATTTCTTTCCGATAAAAGAAAGACAATAAAATGGACAGTAAAGCTATGGAAAAGGTTGATCTGAGGCAGGGAAATGTGGAGCATGATTAACCTTAGGTTTATCTGTATTGCAAGTAAAAAGACAAGCTGATCCTAAAGTTTCTAGTAAAGACTAGCTGTATATAATTCCTCATTATCTTGGGTTAGGAATCCAAAGCTTCAGATCAGATCTCTTTGACAATTTTTCTGAACATATTTTTCTGCATTGTCAAGCTACTAAGCAGATACAGCCTGCTATGTTAAAGAGTAAGATACTTATTCCTGGTTATACTAGCAGCTTGTTTCTGCAAAAAGATATCAAGAGGATGTGGCCAAAAAAATTGTCCACTACTGAAAGGACACTGGCCACAATGGAGAGAGCAAGCAATGGGAATCTATGCCTTTGGATGTCAAAGGGCCTGTACCCTGTTGTGGGCAAATTGGGTCAAAGCTCACAATAGGTCAAGGCAACTCTGTTGTGCTACCACAGCTACTGCTTTTTCAGTAATGGGAGCAAGAACACACCTGGTTTTACAATTTATGTTTATTTGCTCTGTCTCGAAGTTTAGTAGACTTTGTGTTGGGACTAGGTTTTTGCTGTGTTTAGAGCTGAGCACAAAATATTGTCCCTGCTCCAGTGTCTTAAAGTCCAGGCTAAGATGTGAGACACTAGACTGAGATAATCAGACTAGAAAATAATAAGGCAAAATCTTTAACAGTACTGGTCTGAATTTAGAATCAGCTGATCAGACAAAATCACACAAAATCAGCTGATGCTGCTCTAAAGAGGCTGATCAAGCTAAGCTGATTTATATCACTAAGGAGATGGATTATCATATCAAGATTCTTCCTCCCAGCCAAAGGAAAGCATTCCATGCATTTTATGCAATGCTTCTTTCTCCAAAATGAGCAAGCATTTTTTGAAGTATTCTGTTTTTGTCTCCTGCCTGCACCTGCAAAGCAAGCACCAAAATATTTCCAGAAAACCTCCTGATTTATGCACAGAGAAGTGCTGAGATTCAACCTATGTAATGCAGCCAAACCAAATGCTGAACAGTAACATTCCAGCCATGCCTGGAGACAGGAAAACAGAAGTTAAGAAGCATCAGGACACTGTGGGGAGTCCATAAAAAACATTAGATGGGGAGAGGTGGGAAATTCCTTGGTAACCTGTGAAACACCAGGTGCAGTTTCCTGCAATTTGTGACTTTGGGCAAAACAAACCAGCACAGAAAACCTAGAAAGATTGCCATCAATACTAATCTATGCCTGAAATTCTGCAATTATTTTGCTGGTAGGAAATTACTGTCCATGGTACCAGCAGAAGGGGGCAGCAAGATCTTAGATCCCCAAGATGATTCTGGGTCTCTCAACTTATTTTCCATAACAAACTGATCTGCTGCCACTTCCTTGTGAGCACACTGGTCCTGCCTCTCCCAGCCCCTACAGTAATCTGAATTTATCTCTTCCCTCCAATCGTTTCTTCTTCTCCCAGTAAAACACTCTTTTTTCTTCCACCCAGAAAATTCATACTCCCATGTTATTTCATTATTCTTTGCAACAGCATGCCAAATTCACTGTCATTTTCCCACTGGGGCTATGTCCTGAAAAAGACAAAGTGGTCTGTACTCATTCTTACCTACTGCAGACTCCCTGCAATTGAAAACACTATAGTGCTGGATCTCAGAAAGGTCCCTCTGAATTCTGGGCTCAGTGCCCACAAAACAGGGAAGCAAACATCTCTGAGAGAACAACATCTGACTCCAACATCCTTATTGTCTGACTAGCAAAGGAAAACTAGCTTCATCTCTCTTCAAACCGCTCTGCTTCCAGTGCCACTGAAAGGGCAGGAAGGCCAGACTTGCTAGGGGAAGATGGGTTTCCATCATGGCCCAGCTCTACTCTCTCAGCTGCAAAAACTAACAGCCACCAACCCCATATTCTTGAAATAAATAATAATTTATTGTTTATATAATTAACACCAGTGGAATAAACTCCTGTGGAGAATGACAGAAAGGGGTCTGGAAACACAGGCATGGCACCATAAGGACTGCTCACCCTGGGCTCCCCTTTGCAGCCCACGGAGGGAAGCTGATATTTCCACTGGTCAATTCATGTGATGAATTTTGAACAGCTACTTTAGGATGAGCTGGAATGCTTCTGAGTCTCTGCTTCTCCTCACTAATGAGAAAAGGAGTCCCAGGTGACCCACTCCAGTGGTAACATCTGTATTTGGTCAGATAAGCCCCACTCTGGCTCATTGGATCAGGTCCCAGGCTGATGACCAGCAGAAGTTACCTCCACCTGAGATCTGACTTCAGGCTCATATAAAAACTGTGCCTTACTCCAGTCCTGCTTGTAAACCCTTCCTACAGTCCCGAAGTCTAAAGCGTTATCTTTCTGTACTGCTGTCCTTGGGTTTTTTGATCATGGTGGGGCTACAGAGATGACGGATTGTTGCAGAGCAACTGACATCATCTACTTGGATTTGTGCAAGGCATTTGACGCTGTCCCACATGACATCCTGGTCTCCAAACTGACAAGGCATGGATTTTACACATGGATCACTCGGTGGATAAGAAACTGGCTGGATGACCACAACCAGAGAGTTGTGGTAAATGGCTCAATGTCCAAATGGAGGCAGGTGAAGAGTGGTGTCTCCCAGGGGTCAGTACTGGGACGAGTGCTGTTTAACATCTTTGTTGGAGACATTGACAGTAGGATTGAGTGTATCCTCAGCAAGTTTGCTGATAATACCAAGCTGTGTGGTGTACTTGACACCCAAGAGGGAAGGGATGCCATCCAGAGGGACCTTGACAGGCTGGAGAGGTGGGCCAATGCCAACCTCATGAGGTTCAACAAGGCCAAATGCAAGGTCCTGCACTTGGGTCAGCACAACCCCAGGCACAAATACAGGCTGGGGGATTAATGGCTAGAGAGCAGTCCTGAGGAGAAGGACTTGGGAATGGTGATAGATGAGAAGCTTGACATGAGCCACCAGTGTGTGCTGGAGCCCAGAGAGCCAAACACATCCTGGGCTGCATCAAAAGCATGGCCAGCAGGGCCAGGGAGGGGATTCTGCCCCTCTGCTCTGCTCTGGTGAGACCCCATCTGGAGTGCTGTGTACAGTTCTGGTGCCCTCAGCACAAGAAAGATAAAGACTGTTGGAGAGGGTCCAGAGAAGGGCTGCCAAGATGATCAAAGGCCTGGAGCACCTCTGCTATGAAGACAGGCTGAGAGAGTTGGGGCTGTCCAGCCTAGAGTAGAGAAGGCTCCAGGGAGACCTTGTAACAGCCTTCCAGTATTGGAAAGGGGCCCACAGGAAAGCTGGGGAGGGGCTTTTCATCAAAGAAGATTGTGATAGGACAAGGGGTAATGGTTTCAAATGGAGAGAGGGGAGATTTAGGCTAGATATTAGGAAGAAATGCTTCAATATAAGGGTGGTGAGGAACTGGAATGGGTTGCCCAGGGAGGTTGTTGATGCCCCATCCCTGGAGGTTTTTAAGGCCAGGTTGGACGTGGTTTTGTACAACCTGGTCTAGTGGTGGGGTTTTCTGCTCTGGGCAGGGGGGTTGGAACTTGATGATCTTTGAGGTCCCTTCCAACCTTAATGATTCTGATTCTATGAATGAAGGAAAGAGCTGAGAGGATAGTGGACGACACCGTCCCGCCTTACACAGGGGAATCCTGGCTGCCTTCAGCTGCCTTTCTGGGTAAAGGAGTCTTCTCTGCAGTTCTTTACCAGTTGCCTGCATAAAGTCCTTTACTTTCAAGGGACTGAACTGAGAGGGGGCACAGCTAATCTACCAAACATAGTTAATAACAAATTTTCTATGGTCAAATCCTAGCAACAATAAATACATCTTTATACCACTCTGAAATAATGAATGGCCAGTCTGAATCTTTGTGAGCAAGAAGCTATACAAAGGCAACACATAACAGAGACACGCTACAACTTGTGGTTCTTTTCACATACAAATGTCTGTCAGTTTTAAAGAAAATTCTGGGATTTGGCCTTTAGGTGCTATACATTTGATTCTGAGTTTGTGATTCGCGTTGGACAGTAAACAAGAATTCCTTTGTGAAAGTTCACTGCTGATGTTTCCAAATTTGTTTTTGCTTTGCCCAAATGACAAAGCCCTTTTTATTTTAATTTTTTTTTCCATAAAATAAACATTAAAACAAGGGAAATCCCACGCCCTTTGAACAGCCAATCACTGGGAGAAATGTTAGTGAGCTTGCAGCAGTCCCAGGCTCTGAGCAAAAATGCATATGTGACTTCTCCACACCTCAAGTGAATGCTCTAGCTTTCAAACAGCTGAGGCAATGCTCTACATTTTTGTTTTCCCAATTTTGACTACAAAAAGCATCTCAGACCTGTAAAGCCATCCTGATTAAATTTTAATCAAAGCCAAAACCAATGAAATGTTTTAGTTTCACTAAATGTGCCCAAACATCTCAATTCACAATGGTGCTTTGCTCTGAAGACTCTCAGCAAACACAGCAACCACCTGCTTGCTCCTTTTTGAAAGAGTTATTTTTTTAGCCTGACTTGGATAGGCCAAAGTCTTTACTATGGAAACTTTTAAACTCCATGCCTGCTAATATCTCTATGCCTTTGTGCCTGTGACCTTGATGAGATAAGAAAGGACTATAGGGATTTCTCCACTGACAACACCTGAGAAAGGCGTAAGGATACAGCCCTAAAAGAACAAAAATCCAAGATAATGCTGGGGAAGGGGCAGCCCCTGCATCGCCATTATGATTCATTCTCCTGTTAGTCAACATACTGGAAAAAATTATTAAACACCTCATTTATAAACACCTAAACGATAACAATACAATAAAGAAAAAAAACTAAGCAATGTACTTTTGGTAAGCACAAATCACATCACCCCGGCCTCATTCCTTTTTTTGGTAGGTTACCTGGCATAGCAGATAATGTTGGAGCAGTATGTGTGATGATGTGATATAACTTAACTTCAGGGAGGCCTGACAGTCTCTTAAAAAAGCAAAGAGAAGATGGTGGAAGTTAAATTACCATCAAGATGCTTCAAAGAGCTGCAATCAATGGATGGCTATCTTCATAGGATGGAGGTTTCCATGGGTTGCTGCCACAGTTCCCTTTTGTCCCCTGATCTCTTCAATACTTTAATTAACACCTTCATGATGGAAGAGAAGGAAGGCACCCAACTTTTGTCGATGACAAGAAGTTAGGGGCAGTTTTAAGTGCTTTGGAGAACACAATCATAAGTAAACTGAAGAAGTGGTCTCCATAGAGAAACCAACCAGATGGCATCCAACAACAGTGAGCACAAAGCGCTGTGCTCATGAAGAGGAGGAAACAATTAGTGCTCAAATACTAGAAGTGGGGATTGAGCTGCAGACTGTGCTGCAGACCAGTAACAGAGGATTAGAAAGTGGAAAAGAAACTAAGTGAAAGAAATGAGGCACTTTTATTTAAAAAAAAGGTAACTCATCTCATTCTGGGGTTAAGTAAATGAAGCATGATAAGCAAAACAGGGCTGGAACTTTTATTTGCATGACTGAGTCCCAAATTGGAACTCTTGCTTTGGTTTGGGACAGTACACTTAAGGAACCACATAGAAAAATGAGACAGCAGTGACATAAGGGTTGGAAAATACAACCTGCCAGTAGTAGTAAGCCTAGAGATTTCTGAGACTCAGGGACTAATGGGCTTCTAGCAGGCAGAAGGTAGTTTTCAGGAAGAGAAGGAGAAATTATCACCATGTGTCTTGGAAGGACCAGAAATAATAGGCAGCAAAACCAATTCTGATCATATTTTAATATAAGTTTTTCAAGTGCAAAGAGAGTGAAATAATGGTCATGCACTGGCTTTGCAGGCACATAATTTCTTCAAAAAATGTATTTAATGGCAGCCCATGAATAACTGATCTTATCTCAGTGCATGGGGAAGGGGCAGACCACCCAGCACTTGTGGGTCTTTCTAGTTGCTTGCTCCTCTGATGAGACCCTAACACAAGTGTGTGGGGTAGTAATCAGAAAGACTTGCTAGTTGCCATTACACCCCAACTGAGACAACACAGAATGTTTTGAGTGAAGTGGCAGTCTCTTCATGCATTAACCCCAGTGCAGAGAGAGCAGTGCCAGCATCTGGTAGCCACAGAGCTGGGCAGAGGCAGCTGCCTCCAGATCAACCCATCATGCATGCAGTGCTGGCCACTTGAGTCAAAAAGACAGAAGAGATGGTTTCAGTTGTTCTAATGAATATTCTGGCAGTGAATGCCTACTTTCGAGGCATTCCTACTTCCTACTTCCACCAGCAGAGTTAGCTTTGAGTTTGAGAAGGAGGACAGACTTATGAAGAGGACTTTTTCTAATTTTAGCTGTATTATCCAAGTGTTGATTCATTTTTCTCCTTTTAGACCTCTGCAATATACCCCACATGAGGGTGATCCTATCAGTGGACATATACACCTAAGCCAGAACTAGATCTTCCCCAAGAAATACTAAAGGACACGGGCACACATATGAGAGAGGTGATGTCGCTCTTCCTGTATATCTCCCGGCAGCTTTGGCCAGCAGATTTCACTGAGCAGAGTGCACCTCAGGGAAAGCTCATTTTCTCAAGGGAGGAAAGGACCTGCTCCTAGAATGAAACTCCATTAGCCTGCACTGATCTAAACACAGTGATTCCTTAGGATACACCAAAGCTCATCTATTTCAGCTGGCACATCAGACATGGAAGTGGTTTTCTTTATTTATAAGGGCTCCAGCACTGCTCCAGTATCTGACTACCTGTTAGTCTCTGATATATCTATACCATTTGTTTTTAGGGATGACAGGGGCTGGGTTTTCACAGTGGCTACTCAGATGAAGGAGTTGAAAGGGAGGGATTAAGGACCTGTCTTTTGGTATACAGTGCACTGGGGAGCAGCACTAACTGAGCAGAAGAGGAAGCCTGGGCCCAACAGCACAACCCTAAGGCAGCCCATTGCTTCACTGCAAGATCTTCCACTGACAAACATGTAAGGTCCTGCATCTGGGGAGGGGCAATGACAAGCAAAATTAGAAGTGAGAATGGAATTGAGTGCAGGCCTGAGGAAAAGGACTTGGGTTTGCTGGTCACTAAGAAGCTCAACATGAGCTGGCAATGTGCACTTGCAGCCCAGAAAGCCAACCATGTCCTGGGCTGCATCACAAGCAGCATGGCCAGCAGGTCAAGGGAGGTGATTCTGCCCCTCTCCTCTGCTATTGTGAGACTCCACCTGGAGTACTGCCTCCAGTTCTGGAGCCCTCAACACAAGAAGGACATGCAACACTTTGAGCGAGTCCAGAGGAGGGCCACAAAGATTATCAAAAGGCTGGAGCACCTCTCCTATGGAGGCAGGCTGAGCGAGTTGGGCTTGTTCAGCCTGGGGAGGAGAAGACTCTGGGGAGATCTTATAGTGGCCTTCCAGTACCTGAAGGGGCCATACAAGAAAGCCAGCAAAGGACTTTTGTTAAGGGCATGTAGCAATAGGATGAGGGGTAATGATTTTAAGCTGGAAGAGGGGAGAATTAGATTAGACATTAGGAAGAAATTCTTCAGTGTGAGAGTGGGGAGACACTGGAACGGGTTGCCCAGAGAAGCGGATGCCTCATCCCTGGAAGTGTTCAGGGGCAGGTTGGATGGGACTTTGAGCAACCTGGTCTAGTGGAAGGTGTTCCTGCCCATGGCAGGTGGGCTGCAACTCAGCAATCATTAAGGTACGTTCCAGTCTAATCATTCTATGATTCTAAATCCAGGCATCACCACTGCATCCAAAGCCAGCAAATCCTGGCTTTTGTCAGTTTCCCTGGTCTTGTGTGAAGGGAATCACTTACCACCATTCCAGAAATCTTCCTGCCAGATTACTATGCACATCAGTTGATCACCCAGTTATTGCATTTTTCAGGAGCTGTATTTTATTTACTTTTTTATGCATTTGGGATGCCCAGAGTTTCACATAGCCAATGTTTTTCAACGTATGAACACGAAACCAAGAGAAGTAATTAAACTGTATTAAATAACAAAACAAAAAACCTTAGCATGATTCAATAGTCAAACTCTGTTCATTTGTACCAGCAGCAGACTATTATTCAGGCAGACAACTTGCAAATCTGAGAATAATAATAATAAATATGAGAAAATGATACTCAGAGAGGAAAGGGATGTTTTCTAACATATACTATTTTCTAATGAATTAGTTTAATTAGTTAAGATTCTTTACAATAAATTCTTTATTAGCTTTAAAGTAATAAAAGATGGTTTAAAATTATGAGAGTAACTCTACCAAATTATAAAGGATTTTGTATTTATATTTTGCTTGAGTTTTTTTCACCTGATGAAATGTAGTTTTATAAAAAAAAAAAACAAACAAAAAACCCATAAGTTTCACCCAATTACAGGATTAGAAGACCTGGGGCTTTAAAAGTCAGCACGGTATCATAATGGGTCTTTTGCTGAATCTGTGGCAGGAGTTAAACAAATATTATCAACAGATACCATGTAACCAGAGTTTAGGTGGACCAAAACCTGAATTGTCTCATCCTCAGAAAGGTGGCAGTAGTTCAAAGCTGGACAGCCACACATTTAGATGAAAGCTAAGCTACACCGACCCTTGTGGGACTCCACTAGTAACACAATAAAGTCTAATAAACACAAATAAAATTAATGATACATATGCACAGTTCTATAAATAATTTGTGCCTATTTTTATTGATAAGTAAATGGAATACGTATGCGGTCAGATTTTCCCAGCAATAAACCACCTAGAACCAGTTAGCATGCATCACTACAGCAAGCAGCAAGGCAGGGTGCACCTCCATGGCTGCCACTCCAGCAAACACTCAAACAAGCTGCGAGAGCTGCTCTGCCTGCTGGCACCTGCTGCTCTTCATGCTGCTCAGGGAGGATTTTGCACAAGAAGACAAACCAGGAGCCTTTTGTCTCACTACACTCACGTGTAAAGCACCACCTCTGACCATAGGTCCAGACTGCACCTTGCAAATAAACACTTGGTATGCTGGTTAGCTCCCAGTTTGCCAAGTAATACCAGCAAGAGGAAGTGTCCCTTCATGCATGCATTTATATCCAGAGTGTATCAAACACTTGCCACTTGCTGGGGGAAATAAAATCTGCAGCCTTTTGGGTTACTAGACGAATCAGGAAAAATAACAAACTGCTGCCTGAATGATAATGTAGAAGCTGAAGCTATCTGTAACATGTATTGAACACATTCATACATACTTATCTGTCTAAGCTGCTCTTTAAATATTTTAGATAAATAGGTAGATAGACAGAATGGTGTGAAGATTAAAAGCAAAACAAAATAAACTAATTCATTTGGTATTCTGGTCTGGACAGGATGGAACATGTAAACTCCATAATGCCCTTACCAGTAATTGGTGAACTCCTTAATGTGTTTACTCTCTGTTATACCATGAATGCAGGCAGACAGATAGGATAATGCTTGTTCAGACTGCCAAGTTTCCAGTTCCCTATAACACACACAGGAGGAGGGTAGCTAAAAAAGGAGAGGGCAACATAAGGTATGTGGCAGCAACCTCAGGTACCAGGTTTCACACATTTCTAGTGACAGTGCACCCTGCAATCCAATGACCCAGCACAGAAAAAACCCAGGAAAATTAAATCTTCAGCCTTGCAAGGAGTTGACAATGGAAGGGCGAAAAACCATGGCACAGTAGCTTGTTGATACAAGAAAAAAAGAAAGAATATCTGAAGAAGGAGGAGGCAAAGAAACTAGAGGGTTGTCTGGGAAGAGATGAAGCAAGCACCGTGTTCTGACAAGTGCCATTATAAGCAAATGCTTTTCCCTCAGCACCAGAACAACCAGAGCCAGAAGCCAGGTTTGTGTTATACTAGAAAATGTCTTGGCATCACTGATGTCCTCTATTTTGTCACTGCTTTTGAAAGGACAGACTGACAGAAAAGGAAGGCGATGCTGCGCTGCAGTGGAAGGGGACAGTGCTGCTGGCTTCTATTGTAAACACAAAGGATACACAGGCTACTGACTGGAATTTAAGAAAGATACAGATCCCTCCACACACTGTGTCTTTTCTCTCTTTTCTGTATGTTGCTTACCTTGCACAATCAAGTAAACCTGGGAAGTCTTGGGATGATGCTGTGTCTGCACTGAACATGTATAGGAACCCTCATCGTAGACATCCACTTTCTGGATCCTCAGGCTGTATTCCAGGGGGTTTCTCTTCTCCAGCTCTACTCGAGGGTCCAGGGACCACTTGTCCTCTCCAGCAAAAATGATGCCAGAACGGTTTAACCAGGCCACCTTGGAGCTTCTGTCTTCTACATAACACCTGCAGAGGAAAAGAAAGGTGAGGGGAAATTTAATAAACCTCTCCACCATCTCCATTTTGTCCTTTCACTTTACTACTTTGCTCAGAAACTCCATAGCACACTCCTGCCTTCCCAGTGAACTACCACGTCTCCTTACCATTGCTACTCCATGGCCATGTATTGCACAATTATTTTTCAAAGGGTTTCATGAACTAAAGGTTCCTGAAAGGTTCCTGTGATTTTTGGTTGCCATGCCTCCTCTTCTCTCGGCCTTTTGTCTTTAGCCTATACCTGCACCAAAAATTACTGTGGGAGGCCACAGGAGATCCTGGTCACCAAAACCCTTCTAACCCTGCCAAGGTGAAAGGTCAGAATGAGTTCTTCTCGTGTGTCTCTCTCACCTTCAGAAGTCAAGAAAACAAGAGTTCCATTCACAGCCTCCTGTCAGCCTGGAGGGCAAAGGTTCATGGCTCCAGCTTTCTTAGCTCAGGGCACAGCTGTTCCAACCTTCAGTTTCAGCAGCACAAGAGGAGGGACCTGCAGGTTATCTCCCTTGTCCATCCCTCTGACAAAAAACGGCTTTGTGCAAAGAGGAACTCACTCCTCAAACACCATCATCCTAACACACACACCCACACACACTGATGCACATCTGCCTGCTTGTGCAGCTTTCAGGCTAAAAAGCAGAGGCTGCAGGGATGTCACTGCCACCCCTGTGACAGACACAGCATGTCCATGAACATCCCAGGTGAGACAAGAGAGGAGGCATGACAGCCAGGGGTGGCAGGACAAGGGGCAGCAGCAGGACTAGCAAGTGCCCAGGGGCCAGATGTTGCAAGGCAGAGGACACACTAACCTTGTTGCAACTGCGTGACAAGCATTTTGCTCCTTGACAGAGCACTGAGAAGGTGATGTGAAGATAAATGCACTTCTGGTCAAGGCCCCTGCTCTGTACCACTTCCCACCTCCAGAAGGTGGCTTGCACAGAAGAGATGAGGAGATGCCAGTGAAGGTGCATGTCCTGTTCCCTCTCAGTTGTGTCTCATTTGAGAGGTTCAGTGCTGAAGAGGACACAGTGACATAACTACTTTTTTACCCTAGCAGCCGTACCCACCTGGGCTGGGCTCAGACAGCCTGAGAGGGTTTGCCTTGCAGTAGCTCACACCAGATTTGCTCTGCAGATAATAGCAAAGCTCAGTCTCCAGAGCTATTCCTCTTTCACCTTTCAGAGCTCTGCTCACCGCCTCCTGGCAACTAAATAACCCAGCATCTCTCCCCACCACTATCCACACATATTGCGTATTTGAACAGGAAAAGAGAGGATAAAGATTATTACTTCAAGACAAGACAAATACTTGACCATAGGCTTTCATACAGCCTCTTATAATGGGTCAGACATACTCCAGGTTCTTCTATTTGGATGCATTTCATTCATGCTGTACTGCAGCTGCCATCCCTTGCAACGTGACCCTACAATTACGGCCAGTGCCTCTCACCTCCCCTCCCTTCTGGCACTCTCATGGATGCTCTGCAAGTTATTCTGGGGTTATTTGTGGGCACGTGGAAAGCCAAGCTGAGTAGGCATTGATGGGAAGCATGCCAAACTGCTGGCCAAGCTGGAAGCTGCTCTGTTTGATCTAACCACCATATGCTTTAGAGAGCAGCCCAACAGACCCCAACCAGCACTACCACTGTCCAGCCAAGGGATGGGAGCAGGGGTTTGCCCCTCAGGCCAGAGCCCACCCTCCTGGCCAGGCAGGCACTTGACCTGAGGCAAGCTCTTGGCTGTGGTCAGTGTTGTTTTTAAACAGCTGCTCTTTGTAAAAAAGAAAGGGGCAGGGGAATCCATGAGCAGCCACTCACATGTAGAAACCAACACAACCACAATGTGGCAAGGTCCTGGTTAATTAGCCACCCCGGGCTGTAACTACCAGCAATGGAAAGTGGAATTCAGGAGCCAGGGAGGGCACTGTTCCCTCAGGGCTGGGAGCAGTAGCCCTGTGGGGACACCCAGACTGCCTTCCAGAGCAGGCTGCCTTGGGGTCACCAGCCCTCTTGCACACACATTTCTGTGTAGTGTTCA
This sequence comes from Chaetura pelagica, assembly GCF_000747805.2. Classification (NCBI taxonomy): domain Eukaryota; kingdom Metazoa; phylum Chordata; class Aves; order Apodiformes; family Apodidae; genus Chaetura; species Chaetura pelagica. The sequence continues at coordinate 2,375,193 of NW_009953386.1, read as the reverse complement.
AAGGTGTTCAAAACCCATCTCTCCACACTTTGGATTTGTGAAAATCCTGAGGGGACGGTGGTGACAAGCTAAGAAGATTATGAAGTTGAAGTCAGTGGGAGCTGAAGTTTCCCCTACCACACCTGTCAGCCCTGCTGGGCACTAGCAGATCCAGCACATGGCCCCAGCCCCTCCAGGCTACTTTCCCAACCCACACCACAGCACTCTGTGACACAGCACAGCTCCTTGTGGCTCTGGCTCGCACACAGTCATTATATGCCTGAACTAGGGAGGTAAAAAAGATGCACCTGTGATGTCCCTCTGGTCAGTAACAGCTCAGCAGTGTGGTCAAAGCAAAGTCTCATATTTTTGCTCCCAAGGGGATGCTCAACTAGGAACCCTCCCTCCTCTCTTCTGAAGAGGAAACATGTCATAACCTAACCTACACTCCTGGAGGTCAGGCCTAGGACAGTGGTCAATAATTACAGTCGGACAACCTTGAAAATGCCTCTGAAGTAAGTTAGGAGGCACTACCAAAATAAAGCAAGGAGGAGAGAGAAGGAGAGAAAGGAGGGAAATGAGAAGAGTAAGTGAAATGGATTTGAGCTTCTCTGTTCAGCATACCTGTTCCTCTCATACTGTCAGGAAAAATCAATGTACAAACGTGGAAATTCCAAGTCCTGGCACACTCCAAACACGCGTCCACGTGGACAATGCATCACAGTATGTCCGTCTGCACACACACACCCTCTTAGTCTGCCAGAAATGCCACCCAGCTGTATGGATCACGCTTTAATAAGGATTTATGGTGATGATTTTCACAGTGTAATAAGTGCTAATCCAATACTAATAGAATATTAAATGGCACGTTAACTGACATTTTAACTGCAATGCAATAGGAGCATGGCATCAGCAAGGTATCAAATGACTCTTATCGTTCACTAATAATCAATAAGCAAGTTCACGGAGACAGTCAAATGCTTTTCATTAGGATTATTGAAAGCATTACCATCAGTGAAAGATAATAAACCATTTGCAATCCATCCATTTGGCTTTTCCTTATGGTTTCAGGTTCAATTGCTTGACATCTGCTGATGGGATTAACGAGAGGACCAGCTAGTTGTGGTGATGGTGCCTTGCATGATCACTGCAAGAACTCAGGAGATACTGATCTTAGCACCAGTTCGAACCACAAACACGGAGAAAATCCCTTGCTGCCATGCTTCTGTAGCCCTCCTTGCCATCTTTTAATCAAATGTAGCATTTTGGCACCTGAAGTATTTTAGCTACAGTATCATATTTAGGTACTACAGATGCATTTCCAGTTCTCACACAGTGCCTAACAACTGCTTAACAACCAGAAGAGGATGGTTGAAAACTGGATGCGGAGAAAGACACTTGGGCCATCCTTGTGTGCTTCCCTTAGCCTCCGTTCCCCCAGGGACAAACAAAGACATGCTGCAGGAGGAAGGGAGGACACTTTCACTGCAGGAGAACATTTTGGGACCTTCAGCAGG
>NW_009953386.1:2359751-2373198 GCF_000747805.2 Chaetura pelagica | reverse complement strand
AGCAGGAACCATCATCCGGAATGAGAGGGAGGGCTACCCACCATTGTTCCCAGTCCCTGGATTTCAGGCTGAGAGGGGATGCCTGGCAGCAGGCAGGTGAGGGGAGGGCAGGAGCCAGGAGCTGGCCCTGCTGCTATCTTCCCTCCCCCCACACCTGGCACAGCACTGGGCCAAAGCAGTGCTCCTGCAAACCTGCCTTCGTAGGCTTGGAGGTAAATTCCTTCTAGGTAGGGGAAATGTAGTTTTATTATTATTTTTTTTCCCTTTCTTGAAAGTGTTTGGGCTTACTTTTATTGACAGGTGGTAAAGCGACCAAAGAAGAGGGATGCTCAGCCATCCATATATCCTCTCATAGCCAACATCAAGGCTGGGGGAGTCACCTCCTGCTCAGCTTCACTCAGGTCTCGGAGCTTGACTCCCAATCCCAGTGACTCCTGCTCCTCCTCCCACTGAGGCACTGCCACAACATTACAGTTTCCTATCATGTCACTGTAACACTCCTAGTACTTGATGTCCTGTCACTCCAGCTGCTCTCAGCCCTAATCTTTCTGCCCTCTTTTCCCTTGGGTGAGAAGACAGGAATGCAGCTGAGGGACATCACTTGGTCAGGAAGCCCTAGCATAAGCTCCCTGGGCTGGATGCACCACTGCCAGGGTGAGGGCTGCAAAGGGTGAGGAGGAGAAGGATGCATGAGGGCTGGAGGCTCACTGGAGCACTTCTTGCTCTGCCACTGAGAAAGCAGCACAGCAGCTACGGGCCTGGGCTACACAGATGGAGTGGGAGTATTTTATTGCATTCAGGGGGGTCTTTGTGGGGTAAGTCCAATGGTGTTTGGAAAGGGTGGATGATATTTAGAGCCTATAGTGATGAAAAGGCAGGAAGGAAGCCCTGTAGGACCTGGTGAAGCTGCTGTGTAAATGATTACTTTGACATGGCTGGGATTTTACAGCATTATCAATGATGTATTGGGTTGCCTTGAACCTGGTATAATTGTTTGGGGGTTTTTTATTGTTGCTGTAATTCCAAATAAATAATTTTTTTTACAGCAGACCCAATTGCACAGTTCTCTGCTAGAGCCCCACTAGTGAGAAGAGGTGAGCTGCTAGGATTAATGAAATACAGTGTGCTGCTTCACCAGCAAGCCACAGCTCCTACCTCATTTGGGGAAAAAAGAAATAAATAGTGTGGTTTCAGACTGCATTTTCTGCCCTCTTCCTCCAAAGCGTGCTAAGGCAACAGCTCAGTTTCATAACTCCCACACTCCTCTTTAATCATCTTTTCTCCATTAACCCTTTGATCATCTCTTCTGTAAGACAATCTCTGTGCAGCAGGCCAAAACTTGGTGGCTTGCTGCATGTGCAGTTAAGCACCTGAAACCCTCCCCATTGCACTTGCCAAGGGACACAACCTTCTTTTCACCAGAGGATGTCACAACCCGCCCTGGAGCAGATCCCCTGCCTTCCCTTCAGCTCTGTGATGAGCCTGCTCTAATCTTCTCACTTCACACACACTCTCAGGATCCAGCTAACAACTTCCCCTGCTGCCCTCTACCCCCAGCAGCAAAATGGCTAGAAGAAAAAAAGAGAGGGATCAAACACGGCTTGCTCAGCACAAAGCAACATCAGCTCCTGCCTGCCAGCTCTGAACGTGCAAGGCAAATTCTCCGTTGTGTTGCGAAGTATGATCCTGGAAAGCTAATGCAATGGTTAAACACATTATCGCTTGCAGCCTTGTGAGGAAAGCTCAAGAACCAACCTTTCTCATGCTGTTTTGTTTTGTCTTCCTGTGCTCTTCAGTCCTTTCCTGCGTGGCAAGCAAGGACTCAAACACAGCAATGGCCAACAGGGTGGGCAATAAGAACCCAGCCCCCACACCCCCCACTATGTCCCAGCAGGTACGTGGGCAGTGAGGGCTAAGGATAGACCATGGGCACACCAGCCCTGACTCCCAGGCAGGGTGCTCAGGGGAAGAGTGCTGCCAGGCCCCGCAGCATCACTGCAGTGCCAGACCCTGCCAGCATCTCAAGAGCATTTCAAGTGCTGCTGCTGCAGCAGCCAACTCATTTTCCCTGGTGTACAGTCCCTACTGGAGAAGTACACAGGCTGAGCACATAGCAGCACACAGTCCAGAGGAGTAATGTAGGAGCTGTTGGCCCTTGGTGGTTCCCACTGCTTCCGATCAGATTCTCCTCAGCAGAAGATGCTGCAGAAGACAGCTACAGCTGAACATATCTTCACCTCTGAGAAGACCAGGGCCCCCTAAATGAACAGCTCTGAAATCCCCTTCAGACAAGCACCAAAAGCCTCATTTTACTAAATCTGAATACCATGGGTGTGAGGTTTTGCTCAAACACCATCTCCTTGCTGCCCGTTTCTCTCTTTTCCCAGCCTGGTCCAGCTGCTGCTCCTCCTCTGCTGATGTACCACGACCCACAGCAGGGCCACTGTTCACTATGCTGAAGTAGGACAGATTCCCAAAATGTGGTATAAATGTGGCGTAAATAGCTCCTGAGCCACCACTGGCAGCATGATAACACAGGCCCTCTAGAGGGATTTAGAAAACTACTGCTTTAAGCCAGTCCTGCGCTGAAAAACTGGCAGAAGGGGGAAACTGCCACATCTGTTCAGCCCACACTCTCTTTCAGCCATATTATGCTGTGACCTTGGCATCACACCTGTCTGCAGCTCCCTGGGTATCTCAGCACTCAGGTGACAATTTTGGGCCATTCTCCTGTTGTAATGGTGTGGGATGCCTGCACTTCTGCTCATCCTTTTTAGCAAATTGCTGCTTTGGGAGAAGGAGGCTAGGACTGGCTTCCCAGATCAGGAAGGCCGGCTGTATCTTACCATCTTTTTCAGAGACTACTTCATTCCTACTTAAGCCTAGTGCATTTGGTGGGGGCTACCCTCTCCTTGCTGCGTATGGCAGGCTGTTCAAAGCCTTTCTGCTCTGCTGATTAGAACCTTTTTTGCTAATTTCAAGTCTAGATTTATTCATGGCTGGTTTATATCCATTCCCTCTCATGCCAACACCATTCTTCAGCTTAAATAGCTCTTTTCCCTCCCAGGTGCTTATCTTCCAGCAATCATATTCCCTCTCAGCCTTCATTTTGCTGGGCTCAACAAGCCAAACTCTCTCAGTTTCATCTTGTCTGATAGACTCTCCGTTGCCCTAAACATCCCAGTAGCCCTTCTCAGCACCTGCTCCAGGCTGAATTCCTCTTTCGTGACCAGAATTCATACCCAGCTTTCCAGATGAGGACTCCCCAGTGCCTTGTACTGAAACATTCCTATCTCACTCTCTCTCCCATCAACTCTCTTTAATGAAAGCAACAAGAATTGCAACCAGTGAATATGACTATCAGTGTAGAACTGCTCATGTGCTGTGAGCATCCTCATCTTGCAGTGCATGTGATACGTGTGGAAAATGAAACCCAAGGGAATTCACCAAAAATACACCAGCCTAAAAAAGACTGCTAGCTGCATGGGCTCTCACTAGCAGAGACACAGTTGGTCTCACATGGGTATTCTTTCTGTTAAAATGACTATTTAGGAGTATGGGTTCCTGGTGGTAGAGGAAAATCAGAAATCATGCTCAAAATTATAGTAATTGTTATGCCAGTACTCTCTCAGGGTGGATATAACTGTATCAGAATAAGAGAACTTATACTGGCATGATTTATTGCTCTTCACATCTTCTGGGGATGCGTATATCTGCATAAACAACTTCAGTCCCACATCTATTCCTGCAGAGGTACATTCCTAATAATACCAATATGAGCTGCTATGAACAAAGTTAACTCCATCCCAGCCACATGCCAGCACAGTTTAAAACTTTAAACTACAGAAAAAGCTTCAAAGGCATACCACCATGGTGCTGGGTTTTCCCATATGCCATCAGACCTAGAAAAGACCCTCAATTTCTTTACAGAGTAGTCAGGAACCCCTTGGAGGACTTTTTGACCACCCTGAAGGGTACATCTGGAGTGATTCTCTCCAGTTACAGGGCTCCTGCCATAGGAGCCTTGCTCCCCACGTGTGCACAGAGTGGATGAACTACTCTCTGGCTGATGCTTGCAGAAAAGCCAAATGCTCTGACAGCTTACATCAGGGCCTTGCACAGGAGGATTGGATTGCTAAAGAAACAGACCTTGAGCTCCATCTTTCTCTTTTGGGTTAGTCTAGAACTTATCAGTGTCCCTTTCTGGTCCATCCAGAAACCTGGCTGTGATCTTCATACAGCCTGATTAGGTGATGCTCATCAGGTATTCATCACACAGCCATAGTGTGTGCCAATATTCAACCAGGAGCACATGCCTTGCTTTGCAGTCCATGGCTTCCCATATCATCATGGGGCTCCTCCACTGTCACAAGGGTAAACCAGGGAATAGCAGAGATAGTGCAAATTGGCAATGGGAAACATTGCCAGATGATTCACCTTTTGGCTACACTGCACTTAGGCTAAGGACTCTCTGCTTTTTCTGTCACTAAGGCACGGGCTGACATTTAAAAAGTGCCTGTGGTCACATAGGAATGGAAGTTCACTCAAAAACCACAGTAATTAGTCGTTTATGTGAACTGGATATTGGCTTTTATGCCATATTTGTAAAAGGACTGGAAACCAAACAGCTACTGCTGAGTATCTGCACTGTTAGAACTTGCTTCTGGTTGGGGTATACAGCAAGAATGAGAACAGGAGCACTAAGGCACCCATACAGACTATCATCCCCTTTATTTTCCTTCATAAAGTTCAGTACTGGAAATCACCTATTTCTCCTACCTGAACCCCCAGTACCTTGAAGGTAACTTTCATGTGGTCACCACTAGGTAACTCCAGAAAAAGCTACTTCCTAACTTTTCCCTTGGATTTCTTCTTAAAACAAAAACAACAAAAAAAAGTGTGTTTCAGAGATGTGATCTCTTCTTCTGACAAGAGAAGGGAGGGAGGGTTTGGCTGGGAAGTCCATGTGACTCTGTATCTGGTAATTATCCAGCCGCAGAGGCAATCTGAAATGTTCTGTGCTGTCGCAGAGAATGACAGCACCTGGAGCTCCAGCACCCAGATAAAAAGCAGAAAGACAATTGGGCAGATGGAGAAAGGCAATGCTACATCATGGGGCAGCAAGGAGGGGAGAGAGAAAGGGAGAGAGAGGCAAAAGCTGGAGAGAAACATCAAGGCAGTCGGCACATCTACTGGAGAATGAGATAATGCCACAGATTAGTAATGTGAAGAGCAGCTCTGAAAAGAGGGGGAAACAAAGAAGGAAATAGAGTGAGGGCAGCTCAGGAGAGAGCTGATGCAAAAGAGGGACAGTGTGAACACAGGAAGGAATGGGAGAATGATGCTAGAGGGAGCTTCAAAGCATTTTGTGTGGTCTTCCCCTCACTCCACTCACAGGCTAAAAATGCAGGACCTGTCACCAGAGGCTGTCACAGAGCAAGGGGGAGATTTGTAAATGAACTCCTTGCAGCTGAAGAGAGAAGCGACACTGCAAATAGCACTTTTCAGCTTGTGGATTCCAGTGGTTTCCTGAGGGAAAGGATCTGCAAAACTTAAGTTAATATTGAAATAAATTAAACTGGAGCTTTGGGGCATCACCTCATATATTTTGTATGGCAGAAAGGTAAGAAGGAGGTTCCCTGACTCTTCCTCTCACAGTCACACATGTAGAGGCATATGTGAGCCTGCAAAATAGCCCATGTGATTGAAGCCATGGTGTCATGGCCCAATTCCAAAAAGCAAGGCTCCACACATGCCATACCATGCAGAAATGTGACAGCATCAGCATCTCTCAGCTGTTGCAAACAAGGGGCATGCCCACAGGATTGGCAGCAGCCTTTGATGGGTCAGGCAAAGCTGAGTGCCAGGTGGCCCAGAGCCATGTACCACCTCTGGGAAGGTTTCTGATGTGGGAAAATACAGCGAAACAGACTATCAGATTAGGGCCAGAGGCTTGTCACGGACTGATGCTGGCTACCAAGTTCAACGCCTGCTGGGGTAGCGACTGAGGTACTGGCAGTGACCAACAAATCTGCAATGCAAGCACCTCTCCATGGAGGCAGGAAAAGCCAAGTGCCCAGATATCCACACCTGAATGTTTGGGGAAGGTCAAAGGAGGTTATCGTTCCCCTCTACTCTGCACTAGTGAGGCCACATCTGGAATACTGCATCCAGTTCTGGGATCCTTAGTTCATGCAGGACAAGGAACTACTGGAAAGACTCCAGTGCAGTCACTAATATGAGTAGGGGAGCAAAGTATCTGCCATATGAGGAAAGACTGAGAGAGACTGAAGGGAGATCTCACTAATGCTTATAAATATCTAAAGGGTGGTGTCAGGAGAATGGGACCAGACTCTTCTCAGGGCTGTCTAGTGACAGGACAAGTGGCAATGATCACAAACTGACACAGTAAGTTCCATCTGAACGTAAGGAAAAACTTCTTTACTATGAGAGCAACAGAGTACTGGAACAGGCTGCTCAAAGAGCTTGTGAAGTCTCCATCTCCGAAAATACTCAAAACCCTTCTGGATGTGTTCCTATGTGATCTACTCTAGGTGATCCTGCTCTGCATGGGGGGTTGGAGTAGATGATCTCCAGAGGTCCTTTCCAACTCCTACCATTCTTTGATTCTGCTAAAAAGGAACAGTAGTAATAGTGAACAGGTACAACAAGGTCTGAGTACTGGGCCACATGGTCCAGTGACCACCCTCCCGGGATTAGTGACAGACATTTAAAAGAAAGGTGGAACACATCCTAAAAGAACAATGTAAATCACCATACACGATTCATGATCCTTCTCAGCCATAAAAGCCTATTAATCTAGCCCAAGCAAATGTAAGTTGGTCTTCTCCTCTTCCAATGACAGCTTGCATTCCACCTTGTAAGTTCGTACTTGCCTTTCTTTTCCCCAGGCATTTTTTAATCCCCTGCCTCCTTTTTCTTTTTTTAAACTCATTAACATCCTCATCTTGGTAATACCTTCTGGCTGAGAATGTCATCAGTTAGCCATTAATTGGCACAAGGCTGTGAAAGCGAATATCAGATTTAAGTGTGACATGAAATCGGCAGGTGTCTCCTATGTTTTGTACTATATGAAATAGGAGCATGCTACATGAGACACAGGAACATGGATCCCAGTGTCCATTTCTGCTCCTTCTGCTCCATACTGCTCCTTCTCCAAAAGGGAGAAGAGACTGTTGCATCTGAAGCATTATCCCTTGTCCTGGGCAAACCAAAGAGAAGCATCCCAACCAGGGAGAAACCTGTCTTGAAACTCTTTGAAGAAGCAGATCAGAGTGGGAATGGGAGTAATATCAGGGGAAAATAAAAGTTAACTTTCTCTGCTTTTCTGAGGTTATGAGAGTATCAGAGGTGGCTCAATCAAGTTATCATCCCGCCCTTCCAAGTGTTGTCCTTGGGCCACCAGCAGCTGACTGTGAAGGGTGGCATTTCGGGATGAATGAGAAAGTGAGCCCATCCTGCCTGCTCACTTCCATCTGCAGCATTTCAACGAAGGACACCTCCTTGATGTGCAAGCACTCTAGTTATTATTTACAGCTGACCTTTTCCCTCTCCAGCTCCTGCTGCTGCAGCACCGCTGGTGGAGTCAGGGCTCACAGAGATTGCCGAGACAATGTGTAGTGAAACATGTTAGCTTTCCTGCCTGTGCCAGAGCTGTCAGCAGTGCCACTGTGCATTGAGCTGTGCCCATGTAAGCAACACTGGGAAATAGGAAGAGAGAAGCCTAATGTAGACAAAACCTTTGAGGAGCTTAACCCCTCTTCCCCTTTTCCATCTCTCTCCCACTTGAAAGCAGAGAACAGCTTCAGAGCAAGACACACGCTCTCATTTCCATATCTAAAGCCAGTCCCGAAATACCATCTTGAAATAATGCTCTCAGAGAGGAGACCAGGAAGCAGATTCCCTTTGAGAGGTTCTGCTGCTTCTTTCTATAATTCCACACAAAAAAACCCCTGCTATCACCTGGACTGGTGCAGTCAATCCAAGGCACCTTGTTACCGGGATGATATGGGGAAATTGGAGGGAATTCAGAGGCAAGCAACAACAAAATCCATCAAGGGCTGGAAAGGGATCAGCATCTAAGGGAAGCTTAAAAACATTAAAAATGTATAACTTGACTAAGAGAGGACTTAAAAGGGATGTGTTGACAAGATATACCTCTTTGAAAGCTGAATGCACTGAGGGAAGAGAGGAATTATTTAGCAAGATGTGTAGGGGTCTAGAAAGTAGTAACAGGTCAGAAAAATAGGAGAAACAAGCCTGTTAAAACTTGAGGAAGAACTTCTTGTCATCCAGAAGTGCTAATTTTGTGATGGGTCTCCCAGGGAAAGCAAGGAAGTTTCTATTGTTTCAGATGTTTAAAACAAAGTTGGGCTGAGGCCCAGAGGCTGTTTAAGCTGTGCAGAGAACATCTTAACAGTGGCTGCAGAAAAAACAAACTACAACGATTACTACTTTTATCACCTACCTAACAGATTCACCAATATGTCAGGAGAAGACAACTCCTCTCACAAGTTCATTTTAGGTGAAGCAAGGCTTTTATCTATTTACACTTCACACACAGCTAAATATTTTCCAGCAAGACCTTAGACCTCTCTATACTGTACTGGAGTAAACTGGCACAGGTATGGTTTTGTTTTCATAAACTGGATCTGTTAGGAGTCATCCATGGGAGTGCTGACTTCCAAAAACCACTGCCATATGGTTGTATTCCCAAATGTGTTGCAAGTAAAGTTGTCAGTCACTTAGAAGTCACAAGTGAAGCTTGATTTTTCAAAGTGCTTAACACTGAAAGTAAGACCAGATTTGTTAAACTGCTTCTGGGCCTACCAGCTCCCAAACTAACACACAAAAGTCAGTTTGGCACAGTGAGCTCCTTTACGAATATAGCCACATCTCTTGCTGCTTAAAATAACATACTTTTGAAAATCTGTCCCAGGAGTGTTTCACAATCATAAAACAAAACGTTGCAAACTTCAGACTTACATGCTCTATTTATCTTGGGTGTGTACAAACTCCTTTAAGTGGAAACCAGCTCAAAGCTGTAAGTAACAGCAAGGCATCACTCAACTTCCTCTTCCTAATGCTTCACTTTTGTCCACCACGAGGCCTTGAGAAAGGAGGCATCTGAAAAAGGTTTGCAGGGAAGGTAGAGAAAAGGTGCTGGGAGGGAGAACTCCCAAGAGCTTTGATCTGAGCTTACTTTCATCCCCATGTGCACAATATGTCTTGCAGAGGTGGACATGTTCATAAATAAATAAATAGCAGAGGAGGGGGGGAACAATGGGAAAAAAAAGAAATGTCAAGATATACTTGATGGAGTTTCTGTTGTTGGCACAAAATCCAGGAGCTGGCTTAAAACCTCATGGTTGGAAACAGAATGGGAGGAAGATCTGACGCCTTGAAAAAGGGGGGGACAAATTATTCTCACAGCTAGATCTCCTTGCCATCACAATAATATCTTGTGCTGTATTTTCTCTGAGACCATTTCAAGACTTGTCTTGCAAGGCAACTCAGCACACGCTGAACATCAAGCAGTGCTGTTTGGGTTTTTTTTGTTTGTTTGTTTTTGTTTGTTTGTTTCGTTTTTGTTTGTTTGTTTCGTTTTTGTCAAAGGGACTAAGCACTGTGGAACTGCAGCTCTTGCATTTTGCGGAGAAGTATGGCAATACTCGTTTTACACGTGTGGGGAGACACTGGAGAAGGGAAGAAACAGGTCGTGCAAAGCCATACAATGAAACTATTTTATAGCTGGAAACATAACTTGACAGATCTCACCTGTCTCTTACAAAACTGCTCGGTGTGCATTGGTTGGATAAGGGTAGCAAGTGGGGGGCAGTGACGGCTGTAAAACAGGCTTCACAAACCCAGGGGCCACTCCCAGGCACGCTTATCTCAGCAATACTTCAAGGGGTCATGCTTCTGTTTTTCTCTAATTGTGACCTGCCCCGAGACATGCCACCAGAGCAGAAAAGATAGGCTGAAGCACAAGGCCCTGCTCCCCACAGTTTGAAGGCAACATGCTTGGGTAATCTGAATCTGTGCTCTGGAGCCTGAACTCCAGCCCAGCTACCAGTGGCAGTGCAGACATAACCACAGGGACTACTATGGCTGTTTCTGTACCTTCTGACCTGCAGTCTTCTGACACTGGTAGAAAAAACTGTGCAAACTGGCTGGAAGATAGAATGCAAACCCTTTTCATTTCTTAGTGAAGACAATGTTGCTTAATCCTACTGAAAGCATTTACCCAGGGATATCTTATCTGGATCCACTGACATCCCTGCCTCTTCTCCCAAGAGCCTGCTGTGAAATGAAACCTCTCCCCTGTGCAGAGCTTATCCACAGGACAGATAAACCGTTTCCCCACAGGGTTCCCTCCTGTACAGATGCCTAACTGGTAGTTTAGTTTCTAACAAGGCCGGGTGTAAGGCTGCTCATGTTGGCCTTGGCTGGTGTGAAGCTGGATTCACACTTCTGTTTTTCTGGTAGGCCACTTGCTCCAAATAATTTCCAGAAGTCCAGTGCAGCACAGAGAGATGCCAAACTGTGGCTTCAGTTGACATAAATCAAAGGTCAACAAGGCACCACTAGAGTAAATGGAGAAGCCTAGGTTTACATTAGATGAGGATCAGCCCTGCTTCCTCACACCAGACTCTAAATGAATTCATTAAATACAGCACTTCAGTCTGCTCAGCTGAAAGCAGCTCCAGCTGGCAGGAGGTTTCAGATCCAGGGGATGTTTAAAAGATGAGGATTTGTAGCCTGCTCTGAGTTTACACTTGGCTAGAGGTAGGCTCTCATCAGCCATGTAGGGGAGATGATGCCATGCCCACCTGATGGGTGTCTGTGCATCCCCAGTGTCTGTGCACAGCCTGACATTTACACAGGACCTCACAGCCTTTCAGGGGACAATCTAGACCTACATTCTGCTGTGAAGATGCTCAATTTAGAATGCTCCAGGACAGCAGAAGAGAGGTTCTGTTGTACTTCCACCAAACTGAAGGGCTTATTTGTTGTTTGTTTTGGGGTTGTTTTTTGTGTTTTGTTTGTTTGGGGCTTTTTTCTTTTGTTTGTTTGGTTTTGGCTTTTTTTTTTTTATTTATTATGTTCACCTAGAGGGAGGTGTGGAGATCTGCACTGAATTTGAATCTGTGGTGGGGTAGACACCAGCACTAGAGTGAGTGAGAGCATTCTGGGATTTGTGAGACAGGAGTGAAAAGTTAATTTTGACATTAAACCCTAAATGAGAGGATGTTAAAGTTACTCTTAGCTTACAAAAAAGAACCTGTGATGTGATCATCTGGCCTGCTCTCATGTATTGCACAGATCCTGTGATTCCTGCATTTTAATCCCTTATCCACTCACTCAAACAGATGGTGTTGCAGGCTCTCTGCAGACTCTGACAAGTATGACTGCACTGGGAACACTGCTCATATATCCACACTTGACATACAACCCTCAGGATGAGATACCCTGGCTTGAGATAAAAGTTCACATCCAAAGCACAATCTACAGCAAGTAATAGATTCTATTCTCTTTCAGCATTGCTGCTGAGGCCTCTAACATACACAGTCACACACAAAATATCTTCCTATAGACACATATATTGGTCAAAAAATTGGGACCCTTCCAAACTCTCCTGATGTCCCAGCAAAGCCCTTTCTTTGGCCAGGACCAGAGTGTTTGTTTTTCCTCAAAGAACAGATCTGTCTGCTGAACAGCAATGATACCTCCAACAAACCAGAAAACAAGAGACCCCCTAAATATAATGGATCTGACACCAACCCCTCCCTGACATTACACTTACTCTTCCTTCCTTAGGCTGGTAAAACGTGGTCAGTCTTGGCCTGCCACTGAGAGGTAGGGAGAACACACAAAAATAACCATTGATGCCAGACAGGTCTTTTTTCCATGATGCTACTTTGTGTGTGTGTGTGTGACCAGCCAGTATGTGGAAAGATAAGTGAGGTTAACCAAACCACATGCATTGCTCCCACTTCAGCAGTATAAAACAGTGATAAACCACAGCTGGAACCACTCTGCAGTAAGTATCTGGCCAGAGGTGAAGCATGAGATTACAGCAGCAGCTCCACTCCCCTGTGCCCCTCTGCCTGATGAATCCTCAGTAGTAAACCACCCTTCAACCTTTCTTGTCTTAAACCCAAACTGCTAGGATTCAGGAAAGATAAAGATTTCAACCACCTTTCAGAAGAGCCTTCACAAGAACTAAAAGTCCCTGTTGGCACAAAAGCAGACAGCTTTCTCTGTCCCTGAAAGTAGTACAGCACCACAGGAACATGCAGTCCTTTTATCTTTCTTCTTTAGTTAACTGGATTCATTAAAATAAACTGATTTCCAGCCAATTACTTATCAAATATCTGTAACAGCTTTCAAGCCCTGCCATTACTCAGTCTCAGAGGCCCCACAGGCAATGTTAAACTACACTCTCCTTACCTGAGTAACTGCTGCTCCTGTGAGTCCACTCCCTTGTGTTGAGCTGACAGCAGAAAAGCAACCCGGGAGCCAACAAAATCCTGGAGGAGAGCTGCAAACACCCTCCCCTCCCAGCCCTGCCTAATCAGGAACTCCAGCAACATGTGAGCCCTGAGCCAGGGCGCTTTACCACATCGCTCGACCAAGGAGCAGTTACCAGCTCTCAGCCACCTGCACGCAGCCCCAGGCCCTGCTACAGGAGGAGAAGCGCCCTGTCAAGACACCTGATGCTGCCAGCGGGATCGGCTGGTACCCGACAGCAGATGCTGCCAGCTGAGATGAACTGCAGATGCTGAGTACCCCGAGCTCAGCTCAGCGTGGGGCATAAGCTTCAGTTCAAAGCCAGGAACCAGCTGCTCAGACAGACATGGAAAGGGACAGTGCCTGTTGTGGCTGTGTTACTGATTGAGAAAACAGTCTTTACCTCCCTGTTCACTGGCCATAGATGCATTAGCAATGCCCCTGCCATCTATTTTATAAGCATATGTGGTTTCAATTAGGAGATTTCAAATGAGATTGAAGATAACGCACCCCATAATTACTCACCCCTCTCCTTTCTAGAAACTCAAGCAGAATCATTTCCAAGCCAAAACATGGTCTCTCTTGATTGATGAAGCTAATAAAATGGCTTTATTGTGATATAAATAGCCTTTAAAATGTCCTGGAGAGCCAATATCAGTGCTTGATGGCCTTGCACAAGCAAGGTCCTTATCTTATGGTGTACTTAAGCTTAACAAGTGATGCTTCTGAGAAGTTTAACATTGGGTTTGGGCACTGGTTTGGGGAACCAGAAAAGGGTAGCTCTCGAAGTAGACATGCAAAGCCAGAACTGCTTAAACACCTTTCCTCTTCCTTGCTTTCACTATTAATAACGTCTTTGCTTCCTAGCTTGCCTGGTGCCAGTTCAAACAAAAGCACCAGCTGAGCCCAGCAG
>NW_009953386.1:2338014-2359682 GCF_000747805.2 Chaetura pelagica | reverse complement strand
AGCAGGAATCACGGGAACACTATGCTCCAGCATCTCTTTGCTGGAAATATACCAGCTGCTACGGTAACTGGAAAACTTGAAATTTCTTCTGAATCACGCAAGCTCCAAGCTGCTCTCAGCCCCTACAGAGGCGCACAGACATTTCCTGGACAAAGAGCCTAAACCAGCTTGCTCTGAAGTATGCCCATGGCCCCCATCGTGGTGGCCAATAAGTTTTCGTTTTGTGGTCAGGAGAGACCACATGGCCATCCCCACCATGCAGTTGAGAACAAAGCACTCAGCATCTTGGGCTGCACTGGAAGCCTGGGGGCAGCAGAAAATTGCAGTCATTCTTTAAACTAGCACACCTGTGCAGTAGTCTAGTCCAGGAAGCCAAAACCAGAACCTGCCTCAGAGGAAGTGGGAGAAGACTTTCAGGTCCAAAGCATTCTTCCCTTTTCTGACCACCAGCAAACTTCAGCCCTCTCCTCATAAAGAAAAAACACTGTTTTCAAGGTCTTATTTGAAAGTGAAAACATGCAGTAGGCTCTAGAGGAACTGTAATCTTCTGCCTGCAGAAATACAAGACACCATTGCCCATACTTCTCAGGAGTGCTACCTTGGCTCAGAGCTGGATGCAGACTGGGTACTAAAGAGCTTTGCTGGGAGTGACAGAAGCATATACACCTGTCACAAAAAGCTGATATCATAACAGTCATGACAGTGATGTGATCAGGACCTGACAGACAGTCAAAAAGGAAAGGATGAGTGAGAAACTTTAGCGGAGAGTAGTATGAGTCTGCACATGAGGTGACATGAATGAGTAATGCCCGGTGCTTGGCTGTGCACAGCAGAGGGGATAAGGACTCCAGGGCCATGTTCTCCCCTCTACCTGAGTAGTCCCTCATAGCTCAGAAGGCTGAAGAGACTATACAGTTTCCCAGCCTTGTCTTGCTCTCTCTCTCCCCATCACTGCTATAGTTATATCTGGTCCCATATATTAGAGAGGAATTTTCCTCTCAGTAATAAAGTCTCCATGAGAGCCTAAGTCAACATGCATGTGTGTATGTCATCTGCAAGAGTGGGCAGGAGCCACGGTCTGCTAAGATCTGAAGGTGATTCTGTGTACACAACAGGAGTGAGGATGATACCATTGAACGTGTGTGAGGATACGAGAGCGACTGTGCTTCGCAGAGAATCAGACAGCTAGAGTGAAAATGAGAAGGTGCTCATATGAGACAGGATGTGCGTGTCAGAGAGGAAAAAAGAGAAAGGTCTTGTTCACAGCCTTCCGGTATGTGTTTGATGAATATCACAAGTTTTAACCAAGAAAAATATGTATGTATTCAAATCAAACACAAAACACCCCTTTTGCCTGGAGCACTCCTGCCTTGCTTGTTTGTTCTGTTGCAGGCTGCTTGTTAGAGGAACACAGAGAACAAGAAGAGGTAAAAAAAACCCAGGTTGACATACTTAAACACAGCCAGCTGCTGAGGCAGTAACAAACAGTGAGATGGAAAAAATCAGGTGGGATAGTTGGAGGAATGCTGCGATGATGCTAGAACGAGAGATGCCTGTGAGAGTTTCTAAAGACCATCCCTCAAGTGGATTACAATCACTTTTACTGTACACATACTGAGTTGATTCTGCAGCTACCTACAAGAAAATGCACTCAAAAGCCTATTTCTTACAGCCATTTTGCAGCAGAGTCAAAAGACAATGCAAGAAGGGCTGGTGTCCTGGCTCAATCCTCTGCAAAGCTCTCTACACTGAGTCTAGACAGCCTCAGTTGTCAAAATGTGAACAGAGGGACAAAAGGACTTGAGCTGGATTTATCAACATGAAGAAAAGCAGTAACAACTGATTGAGTCCCAAACCTCCTGGGGCTAAAGGCCTTTCTAGGATTGCAGGTCAGACAAACACAGGTATAGAGACAGGGATGGCTTTGAAAGTATTTTTCCCTGTTCTGTTATGCTTTATTCTTGCTGGTAAATTTAAACACCTTTACATGTTTATGGCTCTTCAATGCTATCATAATCCACAGGCCTTTGCTGCCCACAGGGAAAATCCACCAATACCCACATCCAGTCAGACTTGCTAAGTAGCTTATGATGCCACAGGCAATGCTTGGGAAAAGCAAGAGCGTGCTAAATGTAGGACTACATGTAGGAGTGGCAAAGCCACCAGATAGAGACATCACATTCAAGAGACCCAGGAAAAGGGTCAGAAGTGCACGTGAAGCTGTACCCTGAGGCGGCTCACAGAAGTTTCACCCAGAGCACAGGGTGTTTTTCCCTGCAGATCATGGGAAGACTCTTCCAGGTTAAAAGCAGTTGTGGGCTTTCTGTCCCTCTCCCCTTTTCAAAATCAGAGCAAAGAGCTTTGATTTACAGGGGGAAAACAGAGCTCTCATGACACCCAGGGGGGAACCATTATCTTGATGTTAAGGTAACAGAGCCGGTCGGTGCAGGAGAAGAAAAAGGAAAGAGCAAGACAGCTTGAGCCTGGATGTGGCTCTTTCACCATCCCCACTCCAGGACCTGACAAAACCGATGACACCTTTATTTGGCTATTGAGAGTAAAGGAACCAGGGCCAGCACTGGCTCTTGCTTTGGGCAGGCACTGCTCCATGCACAGTGGATCCCTCCTGACTGGGATCCTCAAGGTGCTACTCCATCCTCGGCAAGGATAGTTATTGTTGTTCAAAACTACCCAGAAGCTTGACAAAGCCTTCTGCAGCGTTTGACTCTCTGACCTCGGGAGGCAGTGTGGATTTCACAGACTGACTACCTGCTGCGTGAAAAAGTATCTCCTTTCACGGCATCTAAATTAAGCCACCATTAGCATCTCCAAGTGACCTCTTGTTCTAGTATTACAGGAGGACAGAAAAAGGAGGGACCGATCAGTTTGCACTGCACCCTTCATTAGTGTAAACAACTCAATTATGAGCCTTTAGCCCGTCTCCCGGGAGCAGGGCCGTGTGCGCCGGGGTCAGCAGAGGGCCCGGCAGCCGGGCCGGAGGCGGCAGAGACCGGCGGGAGGGACATGGCGCTCGCCTCTTGCTTCTGCGGGCTCGCTACAGTGAAACAGAAAACCCTGTTTAGTCCAGCTGACTGCCTCTTTGTGGGTAAATCTCACAAGATTACTAACCATGCTTCACAGCCCTCTGGTAATTCCATACGCTGTCTTAAATGGGGGCGTAGCCAGTGTGCAAGATAATGTCATTTTTTATAACATATTCCCTATTGTTTTCCTGTCCCTTAAAGGCAACCAAGCATCCTCTACACTTTCGGAATCAACGCTACCCACTGAAGAAGCTTTTATTGAGTTACTCACCATGACTCCCAATCTCTTTCCCCCAAGGAGCCTGGGAGCTTAGTGCTCATCACTGTACAGCTGAAGTGGAGACTATTTTTTGCAGTCTGCATTACCATACGCTCATCCACCTTATAGCTCATCCATCATCCTGCTGCCCTGTCCCCACAGTCCCTTTAAATCCTGCTGACTCACGGAGGTGGGAACCCAGCACCTGCCTCTGCGGAGGCAAAGGGTGCTGGGGCAGGGAGAAGACCTGGCCCAAGGAGAAGATTCCAGAGCAGCCCCACCAAGCTCTGCAAGGAGGTCCCACTACCCCTCCACGGACCATGCAGTGCACCTGCAGAGGATGCAATGGGGTGGGCCAGCTCTCAGCACCTCTTTCAGCTTTGGACAACCCGACTGCATTTCTTACCAGTCAAACCAGGAGCCATCACTAAGTACTGATGTGCCAGCCACGTAACACAGAGCAGACTAAATACCTCCACAGTGCATACAGACCCCCAACATTAACTTCTTTCCACACAAAGGAGCAACTATGTTTTGCTTACTAACACTTGACTGGGTTTTAATCCGTTACAAGACCTTGTCCCATGGCTATTTATTTCCCTTCATAGTTTTGCATGAAAGGCCTGATCAAAGGTGTTATGAAAATCAAAGTCCATTATGTCTGCTAGGGATCACCTTTATCTTATTTTATTAAACTTAAAAAAAAAACACAAACCCAACACACACACAAAAAAACAATAATCCAACAATAAAACCCACTTGCAGCTCAAAAAGGCACAATTTTCTTTTCCAGCTGCCATACTGGATTGACCCTGTCATGTAATACTTACCTGAACATTGTAGTAGTCTTTCTTTAATTAGCTTCACAATCAGTTTTGCTGGAACTGAAAGAGAGCTCACAGATCTTTAATTCCCAGGATGCCTTTCGATTAATAATAATAAAAAAAATAATAGTATTTAGCATGTCTGGGGTGCTCTCTCTCTGAAGATCTCAAAGCACTCCACACCAGGGTGGAGGAAGAGTAGGCTGGAGACAGCCCTTCACCACCTTAACTTTGCAGGTGGGGATGGAAAAGGGAGAGCAACTTGGCCAGGAAGTCCGCATCACAGATGGATACAGAGCTGCCAACCTGTTCTTGACTCTCAATTGTCATCCCTCTTCTAAAATCACTCACTGGTCCTCAAGGGCAAGGAAGGGGTGGTGTTTGCCCATCTGCATCCTCTCGCCTGCATGTGGAGAGATTTCACCATTTTTCTCCTCAGATCCAGCCCTGCTATTAGCAGCTCTGCACTCGTTAGAGAGATGCTGTTTATAAGGATCCGTCAGACACTGCTGTCAGTATATTTCATGCATTATTTACTTCAGAGCCCTGAGACTAATGCTACCCCAGTCCCGGTGATTTACTGCATTTGAGTTTCTCAAGCTGATCCATAACTTTGGGTAATAATAACAATAACAAAATACTTTGTATGCATATATCATACCTGTCAGCAAAAACCCTCACAGAGACAAGTATGTGATGGCAGAAAAGCTGCCACTCCAAGGAACCAGAGCGTCAGCCATTTATTTGCAGGTACAGCTGCCTCCTCACATAGATCCATCCCTCACACCCCAATTTTAGAACACTCTGACTAAAGACCACTGCACGTGGACCCCTCACAGTGAGGGTCTGTACCTGGCAAGGGATTTCCCCCTTGCCAGTGAAACCTTAGTGAGCCCCACAGCACATTCCCTGGCAAGGACAGCCTTGCTCAGGCAAAGAAGACTCATGAGCCCAGCCCAGCCCATGGATGGGGTCCTTCTGCTTTGGTGAATTAGAAGTCCCAGAGGAATGCTAAGCAGGGAGTCCCCATAAGATGGGGACTCCACAAGCGGCTCAGCATAAGCCAGAGATGAAGCTTGTTGACTTTGGCTCAGCTTTTTAATTGTATCACCACCTGTGGTTTAACTGCATCCCCATCCATTGTGGGAACCACCCAATTGTGGTTCCCCTCCTCCTGGGCCTGGCACTGCATGGCCACAGTCCCCTTGCCACTCTTCTCACCCCCCCTGGCTTCCTTCACATTTACACCTTGCCTACTGTTTCAACTGACCTCAGGTAGTTTGGCCATTGATTAAAAGGTGCTTGGTGAACACTAATAAAAACCTTCACTCTGCTGTGGCTAGGGATCATCCCAGTCCCCTTTCCACACTGTGCCCTATGTCCTCCTTGCACACTGAGGCAGATACCACCTCCAAGCTGAGTCCAGTGCTTTCAAAGATCGTTATTCTGGCTTGTTTGCTTTAATTTATTTTGCCCTTCAGCCTAGCATTTGCTGGAGTCTTTCTCCTACAGAGTTTTCCCGCTGCCCTGTTTGAGGATCACCTCTCCCATGCTTGCCTTGCAGGGTGCACTCCTAACAAGGAGCAAACCATCCCTTGCCCCTGTGATGCTGCCGAGTCCTCAGCACTCACACCTCTGCACTCTGCTGCTACTGCCCCTGCCACCCTACCCACTCCCCGATGTCTCCCCTTACACAACTGAAGCCTCAAGAAAGGGAATGCTGCATCCTGGCAGGCTCTCAGTATGCTGCAGGCCCTATAATAATAACATTAATAAAACCCATTGAGAGATGTCCACTAGACCAGGCAAGGCTCTAGCGTGGAGGCCAACTCCTACCGCTGCTCTGGCACAAAATCACTGAGATCAATGAGAACATCAGCTAAGTGCTGCAAAGGATGCTCTTCTTCCTTGCCTTTCACATTTCAGCCCTGCAAAACCAGCTTGTTTCTAGGAGCATAAGTAACCCTTCCTGGTGGTTTGACAGCTTCAGCCAGGTCTGAGCCAGGGCTGCACACCCTCAAGCTGCCAGGGTAGGAGAGATGGAGAGCTGTGGAGCCCTGCAGCCACCCCAGCAGGCAACACTGGGGCAGGAAGGATGCTTCCCCTGGTGCCGTCCAGGGTACAGGCACCACGCACCTTCAAGGACATGAGCTGTAAGAGACCACACAGGGACTGATGGGTGAGGGTACCTGGCACAGAACTGCATGGACACCTCATGCCTCATCTACACATGGCCTCATGGCAGCCCAGTCCTGGCTCTTCTCTGCTGTGAGGGATGGCCCAGGAGTCCCACCTGAACAGAGCCCTAAATCAGGAGTTACATCTTCCCACACAGGCACCAAAGCAGGCTGCTCAAAAAAGCCGTCATTTATGGTGTCAATAAATTGCATCTCCAAATTAGGCCCAGACGTGCACTTTAGGGCCCAGTCACCTTGCCTTTTTATTCTTGCCTGCAAAGTGCTCTGGTCTCCTACAGTACTCCCGGCCTAATAAATCATGACAAAATACATTAAAAGCACCCATTGTTGCTATTAATTACTATTATTGCATTAGCAGATTTACTACTTCCTTAATCTCTCTAATGGCTGAAACCCTGGACTCACCAAGGTGGGGGCTGGCGGGTTGGGATGGGGAGCTCCTTGGCACAGGGTTCCTGCTTTCAGGGCTGCCACCCCTCAGGGCAGCTCTCATCCTCGTGTCACACTATTCACTAACACACATAACCCCTTGTCGAGGTTTAATGCTGGGATGGCTATTAAATGAATGACAGATGCTCTCTATTAACCCCCCTCCCCAGAAAGCGAAAAGAAAGAGTATAAGTGAGAGAGACTTATGGGTTGGAAACTAAACTACACAGGTTTGATGAAACAACAATGATGAAAAATAAAATAGTTTAATATATACAGATATATACGAAACCAATATTAGGCTCCTGGGAAGGTCCTGGACTGGACTTCTGGACTTAGTGGCAGATGGAAACAGGATTCAGATACTCACAGACTGAGAACAAAGGCAGAAGAATGGACAGAGTCCTCCTAGGATGCCACCCATGGACTGTGCAAGCTTGACCCTTGTGATCTCTCACGCAGTATGACACATATGGAATACCTCATTTGTTCAATTTTGGGTCACCAGTCACCTGTTTGGTCCTCTCTTCCCCACAGGAATGTCACAGGTTTGACCCCTTTCCTTCCTATCATTTCTGGTGCACAAGAAGTTTAGCAGAACCAAGGAGTTTTTATAGGATGAAGTATAAGCAAGAGCCTTTCTGTCGACCATTCTCCAGCAGCAACTATAAACATCGAGTGTTACGAGTCACAGAAGCAGACACTGACTGAAAAACATGCTGTTAAATTCAGGAAGTGCAGTTACTTACAAGAGACTTATCTGAAAAGTAAAATGACTAAAAGGAAATCAATTCTCTCCTGGCTCAAACCAGGACATCACTCTTTTTGGAAGCCTCCATCCTGGACGTTTCCCTGACACAAGTATTTGGGGCTAGTGCTTTCTGGGTCCAAAAAGCCAGGTGAGGAGAGAGGGAGAAAAGCAAGTTCCCCAGTTTATCTGCAGGTTGGATAATATCACAGCACATTGAGCTGGGCAGCCGAGGGCATATTTATCATGCTGTCCTAATACTCAGCAAACACACTTCAACTCTCAGCACTGAAACTGCCTGAAATGTCAACTTAAAACAAGCCAAAACATCCCACAGTCTCATTTTCTCCTGCTGCCATGTCTATTCTTCTATCCTCTTCAAGATAGGAGGAGTCACATAGTGTTTTCATACCTCAGAGACTAGAAAGGGCCTCTGTCTTTCTACATTGTAAGTCACAGTACCAGAAGCATCATGAAGTTCTCTGCTTCTTCTGCAAAATTGACGAGAAAGAAGGGTGCACCTGATCATCAGTAACCTGGAAGACAGGTTACCAGAAGACACCCTCATCAACTTCAGGAATGAAACCAAATTCAGAGCAGTGGCTGACTCGCTGAGCAGGGCAGGGCTGCCATTCAAAGGTCCTCAAGGACCTGGAGAAACCGGATGACAGGCACCTCATGAAGTTCAATAAGGGTAAGTGCAAATACTTCCACCTGTTGAAATGACCCCCTACAGGATGAGATAAGGCTGGGGAGTAGCTCTGCAGAAAGTCAGAGGCTGCCAGGGAGCAAAAGCTGAAATCAGTCTGCCAGCATGCTCTTGCAGCAAGAAAGGCTAAATTTGTAGCTGGCTGCAATAACGAGTGTGTAGCCATCAGGCCAAGGTAAATTATTATTCCCCTTTACTCAGCACTTCTGAGGCTGTATCTGGAACAATTTTGGGTTCCCAGAATGTTTGGTTGGACATAAAAGAAAAATATTTTCATAATGAGGGTGGATCAGCACTGGAACAGGTGCCAAGACAGGTTGAAGAATTACTGTCCTGGGAGACTTCCAAAATTTGACTGGGCAAGATCCTGAGCAACCTGATCTACTGTTGAAGATAGTCCTGCTTTGAGCAGGGAGTTGGATGAAAGACCTCTAAACCTCTTTTCCCATTTAAACTATTCTGTTATTTCAAGAAAGACATTGTAGTCCTTCTGTCTGGAAAAGCTGTGGTTTAAAAGCCGAATTTGGAATGTTTCAATGGGAGATTTGCCCCACACGAGTTCTCAAAAGCCTCTTGGCAGAGCTATGACATCTGCCAGCACTGGGTGTGCAGGAGGCCAATGTGCAGCTCAAGCAGAGCTGGTTTCTCCTCCGTCACACAGTTTCACCAAAGAAGCTGTTGTGAATGGGCTGGAAGCTCCCAGGCACACATCTGTTCATGCAACCAGAGGATTTCTGTGCACCTCTGAGGTACACATTGTTCTCAAAATGTGGAGGGCTCTCCCTCTAACACACAGGGAATTTTCCCAGGAAGGAACTGGGATGGGCATATAGAAACTGTGGCAGGTGTACCCACACCAAAGAAAGGCCTATATCACGACCATTAGTACAGAGAAAAAGCCACTTCTGGGTTAGATCACAGCAGCCATACAACACATTTTGGTTCAGAAAGAGAGACCCTAAAGCCACCAGAATGGGACTGACAAGTAGGTCAGGCTGCAATTAGCCAGGCTGAATTTAGACCTGACTCCTGGGATAACAATCTGGTATTTAAAACAAACTCAAGAGAGATATTTAATAGCTGAGAGAGGCAAGAATGTTGATTTTACATCTCCTTCAAAACACAGCTGTCCATTATTTCTTCCTTCAAGTCATCACTGTCCTTTTATTCCCCTTCTCTTCCATTCACAAACCTGAACTACTCCTCCCTCCTCAATTTCCTCTGCACTGTCCCCTCTTCCAGCTGATTTCCGCACGTCGTTTCCGTACTGCTTCATCCCTTTGCCAACTTTTTGGCACTACCCTCACATTTCAGCAGTGCCTGCAAATGACCACAAAGCTGCTTGCAGAGACAGATTAGGAGGACCACCTGACAGGAGCAGGGCCAGCACTTTCCCCTGGCTGCAGGAGGGACATGTGGCTGGACTCTCTAATGTGATGAATAACATATGAAGTGTGCAGCATTGGCCATATGTTGTAGTAATTCCTTTATACACAATGCCCTCTGCAGAACAAACAGCCATGATGGAGGGCACTGATACAAGTGCAGGCCCACAGAGAGCTTGAACACAGGCCCCCACTCTTCAGTGATAGATGGCAGAGAAGAAGAAAGTGTAGAATTGGCTCTTGGAAGTGATTTACAATGATCTCTGGTTAGGTCAGACTGCAGGTGCATGTGTTTAGTAAAAAAGGAAAGAGTAACTTCCAGGGAACAGTCACTGATTGAGGCAGACAGGGAAGACCAAGCGACCCTCCAAAATCCCAAGAACAACCAAATTGCATGACACTTCAAGGGCTCCTGAAGGCTCCCAGGCCCATGCCCACATTTTGGCACAAGCACTGAGAGTGACAATTACCTCTGCTGCTATTGGCTTGGGAATGACTGGCACAGACCCAAAATTCTCCAGAGTCACCTTCCCCAGCGATTCAACAAGCCAAGGACCAGAATAAGCACTTGATGTAGCTGGGATTTCTCTGGTGACAGCAAGCAAGGAGAGGAAAATTGAGATTCTAGGCAGATTTCACAGGTTGGACCAGCTCCAGTTCTGCTTGGAAGTGAAGGGTATTAGGGTACATTTTCTGTGCTGCACAAAAGAGAAGAGTCAGCACTTCCATCCAGATGCTCAGACCCCTAGGCCAGGCAGAGAGAAGTCAGATGCACTGCTTCATACTTGGGCTTGTGCAGAGACAGAGAAAGGTGGAAAAATCCTTTGCTGGAAAACAGGCAAGGAAGGAAGGGAAGATGTGTCATATGAAAGAGAAAAGTAGAAACTGACTATGGCACTGTAGCTTAGTTGTCTCAATTTGGAGTCTTAAATTGCCCACAGTGAGCAGAAAGTCACTTTAACCTCTCAACATGGCACATAAAACTACTGTTGAAAGAGAAAAAAACAAAATACCCCACAAGAAATAATGTTGAAGGAGTGATGGAAATGAGGTTGTTACCAAGTTACTGTACCAAGTTGAGAATTGGAACATCTGACCCAAACTATTCTATGATTCTATGCTGGAGTGTTATGGAGAGAGGTATGTGAGAGCCTTTATATTAGCTGATATACTGGGGTGGGGACTGAGGACCCCAGAGCTGAAAAGCACTCACCACTATAGCTTGAATGTTTCATCAAGGATTGAAAGAAGCTCACATCCTTCATGGGGAGAAGACACAGGAATGCAAGCTTTAACATAATCCGTAGCCAGCTCTAGAAGAGGTTCTGCAAGGCAGCAGAGCATACGGAGCCCATCTGTGTGGGTTTTACTTGATCAGAAAGCTTTGATGGCCTAGGAAAACCACAATACTAAGGAAGGAGGGAGAAAGGGCATGGCAAGTCCTCACAGAATCAACAAGACAGGAGTAGAAAGGACTGTAGGACACCATCAAATGCACTCCACAACTCTTTAGCAGAAGCAACTATGCATAAACAATCTTAGGCAAAGAGCTTTTTCTAACCTGTTCTTAAAAATCACCACTAAAGGAAACTCCACATCCATAGGAGCACCACACTCCTCTTCCACTACGTGATCCAGTATGTGAAGAGTTGACGTGCTCACTTCATGGGGTCTGGGGTAGGTGAAGCAGCTGCAGCAGTGGGTAATTTTAGCAAGATGTTATAGAGAGCATGAGACCATTCTGAAAATGAACAGAAGAGACTGTACAAATAAATATGTCTTCAAGTTTCAAAATGCTTTGTGCCTTCTAATTTTATGTGCTAGTAGCGATTCTGTGGTGAGCTGGCAAATAGCAGGTAAGCTGTTGACAACAAACACTTCAGCTCAAAATTAAAGCTAATTCTGTAGTTGTAAAAAAAAAAAAAAAGTAAAATAAAAATATGGCAGGTTAATTGTGATAACATCATTAAATTCATACCCAGTTCTCAAAGCACATCATAGTTATTTAGAGTCAAGTGATCCAGGGAATCAGAAATGCTAGTGATTACAGCATTTCACCTCTTGGGGGTCTGTTTTGCAATGTGACATAAATGAACTGAATTTGGCAGTCAGAAATATTCTCTGACAAAATATTCTCCTGCATCCCCAAGCTGATTAAAGGAACAAGCTGGAAGAAAGGGGTCAGTGGGTAGGCACACGGTTAAGCGACAGATAAGATGAGAGAAGACAGTTCTTGACTGTATGCAGTCAATATCCTGGAGCTAATAAAATTTCCTTACCGCAAACAGTTTCCTCTGCATGGCTTTTTACATCAGATCTCAGCAGCCAGTGCTTATCTTTGACCACTTGTTAGATTAAGTCCCATAGCAGGTAGTATGCAGAATCTTGTGTTTAATTCTCTAGATGAACCTCGACAGATTCCCTACAGCTCAGAGAAGGCACATGTAGACAAGCAAAGACTTCTCCACCAGATCTTTCCACCTTTCAGGCAGCTGTCAGAGAGGAATTACAAGATTTCTGGTGTAGAAAGGTGCTGAAACTGCAGTGCTGTCTGGACAATGTGCAGCTTTTATCCCTTGTCAGCAGCCATATTAGTCTTGCTAGGGTACACCTTAACCAGAGCTGTCCCCAGAAAAGAATGGGAAGAGGAAAATGTTTTATGTAGTTGCAGCCTTTGGCCCTCTCATGTAGACTGGGAATATAAGCAGCACACCTACACTAATATAAAAATTTGCTCCTGACAATAGATTTCAACAGTGCCTACATCTAGGTGCAATTAACTGGTAATCAGAACTGGCTGCCAGCACAGGAAGGACTAAATTCTTCTCTAACATCATGAAGTATGTAAAAGATGACGTTTCACCAGGCACTGAGCTCACGTTTGGCCTCATGCCTGCTCCTGCCATTCGACCCACTCCCAGCAGCAGTGGAAAGGCACAGCTTGGGGTTCACTGCTGACAACTGCTATCATGAGTAGGACATTTCTCTTGTGTGAATGCACTATATGTCTCTTCCTGGCTTCCTACCACGTGAGTGCTTCCAGCCTAGTTGAGATGATACGAAAAGGGAAGCGGCACAGAGCCAAATGCTGTGCTTTAGCAACTTGCCAGTTGCTAGGGCTCACTCTAGCTGAGCATTACAAAGGCACTCTTTGGTTTGATGGAGTTTCCAGACATTAGCTCCTCTCTTTTGCACAGTACACAGGGTAAGAACTGACACCAAGCTCAATGGACAGTGTCTAGAATCCCTTCCTTCTCTTATTAATGGAAGTGGGGTACCCACATGCGATCCATAAAGAGGTCTTCATCACGTTAGGCTTTGCATGTATGGGAAGAATGATGCCTCCCACAAGCAAATAACAAGATGGGAAAAAGCAGGAGGCTTAACAGGGGCAAAATGCCACATCCAACATGGCAAAGGAAGCCTAGGCAGAGCAGGAGTAGTACTCAAAGCATCTGACAATGTCACTTCTAAAACCCCTGAAAAGGGTAGGGAAAGTTGAGCATGGACAACGTGTGGGATAAGGCAAGGTAGGTTTTGAATGTGGTCCCTGTCCACAGAATACAGGGGTCTCAATGGGAAGTCTTTGAGATCCAGAGGCAAGAAGACAACCTTAAATAATCCACGTATGACCTACCAAGCAAACTACACCCAACCTTTCCCTCTGCCTTTCCATTGCCCTGCATGTCCCCTGGGGAGACAGGGACTGGCAGCAACCACTGCTGGCAGAACACAAGAAGAACAATGCAAGACAGCCAATATGCTGGCTCTACTGCTGCGTCCCCTCTTGTTTTAAATCAATAGTTTATGACATCTACAAGGGGAAACTGTAAATTTAATTTTGTCCCCTACAGTGCAATTCATATCTTGTTTGCTGGTAACATTATGAATGTATTTGCCCTCCAGACCCCCTGCCCAGTAGACCAATTTAAGGATAAAGGGAGATATAATAGCAAAGTACAATTAAGGAGGTCGATTCATGCGGGATTAACCAGTAGCTCAGCTAAAGATAGCTTTTCAACATTTATACGTAAGGGGCAAGGAAGAGCAGGAGACAACAAGCCTGAAGAAGGAATAGAGAATCAGATCATTTTTCTTAGCAATAAAAACGTAACAGATGACTTGAAGGTGTGCATTGCTTGCCAAACAACTGATAGAGCCTTGCATCGCCTGCCAGCACAAAGCCACAAGACTGCAGATGCCCTGCCCTACTTGATGCTTGTCATGGGTGATCTAGAATATGAACCCAAACTGCCCCAAGAGCTAGAGATAGACAAGTTGAACCTTGCTGAAACTCACAGGCTTAATTGCTCCTGCAAAAGCTACTTGCAACTGTCACTGTAGTAGTTAGAGTGAGCATAAGCTTGGAATTGCTAAGGAAACCTTGCTGAATATGCAAATGGGAACCAAACAGTGAGGGTAGAAAATGTGACAGCATGTAAAAGCTAATGGAGAGGGGAGCACAGAAGATCAATGAAGATGACCCAGCAGATAGGAGCCCAGGGAGAGGGTTTCTCACATCAGGGTGGTTGCTGCAACCATATTGGAGTGGTGGATGAAGAAACCAGCTCTGACTGCATGTCCCTTGCTGCACAACAGAAACCAAGACTTTTTACACTCTCATGAGCAAACAGACCTTGCCAAAGAAGCCTGATTTCATTGCCAATTTCTTCTTCCAGCTGGCATACCCAACAAAACTCCAAATTAGTTTGGCTAGGTAGATAGGGCAAAAGGAATAATAATATTCTTGGCCAAAACCTGGTGCCAAACTTTGCAGATAGGTTTTAGCTTTACAAAGAGGTGAAGAAAAAAATAACACAAAAGCAAATCCAAAAACCTCAAAGAAACGAAGAAAAGTGGCAGCCCACTAACGTGCAAACAGGAGATCCAAATGCCAAGGGATTTGGATTTCTAAAGGCATAGGCTACAGCTTTCAGTTCATGCTTCACTACTTTGTGGTTACAAAGGAGCTGCTAATACAGTGTGTCTAGCAGGACTTTAGTGCTTCTGCTCATTGAATTAAAGACAAAATTGTATGGAAATAATAAAATAAAATTAATCAGACTCTCAGCTCTCAGAGAAGGCTTAGGTGAGAGGCTGAGGACAGCCTTGCTGTTTCTGAATTGATCTGCCCTTTATCCTATAACAGCTTCTTTTCCAGCTAAAGCTTTACCTCTGTACAACAGTCTCCTACATACAGATTCAGAGGCAGCTCCCTATGGGTAGGCATTTTTAGATGGATACAGCATGATCTTTACCCATTGCTGCAAATCGTCTCTGAGGGCACATTTACATGTCATTTCTGCCTATTTTCTCTACAAACAGAGAGACAGGGATGGAGAGGATGAGGGAAAAGGGTTTTTACAAATAAAGTAAACAATAAGAGAGCTGAAAGCAAAGTCAGAGCAGAGTCATGCACTCAGATCTGAAACTGGGGCTCCTCATCCCAGCACCATAAACAATCTCCCTGACACCAATTACAGATGCTGATCAGTCACGCATGCAGGGAGCTACATTCATACACAAATTTGCAGTTTGCATCGTTTGGGAGTGACCTGTTTGGACACTCCCTCCAGATCATAACTGACAGCTAACAAGCTGTGGAGAGGCAGCAGGTAATTAAGCGTGCAAAAAACATGGGCATCACTCGGTTTTACTTGCATGTAAACTAGCCATGGGCAAAGCAGCTCACATTCAGCCCCCCACTCCTTCAATTCATCCTGGTATCCTCAAATTCACCAAACTTTAAAGACACTATATAAAACAGGGCAGAATGAGGGAAAATCACATCCACCTTTGGATCCCCTAACACCATGATAGTCTGGGCACAGGTATCTTAATGTGTGCTCTACTCCATCATTTGAGGCAAGACTGAAGGGAAACATTAGGGTTGGGATCAGAGAGGACCAAGACAGAAAAACCTCATAAGCACACAGAGTTTGTAATGGCCAA
The DNA here is from genome assembly GCF_000747805.2 of Chaetura pelagica. Taxonomy (NCBI): domain Eukaryota; kingdom Metazoa; phylum Chordata; class Aves; order Apodiformes; family Apodidae; genus Chaetura; species Chaetura pelagica. Next base: position 2,344,134 of record NW_009953386.1, on the reverse strand, counting down.
CCATAACAGAAGTGAGGTGGATTAGGAACTGGTTGAAAGGAAGGAGTCAGAGAGTTGTAGTCAATGAGGCAGAATCTGGTTGGAGGTGTGTGACTAGTGGAGTCCCACAGGGGTCGGTACTGGGACCGGTGTTGTTCAACATCTTCATCAACGACCTGGATGAGGGTATAGAATGTACCCTCAGCAAGTTTGCTGATGACACTAAGCTGGGAGGAGTGGCTGACACACCAGAAGGCTGTGCTGCCATTCAGAGAGACTTAGATAGGCTGGAGAGTTGGGTGGGGAGAAACATGATGAAATTCAACAAGGGGAAGTGCAGAGTTTTACATTTGGGAAAGAACAACACCATGTCCCAGTACATGTTGGGGGCTGAACTGCTGGAGAGTAGTGTAGGTGAAAGAGACCTGGGAGTCCTGGTAGACAGGAGGATGACCATGAGCCAGCAATGTGCCCTTGTGGCCAAGAAGGCCAATGGCATCCTGGGATGCATTAGAAAGGGTGTGGTTAGTAGGTCAAGAGAGGTTCTCCTCCCCCTCTATTCTGCATTGGTGAGGCCACATCTGGAGTGTTGTGTCCAGTTCTGGGCCCCTCAGTTCAAGAAGGACAGGGAACTGCTCGAAAGAGTCCAGCGCAGAGCTACGAAGATGATTAAGGGAGTGGAACATCTCCCTTATGAGGAAAGGCTGAGGGAGCTGGGTCTCTTGAGCTTGGAGAAAAGGAGACTGAGGGGTGACCTCATCAATGTTTACAAATATGTAAGGGGTGAGTCTCAGGGGGATGGAGTTAGGCTTTTCTCAGTGATGACCAGTGATAGGACAAGGGGTAATGGGTGTAAATTGGAGCATAGGAGGTTCAAGGTGAATATCCGAAAAAATTTTTTTACTGTGAGAGTGACAGAGCACTGGAACAGGCTGCCCAGGGAGGTTGTGGAGTCTCCTTCACTGGAGACATTCAAAACCCACCTGGATGCGTTCCTGTGTGATGTACTCTAGGTGACCCTGCTCTGGCAGGGGGGTTGGACTAGGTGATCTTTCGAGGTCCCTTCCAGCCCCTAAGATTCTATGATTCTATGATTCTATGAACTCATTTCTACAGAGAAACTGCTTGGTTTCAGGTCATTGAAAATGCTGCACATCATCCTAGACAGTAGATGCAACTACTGTCTCTGGGACTGGGTCAAACATTACTGTCCAAGAGGGTGCTACAGTAAAGCTTGGATGAACAATACAGCTGTAGCTTGTGCCAGGGTACTTCTGGGATCAGAAACAACAATAGTGAAGTAAAAGCCCCAAATACTGCATTCAAGAAGAAGCCAGAGTCAGGGTGTATGTTAATACTGAAAGAAGCACAGAGAGCATGGTTGTCTGTGTGAGGAAATTCAATACTGTAGTGCCACCACTGCCCTTTCACCCCATGTTGGTGTCCTCACTCCCTTGCCCACACATGGAACTCTGCAACCACACATTTACAGCACTGGCCCCATGTTGTTGATGTTGCCTGAAGTGGCAGCATCTGCTCTGTCCCTGAAGTTATGGATTCAATGTAAGGACGATTGTGTGGAAGGGATTTTGGGGGAGAATGACTTTTCTCTCCTACATATATTACTAGGTAGAAAAAAAGCCACACTTTTTTTTCCTCCAATGTCCTCCATCTGTCTGTCCAGCTCTTGCCTCTTATAGCACCCACCTTCCTCAGTCCTTACACTGCAATTATATTTTGAAGAGTTTTGTCCTTCCAGGGCAATCTGTTTCCTGCCCCTTTCAAGAATGAGCCTAACACACTGATTAAACACTTATTGGTCTTCACAGTCTCATACTTTCCAGCACTGACAGTTTAATTTCCAGACTCCAAGTTTTTCAGATTCAAAAAATGCCAGATTGTGCATTGCCATGGCTAAAATCAAATTGTTCCCATTTATTTCCCTGAGTTGGACAGCTGTCTGAAGACTTTTTTATTAAGACCCAAAATATTATTTCCTAGTATCTGAACCTGCAGTTTGTAACTACATTTGACATCAACAGGTTCTCCAGAATTAGCCATTAAAAAATAAAAATTATTAAATTTTCTTTAGTTTAACTGTTTGTTATTATTTAGAAGTACTCAAAATTGCTCCCAAAAGTTTCCTCTTCACCTGTGATTGCTACACATGCACTTCCTCTGAAGAACATGACCATCTGCCAAGCAGTACATAAGTACCAACACATTCGCCAAAGAGAAGACACGAAGAGAATATAAGCAAAAGACAAACATTGCTATGACATTGTCATCCTTTTTGAAAGGTTTCTGAGATCTGGTAACAACTACAGTTGGCAAGGGCTCCTATTTCTCTTTTTGGTGGATAATATTGTATCTGCTAGCATTAAGTGAACACAACAGTGAAAGTAATTTATTTGCAATTTCAAAAACAAAAGAGCTGGGTTAGAATATGTGATTCAGGCTCTCACAACACTTCTTACTTGTGAGTATTTGACTACTTGCTGAGTGTTCGTGAAAATTTGTGAACTGCCAAGGTTTCATGCTTTGTAATATGAAGGCTGATTCATATTAGGCACAAAACTATTTATTCATAGGACTGGGAAAAAAAATATTGAAATAAATTAACTCCAGAGTGTGCTAAATTTTGAACCTCTGGAATTTGTTCCTGTGTTTGTTTGTTTTTTTACAGTCTTTTAAACTTTAAAGAGTCACTCCTGAGCATGTAGAAGTCTTGTCATTAAGTTTTTTGGTACATGCAAGATACAGGTACAAGTCTCTGCCTGATTTCCACAAAAAGGCTTGGACAGCATTTTCTACATCTCAAACAAGATCCCCACCCATTAAGTTACTGACCATTTTGACCAGGTCTGTCTCTTGTCTTTTGACCAGAAATTTAAATATTGAACCTGAAAAGTTGAATATCATTGCATATATTTCCATTTTGTCATTGCAGAGTTTCAATAACTTAGTATTAAAAAAATAATCTGATGAGTATTTTAGTTACTCAGTTCAGAAGGAAAACAATTAGCATTATATTCAGTTAACCAATAAGAGAGTGCAAGTACTGAGCAAGTAATGATTCGCTGAAGCAAACATTTTGTAAAGAACAGCTGGTGGCCTAAAAATTACTCTTTTTAGTGAGCACTCATCAAACCCTAAACCACTGGAAGAAAATCTCAAGCCACTTACAAACAAATTGCTTATTACACAGTGACAAGGCTCTAAAGTCCTCTGCTTTTCTCACATCCTTATTCTTCCCACCATCACCTCTGAGTGAAAGCTTCCCCTAGTATCAGGTGCTGCATGCTGTAACAACAGCAGGACTTGGCCCTGACAAATCAAATTTGTTACTAATACTTCAAGCTTCTTTAACACCAGGCTAGAGGGTCAGTAGTGGCTTGTAAGGACACAGCGATGCTACTGAATGAGTCCATGCATTACCTTGACTCCAGTGATCAAGTCTCACAGGTAGCCACTGCTCCCTCCAGAGTTTATTGCAACAAATGTCCCCATCTTTGAAGAGAAAGAGACAAAGTGGTGCACACTCAAACAGAACTGCCAGTGAGCCTGAGGGCACGGGCCAAGGGATCTTATCATCCTGCTGAGAGAAGCCTGCTACCCCAGGCTCTGCTTGCTAAACTGGGAGTTCCCAATTTTTGGAGTGTGTACTGACAGATGCTCGTCATGCTCATGCTATAACTCTCCCACCCCAAACATAGCATTACTCTGTCCATCAAATGCCAGGTAGGGTTTGTAGCACTGTGCAGCTGAATTGCAGAAAGTAAAACGGACAAACTACAGAACAGTTGATGATCAATTAATTCTCGTGCAACATGTTGGAAGAATGTAAAATGCTCTCACTGTATGAAGAGGCTGCTCCAAGGTGCCAAAGCAGAGACTGTGCTCAGCTCTCTACTGCCTGCACGTACCAGACCTCATCTTTGCTATTCATCCCAGCTGAAGGGACAGAGGTCACTTCTTATCTAAGGCTGGCAAAGCTTGATTCTTTCCTGAATTGAAGCAAAGAAGATGCTGTCCCCAGAGCGCAATGAGAAGGCCTAAGCAAAGCACCTAATTCTCTGTTATGACTGTGTGGGAAGCCAGGGTCTGGTATAAATCCTTCCCTGGCTAAGTCCGTTTCAGATACCTGGACAGGTGGTCATTTGAGCAAGGCCCCAGCTCACAGAGGATGCTTTTAAGAGCATGGAAAATAATTCAGATGTTCCAGGCCAAAAGTATAAACACCGCCCTTGAGAATGTCTTCCCAAGGATATTTGTTCTGTACTTCAAGACACAAAACAGGTTTTGGGACACATCACCCTGCTGTCTAGGTCTAACTTCAAAAACAGCTTTGTAAACTCAGTCTTCTCCATACAGCTTGAGCAAAGCAAGTGCCCTGCTACCAAAAGGACAAAACACCACTATGGCACCTGATGTATGAGTACTGGTTCTCCAAAAGTACCCTGACAGAGAAGAATTACAGTGGTCTAAACCCTAGATAAGTGAGACTCCAGTGAGCATGTGAGATCTGTCTATCAACAGAGGAAATACCCTGAAAGTATGAGCCAATGCATAAATGGAGAAGTGCCGGTCCTGGAGATCCAGGAGCCTGCTAGACAGGCAGCTTCAGCAAGGAAGGCAGTAGTCAGACAGGCTATAGAGTTTGGACCCTCTTCTTATGTCAAAGCAGAATAGTTTAAACAGACAGTAGCACAGGGAAGATGCTGGCTGGCTGCTGTCTGTGGATAATGAAATGAACTCTATCTCTGGCATTGCTGAACTATTTCTGGTCACGATTAAACACATTTAAATGTGATGTGAGGACTGCTGAGCAAGCCACCTGGAATTACATGTGCCATTACTGCCTTGGGCTGATGAGAAACAAATGATACATGCTCCAGAACCAACCTCCAACAGCAGGGGAAATAAGAAAGACCACAAACCTCAGTGTAGAAACTGCAGGAAGGCAACAGTTTGTTGTGTTTTCAAGGTCAGAAGAATCCAAGAGAAGAGTCTTATTCTTATGTTTGCCTGTGGTTCCTCCTTGAGTTGGAGATTTATAGCACTCTGCCAGCACATCTGTCTTACTCTTTATCCCTCTGTTGCTTTCCTGGTGTTTCACTGCTTCTTATCTGGCCTTAGAGGTTATTAAGCTTCACCTGCTCTGGACAGCAAATGAGTCAGTAGCACATCTCTGCACTTTCACAGCTAGTGACTGAACCCAAAGCTTTGATGAGCCAGTTTTGAAAACAGAAGAGGATTGTGGGAGAGGGAGGAGACTGCACTTAGGTCCAGAAGAAGAAGGAGATGCCACTGAAGGTGGTGATCCTGGGGTAGGGAGCAAATCAGATTTGTTCCACTTACTGTGGGTTCAGGGCAATTTTGGCATCAAACACAAGAGCAACCGGTGTTTCTCTCTCAGAGCCTTTCTCCATACTTAGGCCTATGCCCCAGCCAGCCAGCTCATCATCCCCACTGCCTGAATAAGCCAAGATGGGAGATAGCTGGGTTTAATCTCTGAGGCTCCCAACACAAGCCCTTGCCCAGCATCTCCAATAATGGCGTGGACCAGCAAGTTCTCACACATTAACAAAAGATCTACCGAGGCAGAAGGCCCCTCCTGTTTCCTGCAGTGAATGGCTCATCATTCTGAGTGTCCTCTCAGGGAGCTTTCGGAAAAGTGCCAGAGACCACACCAGAATCACCTCTCTTTGCACCTGCTGCCATGCAGAGCCTTGTAGCTGCGTGTTAGTATTTGTCATATTCTCCTCAGTTTGCCTGCAAAGGCAAATGCAGAAGCAAGTCCCCAGGAATGGCCATCTGTGTGTACAGAAATAAATACTGGGGAAAGGGAGAGGCCAGTGAGTGTGACTTTGTGTGGCAGAAATATAAGCATGCTGAGTGTGTGCAGCGGAGTGTGCTCAGGGGTACAGCTGGGAAGATGAACATGGACAGGTCAAGAGAGTCACTAAAGTCAGGGAAGGGTATTCCCATGACCAGCAGCAGGAGTGAGAGCAGATGAGGGTAACGTGGAGGGCAGTGGCTGCAAGGGGCAAGTTGCACAGAGTGAGGAATGGCAAGTGCTTGTGGTGATGTGACAGGGGAAAACATGAACATGCAGAAGGATTCTTTTCTGACTCTTTC
>NW_009953386.1:2325183-2337931 GCF_000747805.2 Chaetura pelagica | reverse complement strand
TCTTTCCCCATAAAATGCTCCAGTGAAGCACAGGTTAACCTGTTTACTTGTGGGCATATGTTCAGAAACTGCCCTTTGCCTCAAATATCTCCATCACGGAAAAGCTGACTCTTTAGCCTGTGTGGGGAGGAAGAGGAAAGAGGATGAGGAAGAGTGACATAGCTCCTAAATGTACACATTCTGAGAACAACGCCGAACATCAAGACTAAACTGTTACTCACAGAATGGTGCCCAGAGTGCTTTGCTCTGCAACCTTACTCTTAAATGCTATACTTCTAGAGGTCACCCTAACCTAATTAAGTCTCTGTATCTGGTTAAGGCCACAGCTGCACAGTATGTGTGAGTTTGGGGTGGCTGAAACCAAGAGACATGGTCTACGTTTGTGTCTCTAGCCAGGACTGAGCTGACCATGGGGAGGCTCAGTTTGGACAACTGGTAGGAAACGAGGCTTGTGTTTTGGTACAGCTGTGCAGCCAGTGTGCCTGAGAATATGACATTTGCTGTTAAATCCCAGCATGCCAAATGGATATCTAGGCCTTACCTGTCCTGTTGGCTGGAAAAGGTGACACATGGTGGAGAGTCACACATGGTTGCAATATGCATAGCTGCATCATTCAGCCCCATAGAGGTGGCCTTGTCTTTGAGTTCCTGTTGTAAGACATCACAGGCTTGGAGCCCCTTTCCTGTCAACAGACTTGCTGAGATAAGAGGTCCTGACAAGAGGAATTCCTTTAACCTCAAAACAGGAGAACCAAGAACATACAACATGCTTAGCATTTGTAGAAGACACACAGAACCTTTTGCATGGAGCACAACAGTCAAGTCAGGGTGCCCTATATGTCTCATTTCCACCAGTTAGCTTTGAGCAGATCTTGACATCTCTTTTGGTTCATCTGGTACTGCCTTCTGCCCAGGACAAACAAGAAACTACTAGTACTATAATATAGCAGTTGATGCTGGAAGATAGCTCAAGAAACCCTCTCAGCCACATTGCATGGCAATTGTGGGGTGGTATTGCTGAGAAAACAATGATATGACCATAGCTGTAACAGGCTCTGCATTAGGAGGTGCCAAAATTGTCCTGTCAGAAACATACAGATGATGCACTGAACCATCCTGGAGAAAGGAAATGGAAGGAATGGACAATTTCTTGTAATCAGCTTCCTTGCAGCAGTTTCCTGCTCCTTATTTATAGCCACTCTGATTCAGTCAGACTGGGACTGAGAGTGCAAACACATTTTCTTTGCTCTAGGCTCTCCTTGGACTTCGTTTGCACAGCAAAGCATCACCCAGTGCTAAAGATTTATGATACACTCAGAGTTCAAACAAGGCTGGACCTGAACAGCAACATATCTTCCAAATTCATGGTGGGAAATGTGCCCCTAGTGGGTTCCCAAACAGTTCATGGGAGCTTCACTGATCTCAACTGCAGTTGTGCATGTGGAGCTGCAGCTCAATCTGCTCCAAAGAGGCGAAGACTCAGCAAATTTGAGTTTAATTTTAAACCTAGGAAAACCTCCTGTATGGATAGGTACTTAACTCCCAAATGGGTATCTAGGCCTTTTGTCAGCAAAACTCCTGGGACTAGAAACTTCTAAACTTGCATAGACTCAGATTCAGTGCCAAATTTAAATATAAACTCTTCATGCTTGTAACAGTAGGTTAAGCCAAAAATCATAGGGGCCATCCTGTCTCCTCCTGAAGGCTTGTGAAATTCTTATCTTGGACTCAAACCTTCACAGCTGAGTTTGCTCTTCATCAGGATAATCCCAGTCTTCATTGCTACTATATGGTAGCTCTAAGTTTCAGCCTGGACCATGAAGTTGTTGCCCTGGGGCTTGTATGAACAACTCAGTCAAAAGATGTTTCCTGCCCAGAACAAGACTTGGTACTACCTTGCTCTAAGCTTACAGTCATCCACAGTTCCATAGAGCTGCAGACACAGATGTCTCCCATAACTTCTCCCCACACCTACCACAGACCACAAGTGATAAATGAATTTATAAGAATAGGAGTCTGTCCATCTCTTTTTTTTCTAAGCTGGAGAGAAAAGTAATGATCTTGTTGTGGAAGAAAATCAAAGGCTGCCAACAACAGCATGAAATGTCAGCTCTTTTAATTTAATTTATTTATTTATTTAATCCAGTTGCTTTAATCCTTGGAGTTTAAAGGCAAAGAATGAATGCAACGTGCTGGAAAATGAAGAACATGTGACAGTATCAAAGAAGGAAACCAAAGGAAAGGAGGGGGGGATGTCTGGGGAGCCTTGTTAGGAGATGCATTAAGGCAATCCAGTTGATAGATGAAGCCTTTTATAAATGAAGAGTAAAGTCTTCATGTCATTCCTTATATTTTTCTTTTTCTTCTTTTTTTTTTTTTTTTTTTTTTTAAACTGTTGTCTCTCTTTCACCTTCCCTTGGTTTCCTATCATGCCTCTCCTGTTGTCATCTCCTGCCACAGATCCCACCTCACATCTGAACTGGAGGGCTGCTGTGGCCATGGCATTACAAAGTCTCCCTCTGCCCTGTTGATGATAGCAGAGTCTGTGCTTCTGCAAGCCATGGTGGCACCTGCCACTAAGAGACCCTCCAAAGAGCCTAAAATGCACCTTATTCCAGTCAGGCTAGGATGCTGATCCACCTCATTCTCTTGGAAGTATAAACAAGGAATGGAAACTCAATCACTGGCAATGGAAAGCTGGCCTCCAGAGGTTTTTACCACCCAAGTGGGATAAATGCAGCACAAAAAAGCTGCTGTGCTGTATGCAGAAGTTGTAATAGAGAGGTAGGTAGAGAGAAAGCAGCCCAGAACTGCCTTTTATCCTTGAGGAAGGAGTGGGAAGACAAGGAAACCAAATCACCACATTCTTCTCTTTCTATCATAGTTTTGACAGCCCCAGGAAACAACTCCAGTAGAGAAACTGCTCTTGGATACTGTTTGTGGTGAAATTCAGCAGGAGTGACTCAGTTCTCATTGTCTCACTCACACACACAGAGCTTATTATCCATGATCTTTCTATCTAGTGCATGTTAGTGTTAGGCCTGCCTCCTTTGCTGCCTCTTGGGCTTGGTCAAACAGGAGAGTTTTACATAGATCCAACTTCCACAAGTAGCCTTCATGTCTGGCTGCGCCTGCTTTCTCCTAGCAGAAGTTGCACAGCCTCCCACACCAGCACACACCTCTGGCTCTACTGGTGTCCAGACAAGGAGTTTAGAACCCAGCAGAGACCAAGCCACAATGTCTTGCTGTTCATTGGCAAACAGAATTGGAGTGCAGTTTTCTTCTCTCCCCCTTCCAGACATTAACCTTCAAGATCACAAGACAGAGTCCAAATATCACCCTCTGCCAGTTGGAGAGTTATTTGACCCCTAACCTCAGCAACATTCCTGTCAGGTGTCAAGCTCACAGATCCCTTGTATAGAGAGAGAGATACAGAGCCAAGTCTGTTGAGGTGCAAGGCAGGTACTTTATTTCTGTCAACATTAGGCCTCTGGGTGAACCATTTTTAACTACACCTCTGTTTCTCCAATAGCATGGGGAAATACAACCCTCTGGCAGCAAAGATGCTAATGACTGGGGTGCAATCAATAGATCAGTGGACTCTATGTTGAGGCTACTGGGCTCTGACCAATCTCTGGTTTTCTAGTTCCTGAGCTGTGTTGCTTAGGAATTGGATGCAAGGTCTCACAGTCCTAAAGTAGACTAAGTAGACTTCAAAGAGACTGTTAATTTCACTACAATAATAATAAAACTGGTCAGTCTCACAGAGGGAGAGCAAGCCCTATATTATTAATTCTTGCAAGGTGCAAGAGATGTGAGATCTTTGGATGAGAGGAGGTGTAAGAAAGGCCCAGAATATTTATTATTCTAAGGTGCAGTTTATCCTTATTTCCCCAGTCCTAAGGCAACCTGAAAAAAGAAAAAAAGAGAGACCCAACTACAAATGCCACAGAGAGGGCACAAGTCAGGTTGAAATTAAGATGACAGAAAGGGCCACTGGAAGCATACTGGAGGGAGGAACTTGTGTGACCCCCCTCTCTCCACTGTCTCGATTAAAGTGGAAAGGCAGAGTGCACTAGAGGCATGCAAATGCATGCCACCAGAACCTGGGTACTGCTCCTAGAGCACAGATCACTCCAAGGCATAGAGGGAGACATGGGTTGGACACTTTTACATGCCATTTTTTATCTTTGCAATTCCAATTTAGGGGAAAAAAAATAAAGGGAGAGAGACAAAATTTTTGAAACTCAGCGACTGTCAAGCAGGAGTCTGGAACAATTAAATATGATACTTAATTAAACATCTATACTCCTGTGGAATGCAAGATTTACCTCCCTTCTCCTTTTTAGTACAGGAAGCCCAGAGATAAAACCTTCAAGTTATGAGCAATTATACCCTGCTGAAAAGAGTGATGGTGTTCTACGCTCCAGAGAACATAACCAGATCCCAGAAAATTTGGAGATGACACTTAGGGGGTTTTCTTATTACTGTTATTGTTGTTGCTATTATTAATATTATTGTTATTATTAGTAGTAGTTGTAGTACTATTTTCCCTGACACTAAAATTCTTCTCGGCTTGTTCCCAGAGGGGGATAAACAGTGTGTGCCTGCATTTTGATGAAAATAAATGGGGCCACTCTATTTTCCGAATGCATGGGTTCAAATGCTTTTTCCTAGAGGAACTGTTGAGAGCAGGCACACTTCACTGGATGCTGGGGAAGACTGTAGGTCCCATGGACTTTGTTGAGGAGAGAAACAAGAATGCAGGCCTTGGGGCACCATGATTAGGGCCTGGCTGTAATACTGACTTCATAGATGAGCTTGGACAGATTACTCTGGTTCCTGTGGTCTCGTTGCTTGCTTGCAGCACAGAAGGAATATAGAATGACCCATGCTATTCCAGGAACCTGGTAAGAACAAAGGCCTAAAAGTCTTCAGGCATAGTGATAAAAACAGGTCAGATGGTGATGTAATTACTTTGTATAAGGTGAGAAATGGGTTACAGAGATTTACTGTTATTGCCTGATTAGATGAAGCTGCAATCAGAGACTGAGAATCAGAATCTTAACTCTTTCAACTAGTATTATTATTTACTGTGGCCAAGTGAAAAATGGTACCAAAAGAGTATGGAAAAGCTGTGCTTCCCTCATTTGAATTTTACCGCCTTAATGTGAATAAATGACTGTGAATGGAATGGGACTGGAAGTTACTTCATCCTTAAACAAAAAAACCCACAATAAACAAACAAACAAACAAACAAACAAACAAGGCACTGATGACATCCCTGTTAATGTGTACAGAGATCAAAGATCCATTTGCTTCCCCGGGGGTCATGGAGACAAAGCCTGACATTGCATAGAACAGAAAACTTGTTGTACAGGTTAAACAAATAGTCTGTGTAGCCTTGTGTAAGCCTTTGAATGCTTACACTTCACAGTGGAAGAAGCACAGCACTCATAGATGTTCTATCAGGCATACAGAAGATGGAAAACTCTTTACAGGAGAGCACAAAATGCAACTTCTGCTAGATAGATATATTAATAAGGGAGGGGAAATACCCAGCAAACCAGCAGAAACAACAACAAAAAAGCCTTCAGGGACTGCAACTGCAGTGAAGTTCTTTCCAGCACGCTGGTCTAATCTCTGCTGATGCTAGTTCAAAACATATAGAAGGCACAATCCTCAGCGGTGCTGAGTAGACCTGAGAGCATCCTTTGCTCCCAAGGAACACGAAAGGTTCTCAGCTCTTAATAGAAATTGCTCATAATGACTGAGCCTCTGAAATACACAAGCTGCTCTGATGGGAGGCAAAGCCATTTTCTTGCTGAGTTTGAAACTAAAAGCTCTGTCTGTTTGGCAGCTGCCATTCAAGTCACGATTAGATCTGGCCTTTCACAAAAATGCAAGCTCATTAAAACATCCAGCAGAGCTCCGGAGCTTCTCTGAGGAGGAAGGGAGAGAGGGGAACGTGGTGCAACCCTCAGCTACTGGGATGACAAGAGCAATCACAGACAAAAACAGGGCTTGGTAAGCTGGTTAAATGGCAAACCAGTGTGGAATAGCCACTAAGTGTGGCCCTAGGGAGCAGATAAAGGCAAGCAAAAGAAAGGGATGAAGGGGACCAGGGCCTGAGAGCACCCATGAAATATTTCCCCTCTAGCTTCCCTTAATGAAAGCACAAATTGGCATTTACCTTTAGTTGTTCTGGGATATTTTTTTCCCCCCTTTTGTTTGTTTTTCCTGCCTCCACAAACACAGCTTGGCTGCTGAATTCCACAGCAGATAAATGATGTTGAGCTGGTGGGAACTTGTGTCCTTATTTAAACAAAGGCTAGATAGAGTTATCTGGATCAATTGAGCCAATGCTTCTTTGAGCACTAATTCAGGCCAAACAACTGCCACTGAGAATAAGCTCAGCTGACCACACTGGAAAGTGACCACGTGAGATGGAGATGTAAGGAGCAGCTTTGGACATGGGTGCCAATGGGGACAACTTTGGTTCCACACAAATGCTACTTTACATTAAGCAAAGAGTGGTCTCAGTCTGGAAGAACTATTATCTCATTACAGCCCTACCTAGCAACTTAGCTTAAGACCCGCCCTGCTGGATTTGAACAAGGGCCTCCCTAATCCTTTTTCTGAAAACGGGCAGTGAAGTGCGCTTAGGGTAAAGGGGTTATCCATCCCCACAGCACTCTCTCAGCTTCCAGAAATCTGCTCTGAGCAGCCTTTCCTTCATTTTAGTTCATACAACTTGGGAAAGGGTTTAAGCTAAACTAATCCTCCCAGGCACTCCCTTATATGAGTATAAGGCACCACTCTGTTACACAGCCAGATCACCCAATTAACTCTATCCAGTAATGCTTCTCTGTGTGCCTGTGTGAGCTGGGGAATACATCCCATTAAGTCACACATTTTCTTAACTTCTCTCAGTCATTAGTGCCACTCGGGACTTGGCTTGCCACTTATGCTGACTATTTAGAGCACCAGAGCCTGAATCACTGTCTCTGATTCATCTCTTTTCTATCAGTGTGACTCTCTGGGTGTAATGAAGCAGCAGTGAACCAGGTCCTCTGTGTTTCTGTATCAGTAACTCCCCACCTTCCTTTCCTTTCTCTCTTGGGGCCTGTAGAAGCCTCAGAAAATGCTAAGCTTGTTTCAAGAGCTAAGAAAGTTAAAACCAGGGGTCACCAACCACATCCCAAGGAAAGGAAGCACACTTGGGAAAAAAGCACAGGGTGAAGCTTATTTCAAATAACAATGCCATTTTGCAGAATTTGTACCCCAGGGTCCGACCCTTCTCATGATTACTGGTGCAAAGCAAATTTTACATCTTACCAACAGTTTTCAAAGGCACTTGCTGAACATGGGGAAGGTGCAGAGGCACCACCTGTATGAACCTCCAGAGGTCAGTTCAGCTTCCTAGCACCCTGGTTTCCAAGACAATTGAGATCTGCATCCTCAGTTTAGCCTGATTTTGATTGTGGTGTAAAAACCACTGCCATGACAAAACAGTTCAATGACAAAACAATTTCCTCTTTCACCAACCCAGTGCAAGACTAAATGAAGAAAGACTGGAAAGTCCTCTTTTAGAACAAGAGGACCTTCAACGGTGGACAGGATGGGAAGAACTCAAACAAGATGCTGGCAAAATCACTAAGTCAAAAAACTCCAGAAACGAGAGCAGCTCTGAACTTCTGTCTCCCAGCAACTGACAGCAACTTTGCTCCTCCTCATCCCCACACAATGCGGTAGCAAAACTGTGAAAGTGCAATTGCTGGGTCAGTAACAAAGGCCCTTGTTCCTTACCACAGCATGGTGTTGAGCTACACATTTAAGCATCCGTTTAAGATGCAAATTCAGCACCGGGCTATGGCAGCCCTTCCTAGAGTTCCGTGTGCTGAGGGGGGCAAGTGAGCAGCCCCCTAGCACCATGACTTTAACGTGTTATGGGACATGACAGAAGGATGGGTGCGTGGGGAGGGAAGGGTGGCTTGGTCTCAAGGCTGGTGTGTGTGTGAGCACGTGTGGCTGTCCATCTTCTTGCTTTTGTTTTTAGGTAAATATGCAACCCAAAGCTTGTCTTAAAAGCAGTCTGTGTTCCTTCTGCCTTGTCAAACTCTTCAAGGGAAACATTATCGCCTTAATTGCTTAATTCCAATTTGCATAATACGGCGTTCTGACAACTGCAAAAACAGGGATGCAAAAAGAAGATTAAGAACAACATATGCACACTGCCAGCCTTTTGCAGTTGGGAAAGCCAAGCTGAGGACCTGTGCTGGGACAAACAGTCCTGCAAGCTCACCCATCCCACCTCTCTAATCCCTTCTCGAGCGCCGTTACCCACCCCTGCAGTTCCCAGACACTCGCACGGGTTTTGCTGCCCTCTGGTGAGGTTTCAAACTATCCTTATCCAATCAGGTGATTTTTAAATTTTTTTTTATTCAATCTGGTCCAGAACCTTTCAGAGGATGCTGGTGGATGGACGAGCCGTTACTCAAAAACCAAAGAAGCAAACAGGCACGATATGCTGCCTACCTTGAGCACAGAGACTTGCCTGTTTCCAGGCACTGCAACCCATGAAGGGGAGAGCACAGTAAAATCTAAGCCTGGACAAACTGATTCATCTTGGATCTCATATTCTACAGACAAGTCCTGAGATTTTAAATATTTTATTCTTTTTTTTTTTACTTCACAAATCTGTGCCTTTCTGAATTCCTCAATGAGTATTAGATGCTGGACTTCCTACTGTTAAGAAACTGTTCTCCCAGTACTTATGTCCCAGTTGGGAACAGATGTACACAATCTCACAGCAGCAACTTCAGAAGACCTTCAGAATCACAAGATTCCCACAATTACTAGTTCAGGATGTCTCTTGTGAGCCAAACTCACTCCCACTTCTGAAATAAAAGTGCCTCACTTGCAGAAGGCAATTAAACCATTTTCCTACTTCAAAAAAAGCCAATAGTCTCAAAGACATCTAAACACAACCATGGCAAACACAAAGCAGGCCAACAAGGAGGGCTGAATTTTCAGCATCAATTCTGCCTATTTCTTAATTTACCTACAATGCCTTCACACCTTGTTCCAACATGCAATCTTACAGAACTTCTCTACAGAGTACAAGCTCTACTTTGTGTCTCATGGTTTTTATTTATCCCTCTTTCCCCCTAAACAGCAGGTCAAGTTAAAGCTGAAGATTTATGCTGAAGTTAACAGAAACAGCATGGATTTCATGGAAAGGAAATGCGAGATTGACACTTCGGTGGATGCAAATGGGATAAAAAAACCTAAGTTGGATTTTGGCTGTGAGTGTGCATGCCTGTATTGGATACTGCATTTCACAGCACTCAGGTTTACACAGTATCTTTGGAGGCAGCCTGCTTCTAGATTTGGCACTACTAAAGCAGCTTTGAATGGTACTAAATAGCCCTCAAAAGTGGGCACAGTGATAGTCCTACAAAGTTATTTGCCACTTACCCTCATATAGTTGTCATGGTACAAAAAAAAAAATAAATAACATAATGAGACATACAAGGCCTTGGGATACAAACATCCATGAAATTCTGATCTGAATTTGCAGGTTGTGCCTTTCTATACATAATTGAGACACTAAACAAGATTGTAACAATACAGAATAAAACTAAGAAAGGAAACATGTTCCTGGAGGCAGGATTTTCTTGACACAGTTTGTTAAAAAGCCATGTTAACAGCCAGAGGCTATTCCTGGTCTGGGGCACCTGGGAAAAAATGAGCCATGTATCCTGACTGATAAATTGGTCTCGAAGTTAGGGAAACATCTCTAGTAAGAGTACGCAGTGGTGTGACCTCTCGACTGAAATGACACAACCAGCATGCAGGCAGAGGTTGGAAAAATCAGAAGCCTGCTGGCTTTGCTTTTTGTAATGAGAAGCAACAGTGTTTTAGCTAGAGTACAGAGGAATTTACAGTAGCAAAGCAGAAGATGCTTGCGGAAGAGGTGCAAACAGTGCTCATTTAGCAGCTGGGTATGAAAAATCAATGAACAGAGACTGAACCAAGTGGGTAAGTCAAGATATACAGAGCAGGTAAGTGGAGGAGATTTAACAACAGCCAGTCTCAGAGGAAGGGAGAGGATCAACAGACACTTTAGAGTGAGCAGAAACAAATGGGAGGGAGATAATGAAAAGACCAAGCAGATAAATGCGAATGTCAAATGCCAGCAATCACTCTGCATCACAGCAAGGAGACTTCTCTCTTTCACTCTAAAAGGCATAAGAAATAGAAAGGAAAATTGGACCCTTAATATCCGTGGGCAGAAGGAGAGAGCTACCCTCAGTGGGTTATAAAAACTGCAACATCAATCCCTGCCACGCCAGAGTACGAAGGAGCTGTCTGTCTGCCACTAAGCTCCTTTCAGGAGAGATCCTTGAGGATTCGGCGCGTGGATGAGTCAGACTGGGAACTTGGGTGGGATGGCTACTTAGGCTGTTTTGCAGACACCATTCCAACTGCCCATAAGGTGCGAACTTCAACTGCTTCCAGTGCCCTTCTTCTCTCTTCCAGCCAAGGCCCAGAACTGCAGGAGCAGCGCCACAATGCTGCCTCCCTCAAATTTTGCAACTTGTGTGCTAGCAGCCAAGGCAAGAAAAGGAAAATCCAAGTCTGATTTTGCTTCAGCTTGGAGAGACAGGTCCTCAGTCCCTGCAGTGGGCAGCAACAGCCCTGAGAAAGAGCTGCTAGGAACATGCCCTTTCAGCGACTGCAGTGGGACAAGCTTGCAGTTTATATGTCACCAGTTTAAAAATTAAATTCATGAGGTGTCCCATGGGCTCTGAGTAATGAAGAGGCTTTGGCAGGCTGGAACCAAGGCAGGCCACAAGTGGGGATGTGGTCTTTCAAACACTGTGTCTAATTACAAAAACAGGCTGCCAAGAAATGATTCCCATGTTGGAATCTGAGCAGAATGGAGAAGATGCAGTGGAAAAACACTGCTCCAAAGTGAAGTCCTGTAATATACACATTCTCATCCCTTGTGTACAAACCTTGCTGGTCCTGATGTTGCTGTAGTCTATCTATGAGGAAGACAGGTTTCACACTTGAAGGACCTGTGTGCAATCTAAGAGAGCTCTGCTAGAATACCCTATGAACATTCAAGGTGGATGAGAAGTAGGGCCCAGCCAGACCACTGTGGTCCAAACATGCCTCTAATGCTGGGGAATTGCAGTCCTATCCCCAAATTTTGCTTTCACCCTGGCATCTTTAATAAGCTGAAGCACCATTCCAAAGCCCAAACAACTCTTTGTCTCATTCACACAGACCTATGGCTTTGATTAAGCTCAGAACCAATGTTTGCAGATCCTGCTTAAAGCACGAGCTTCTTTTATTTACTTGTCTCTGCCTCCTTCTCAAGCACTCTAGAAGTACTGTCCTCTCCTAGGGTATGGAAGATCTACTGATACAAACCAGACTGGGATGAACTGGATGACTCTCTTCCATCCCTCTATCCTTCATAGCCTGTTCTGTTTTATTGGGTTTTTTTCAGCCCTCATCTACAAGGTGCCCTCTCCAGATTGCTCTTCAAAGTAAAATGTTTTCCTCCTTGCCTCTCTCCTGATGCAAAACGTCTGAAACCCCGTTACAGACCTCACATGAAATGCCTGCTTGGCCGTAACTCACAGTGAAAAATGCCCCACCTCCAGCAAGAGTCTCCCTGAGCCTTTTACCTATCTCAATATGCTGCATCTCCACCACCCACTCCCTGCTTTCATTTTCAATTGCATGTAATCAGTTTTCAGCTCTTTAACCTTATTCTGAGTGCTCTCTTTTTTAACAATTTGCTATTCCACCCTAAAGCACTCAAAGGGAAAGAAACACACACATTTTAATTAAATTTCTCTTCATTTTTTTCCCTGAGCCTTTTACCTATCTCAATATGCTGCATCTCCACCACCCACTCCCTGCTTTCATTTTCAATTGCATGTAATCAGTTTTCAGCTCTTTAACCTTATTCTGAGTGCTCTCTTTTTTAACAATTTGCTATTCCACCCTAAAGCACTCAAAGGGAAAGAAACACACACATTTTAATTAAATTTCTCTTCATTTTTTCCCTTTCATTTGCATATATATATTTTTTTTTTTTTTTTTTCCCATTTCCATCCCTGGTGAAGATAAATAAATAAATAACTGCAAAAGGGATGTGAAACAGAAGTGGGAAGGTGACTGGGCTGCAGATCACAGGCACAGGCTGGAAGTGGAGGGGAGAACAGTGAAGGGGAGAGAGGGGAGGAACAATCTAGCAAATACACTGAAAGTAAGATCAGACATTGCAGAAATCCAAGAGTGCTCATGAAAATACTTTTAGGAAAGGAAGGAACAGGTAGAGGAGAAAGACTTGTTTTGAAATGCTGAGAGTAATATGTTAATTTGATATGCACCAGCTCCCCTGACTCTAATCTCTACTGTGTATTCCTGAGCCATTTCTGCTCCTCCATGGGACTTGCAACTTGCACACCCAGTGGTGTCCACTTTGGAATGCTGGGGAGAAGCTATGCTAGATTCCTGGACTAAAGGATGACAGAGCAATGTCCTGCATTTTGAAAATTACAAAAGAAAGAAAAAACAAAATCAGTCCAAAGTCTAATGTAAGTGACAAAAAGTGGATGTTTCAAAGTGTGAAGATCAGAGACAATTGAAGGGAACTGACAGAAGTTATTCAGATAGTACAAAAGAAAACTTGATAAAAAAAAAAAAAAAAAAAAAAAAAAAA